>NC_142182.1:7083000-7399000 GCF_026936395.1 Plectropomus leopardus
CAACTGGTATTCGCACCTGGGTCAAACGACTCTGCAGTAGTCACGAGTATTTATCGCCTCTGGTTATGATCGGCATTGATGGAAACACAACACGCAGATGAATGCGCTTATTTCAGCACCTTAACCAATGAGATGCAATGTCATGCCGCCACTAATTACTGTCCATCTACGCCTAAACAGCGCAAAAACACAGATCCAAATTAGTTTGAAAAAGAGACTGAATAAGTAAGAGATATATAAAGACAAGTAACCACCGTAAAGTTTTCACAGACCACTGTACACACTGATTCCCCACCCCACCCCCACCGATAAGTGATCTGTGTCATGAATATATGTACTGATATGGCTCGGATACCATTTGATAAGCTGTATGAAAACAAGCTCCTAGACTCCATAGTTGGCGAACTAACAGCATTGGAGCTGGTCAATGCAAAGACAAAAACCAATAAAATGTAAAATATTAATTTCTCCCTTATGGGTGCTGCAGGTAGAGGACGGGCCGAAGGAGTCAAAGAACAGCGATATATGCCACAGCAGAAAAAAAAAAATGTTGGCCATTACTAATCAACAAGAAATCCAAATAAAAAGATGTTTTAGTGTTCAGTTTAAACCCCACAGCTATGGGAATCTCCAGGTAACAACATCCCATTTTGTCAATAATTGCAACTTAATATTTAACGTCCTTGTTTAAACTGATCTCTAGTGACTCCAAAATGTGAAAATCATTGAGCTGTACAAACATAGCCTGTTGCTCCAGCCCCCCCCCCCATTACCTCCCAATTTTTTCTCTTCCATCCTCAAGTGAACCTCCCTCACCTCTCCATCCCTGCCCCCTCCCCCCTTCCCTGCTGAATGAAAAGGCCACATCAAACATTGGATTTACACTGCTCCCTAAGTAGATGAGCAGAAGGGAAACAACAGAGGAAGATGGAGAAAAGAAGCAGATAGAGGGGTGAAGGCCGGGGAGGGGGGGATGTCAGGGGTGCAGTGTGTAGAAGAAGGTGGAAGAGTGGAGGAGGGGGACGTGAGGACAGGTGTAAAAAGACAGGGTGACAGAAGACAGAAAGAATAGCACTGGATATGTTGAAAATTATACATTTTAGACACACACATACCTATATTTGCTGACGCTCTCATTCACTTTTATGTATAATTTCCCCTCAGTTTTCATTTTGACATTATTAGAGAAGGGAATCACAAGAGGCGATAATTGTTGCAATTGTTGAGTATTGCGTAAACATACATTGCGATTAATTACTTAAAATTACTAATTTATTACCCTTTTCCAACTGCAAATCAAGTCCAAAAAAGGAAACTTTTTCAACATCTTTAACCTGAGTTGATTTCATTCAAAAACATGGGAAAAAGGCAGTGAACTCAAAAAGAAATGGCTCAAAGATTAGCGAGAAATTAGTAAAAAAAAAAGTTAAAAGTTAAAGAAAATCCCCTGGAAATACACAACAAAGGAAAAAAAAAGTTAAAATAACACCCTAAAAAATGACCTCAATAAAGTGCTAAAAAATGTTTCTGTAACATAATTTTAAATATATATATATATATATATATATATATATATATATATATACACAGCACACGAAAACTGATGTCGATCCAGGTGTTTAAGGGTTAATCTAATTGGGTTCTCACTACAGTCATTTTTATTGCAGAGAAATGTATGTAGTTGACTAGTTCACCTGAAATTGTTTGAACTGATAACATTTTACCATTTTTTAAAATGTTTTAATTCCATTTATTATCTTTTAATCTTTATCTAACCACATAAGAGGAATAAAATTATGAGGGTAAAAATAGGCTCTAAAGTTCAGCAACATATCTCATTATATATCAGTTCATAAGGACACAAGAGAGCTAGAAGGAAAAAATGAGAAGATAAACAAGAAAATGTACAAAAAAGTTGTTTGCTAAATTCAAAACCCCAAACAAATTAGCGAAAATTACACATAAAAAAATCATTGTTGGGTTTTGCTTTTTAGCCATGACTTTCCCATTCCTTTTCATTCTCAAATTTGCTTCTCTTCTCTTCGTTTCTTTCTTTTTCTTTTTTTTTTGTCGCTGAAACAACCCGAATTCCCCACAAAAAATCACCACAACGACCAAATCAGATGTGTGACTTCCATCACAAGTAGCCAGCCAGCAGCAGTACAGAGGTTTTTTTCTCCAGGCAGTATTGGAGAAAAGCTGTACAAGGCCACGCCAGAAAACAGGGACAACCTGTTTTCACAGCTTTACAAAGAGGCTTTTTAAAGTTGGATTGAAAGAGATCTAAAGCCATAATAAGTTTACTGAGAGAGCGGAGAATCAATCCAGATGCTGCTTCGACTGTGGTGGATACTGATGCAACGTGACTTTTGCTGATGGGAAGTAACAACAAGAACAAGATTTGTATGGTCATTAAAAACCTGTAAAAGTCATGGAATTTTGCAAATAGCAATTTCAAGGAATGGACTGAATATAACCTGAAAGTTTTGGAAAAGTAATTGACTTTTGTTTCACAAACGTGTATAATAACACATGATGAGCCATTGGAAATTTGAAAATCCAGTGATAATTGCTGTGTCATTTTTGGTGATTTTTAAAGGAAAAAAACCCATGGCTTTGAAGGGATTGTTTTCTTTAAAAATCACCAAAACTTTTTTGAAAGTAAAAAACAGAAATCTCCCAAATGTTTTAAACAAAAAACCAAAACAACAAAAATTGTCTTTTTTAAAAAAAAAAAAAAAAATTGCCAACAAAATTTAAAGTAAAAAAAAATGCCAAAAAGTTTTTAAGAAAAAAAATCATCAATTGATAAATAAAACATAAAACAAAAAAAACATAAAAAATAATAATGTTTTCTGCATGTTTTCTTTAAAAATCAGCCATAAAATAAATATAAATACAGCCATTGAAAGTTGCATGTCCCTTCTCTAAGCCAGAATAAAAAAATCTAAATCCCTCCCCAGTGCTTAAAAAATGACATGCCTCCCTTTTTTTCACCACCCCCTCCCCTTTCATACATAACAAACATTCCCTAAGTTATATTTAAATATTTAGCTCTAATCCTACTCTGAATACGTTATTTTTTAAATAATAGATTTCAAAAATCTGTTAAAAAGTAATGAAAAATACTCGGTATGGAGTATCGATGGTCATTCTAGAGAGTGTATGGTCTTTAACGTTTGCCTCAAAGTCATGGAAAAGTCATTTATCGATGAAAACGTACAGGAATGAATGAAGACGGGAGGAAAGACGAGGCAGACAGGAAGTGCAGGAGGGCAGAGAGGCAGTGAGGGGAGGACAGAGAGGAACAGGGGGTGCAGGAGGAGGAGGAGAAGAGGAGCAGAAGGTGCAGGGTGGAGGGTGAAGGAGCAACGGCAGAGAGTCTCCCACCAGTGCTGTCACAACCACACGCTCGACTGCTGCTGCCGCCGCTGATTGTGATTGCTGTTCAAACAAGGCCGACAGCTGCCACAAACATCTCCTGCTTAATATGACACACATGTACGCTCACCTAAGGACACACACACACACACACACACACTGATATTGCTCAGATGTCACTCTTTATGGCACCCTGTTATCTTTCTTTCTTGTTCTTGCTCTGTGATAAGACCGCGGCCGCTGTGATTGCCCTCTGCTCCCTGTAAAGTACGACAGCTCAATCACTCATCAAATCAAGATGTTCCTTGGTCCTGATGATGGAATACCAGAGTCCTCCATCACACCCTTTCTCCCCCCGTCATCCTCTGCTTTCTCATTTTGCCATATTTTTCTCGGATTTTCATGTTTTTCCCTCAACTAAAGAATGACAATCACAACCACCTTTATAACATAAAACTTTAAATCTCTAATCGACTCTCTGCAATAACTCTCAAAAAACATCACGGTATATGGTTGCATTTATTTTTTCAATACCATAGATAAGTATATATACATGGTACGACAGCTGGAAATGTTCTTACAATGGCAGGAGCGTTTCTTAGGCAGGTTTTTTCTTTCTTTCTTTTTTTTTTTCAATAAACAAGCTCTATTTTGATGCTGTTTAACACATTCTCGCCCCTTTTTTACCCGTAAATTTTTATTTTTTTAATTTTCCAGTGATCCTTCAGTTGAGAGAAAAAAAGGAAAAGTGTCGTTCAGATGAGATTCTTTGTACGCTTTTTTTAGTTTTTCAGTACCATAGATGAGCAAATGTACATGATATGATATCTGGAAATTGTTTTTTTAAATGGCAGGGTCTTCCTAGGATTTGAGATTTTGAGGGTTTAAACCACAGTAGGGAAACTTCCCTGGGGATTTTTTGGACGAACAAGCTCTGTTTTGATGTTTTTTGGGGTTTTTTTGGAACCTTTTTTTTGCCATTAAGAACTTTTTTTAACTTTCTTAATTAATTATGAATCGTAATAAGAAAAATACTAGTAGTTGTTAGTGTTAAATACAGAATACTTCACAATGAGCAAGCTCTATTTTGATGCTTTTTAACACACTCTGGCACCTGTGTTACCCTTAACAATGTTTTTTTTTTTTACTTTTAAGATAATTATGAATTGTGATGAGAAAAATATTAGTGGTTTTTGTAATTAGTATTGAGCACAGAAAACCTGACAAATGCTATCATGAAAAATGCATTGATGCAAGCATGCATAAAAAGTCTGACATTTGAGAGATGCATAATGTAGATGAGATTCTTCATATGGTTTCTTACCTACACTGTGGATGAGCAAATGTGTATGTTATGATGAATATAAATTTCACATTACCACAACCCTAATTTCAGATGAGATTCTTCGTATGGTCACCCCCCCCACACACACAAACACACACACACACAAAGCAAATGTACACGGTATGATAACTGGAAATTTTCTTACAAGGGTATACGGTTTCACAATATACAGCTGCAACCCCAAAAAACCAACTGTTTTTTGGTTGAACAAACACATAATCATAGTTGAAACCTCAAAACATATTTTAAGTACATGTAAAGTCTGAAAGGCCGTTAAGTTGAAAGGAGATACACACTTGCAGGTGAGATTTTTCATACAGTCGCTTTTTCTGTCAATACCATAATCAATCTGGAAATTATCTTAGAACAGAATAGGATAGGATATACTGCTGCAACCTTAATCTCACAAATGCACAATAAAATCAGGGCACTGTCTTTTTCTGTTCCTCCGAAAACGATATTGTCACCCAAACAGTCTGGCTCCAATGTAAGACACCACACACCTCTGTCACTAACAGACCTGCGACATTTCGTTGAGAGTAAGGTAATCAATCAGCAACTATTCTGATAATTGTGTTTTTCAAGCAAAAATTCCCCAAATGTGATGGTTCCAGCATCTTAAATATCGGACTTTGGTGATTTTCATTTCCAATCATTGGAGGCTCAGTTTGTTGTTCAGTCATCCAGAAAATAATCTGCAGATTAATCGATGATGAAAACAGTTGTCATTTTATTTAAGCAAGGTCCTCTAACACACCAACAGCTTCTCTTTCCAGCCAAGCCTTATTCCAATCTGTATGCTGTGCATCTCCACACACAACAGAAAACCAGTAATAACCACCAGTTTATCTAAAACGCACTGATCACTCTACTGTACCGGGGGAGGTTGCTTTTTTTTAAAATTTGAAATCAAACGCTGTTGTCTGCACCAGAGGCAAAAAGCCTGCAGTTTTGAGACAATCTGCTAAAGCTGATAATGACTGTGAGCAAAAAGAGATTAGTTATGCATTCACAGCGCGTTCACTCAATAGTATATAATTCACACTGATTTTTTTCTTTTTTCTTTTTCTCATCCTCCACAGATAGCAACAATCGCGGCATCATCACAAATGCACTGATGGCTCTCTCTGTCACACTCTCCTGTGCTTTCCTGTTGTTTTACCTCTATTTCTGTCATCCTCTCTTTCCCTCACACACACACACACACACACACACACTCTCTCTCTCTCTCTTTTCCACAGCAGTTGTACATTATGGAGTGGTAACCAGGCAGCATCTAATTGCAATAATTGGAAGAATGTACCGAGCGGCCTGTTTGAACACCTGTTAGCACTGAATTTCTCTCATGGCTACAGATTGTATGTGCTGTGTCACACCATTTGGTGTGCGCATGTGTGTGCGTGTACATGTGGGTGTATGTATGCATCTGTGTGCGGGCCTCAGATTGCGTTACACGCCCCTCTCCCCCGAATTCAGGCTCATGTAAGCGGGGGGCGGGGGGTTGTGTAAATGGGAAATCCTGGCTGCGCTCCAGTTTCCATTTTGACACCTCAGACCCTGCCAGAAGGAGGCTGCCTGTCACTGACACATCCCAAGGCGATTCACCCAGAATAATTTGGGACTTTGACAAAAATGAATAATATGCATGATACATCTTGGCCTTCACACTTCTCATGCTGTCATCACTAGTCTTTGGTTGTCGTTGTTTTTTGGAGTTTCACTTCACTTTATCAGCTGTAACGTACTGAAATAACCCATCTAGGTTCAGTTTGTTTGAGATTTGACAAAGTGAGAAAACATTTATATAAATATCTTGTAAAAAAAATCAACTCTGTGGAGTGAAAGCACGCCTTCGTGCCTTCTCTGTCCTACAAGCATTGGCACCACCAAGGGGCGGCCAGAGTGGGCCACCCTGATTCAATCGTTGGCCGTGAAATTAAACACAAATATTTCTAAGCCTTTGTGTAATGTTATTTAACTTAAGAGGGATGGATCCCAGTGAATGTTTTGTTCCTTACAATCAGTGTACATTTGTCTTTTTAAGGAAAAGGACAACCAGCCTATTTGAAGAACAATAAATGGCCCAACATGTACATACAGATACATTACACATTAAAACAGGATCGCTGTGAATCTCAAAATATTAACTGCGCCCATCACACATCAGAGAAGTACTAACATTAACTGTAAAATAAGAAACCAAAGTATATCTGTATATTCTTCAAAGATACAAGTTTTTACCGATTGGAGGGCTGCGGAGTCGCATGTAGAGAAAAATGAATAGACCAGCCGCGTAAAAAAAACGTTGAGCCGCGCAGTCAGCGCGGCAGCTTCAGTAGATGATATTGGACGCGTACTGCTTCGGGCATGTTGCAGCACATGTAACGCTAAGAACATGTCCCGTGTATTTTGGCTGTTAGTGGCATCTACGATGAGTTCACAAAACTGAAACTTCTCCTGTGTGGAAAACTATGGTGGTCGACATGAATGGCGCTCTCTAGAGGCAGTGCTTGACTTTTCCGTTCTGGACTACTGTAGAAACAACATGGCGGACTCTGTGAAAGAGGACCTGCTCCATATGCAGATAGAAATGGTTCATTCTGGGGTAACAAATGATTCTTAGTTTCAGGTGATTATATACTACACTGTAAAAAGGTTTCCTGTAGTTACAGGAAAATACTGGCAGCTGCAGATGCCAGTGGTTACCGAATCACTACCGTAAACAATTTCATCAGTATATTACTGATAAATTTATAAATCTTTTGTACAGTAAAATGTGAGGCTGAGCTTGTTTTCACATCTCCCATGCTTTCTCCAGACAGCAAGCTAATATAAATGTTTCATATGTAAATAACCAACTTAATCTTTGTGCATCATCCATATGTACTTAATCAGTATCTGTTTTTGTTATTAAAAGAAAATGTGCGCAGTTCCACATAAACAAAATCAAATTGTTTTCTATATCAGCCAAACAGCACACACGAAAAATCTGCATTTCTTCTTCTGAATTCATATACCGTCCAGTTTCAACCATCAGTGGAAAAAATTCCAGATAAATAATTGACAAAAGTACCACATACACCCATGAATGATTATTTTTTGTCATACACACAGATTCTGTTTACCCTTTCATCTAGGCTAAGACTAGACGTCTACTACACTTTCCCTTTTCAAACTTGAATAACTGAAATCTAAATGCCTAAAGAGAAATAGACATATAATACACATTTATTAACCCATCACAACCTGGCTTGATTTCTTCCAAAGGGGGGGGGTTTGCTATTTGCCAGACATTTCTTGCCAAGTTGCTTATTGCCTTTTTCCTGTGTTTCCAAAAGAAATCAAACCTATTGTCTCACCATTCAGAGGTTGAAATGCTTGCAAAAGGCTTCAATACAGGGTTCTAATGGGTTAAACATTATTTCAACGTGGGTTAACCTTCATATTGACATAATTTTCAACAAGCCGATATACTAGAACATCATAAGAGATTTCCTGAAATTCACTTGTAGCTTTTGGTTGTGGTGTGCCACCCCATTGGCTCCATTTGACCACCCTTATGAAAGATTTCTATGGGCGCCCCTGCATGCTGGTGTTTTCAAAATTCAGCAGGTGTAACCACTGACTCTGCCTCCTCTCCCCCTCGTGTCCTTGCTGGGGGGCATCTGGACAGATGTGTGGAGCTGTCCGCCGGCTCTGGTGCTGAAATCTCTAATATCGCTTTTCAGGCTCGTTTAAACCGTAATTTCACCGCAGCTTTGAGGAAAAAAAAATCAAGAACAAACCTCTACACAAGAAATAAACAATTGAAAGTGGAATCCTTCAGTCTTACAAGGACCTTTTGTTTTTTTTTTTTTTTTTTTTTTTTTTACATAATTTTCACTATTGCTTTAAAAAAAACTACCAGTGTGTTTTTCTTTCTCTCTCTTTCATTCGTCCAACCTACAGTAGACAAGCCAGCTATTGATTGAGTCGGAGTGTTTCAACATTGAGCTGTTGTCATTTGACCCCAGGAAGCCCAAACAGGCTGCGAGGCGCGGGATGCTGATAATCCACTGGGAGGTAACGACGCGCGGACCACGCTGCTCTGTCTGCAGGGGACCTGAGACAAACAACTCCTTTTTTTCAAGCTAATTACGCTGCCATTATTTTAATAGGGACACCGTCGCCTCCAGATCAATACACGCGCCTACAAACACTGGAGGCCGAGGCACACTTTTTCAGAGATGTTTGGAGAGGTCACCTGTCCGTTACTCTGAATGACACTTATTAAATGGCTTCACATACCTGTTGATATGTTGCGGGTCAGTCGGCGTCCTCATCATCGTCACATCTAGAGCGTGAGGAAGAAAAAAAAGGATCAGGCAGGAAGAGATGAGCGCCATCTATTCATTTTTATGCGTAAATTCGCTATAACATCCAAATTTGTTTCTATTTCCCTGCTTGCCGTTTAAGATCACAAATACTAGCGGAGGCAGAGCGCTGCTTTCCCACAGCCCCTGTCCTCCTCACCCCCACTCCTCTTTGCTCTATTTCTCCCCTATAACGCGAGCTGTCTCCGCGCTCACCTGGCTGCTGTCGGTCCGCCGCTGCGCTCCGCCGCCGCCGTGTTGGATGGGGAGATGGAGAAGTGCGGTGCGCCTGAAGCGGAGAATGAGCCTCCGGTGCGCTGCTGCCTGCTCCTTTAAAAAGCCTCCACTGGTCCAATAGGAGGTCTGTCAGCCTGATGGGACCTGACGTCAACCCCCGACCCCCCACTTGATTTGAACTATAGGAGAAATTATAACAGCCTTATTTCCTCGACACAGAGGGAAAACAAAGACATTTAGTGGTGGTTATAGTGTAAGTGCTCGGTTTTGTTGTACTTCCTTTGTAATTTTTTATTTCTTACTTTTATTTTTAATCTTAGAGATTAAAAAAAGTGGCATGCTATGTTTTTTTTTCACATACTGCATAAACATTGGAGGTGGCATACTACTGTTTTTTTTTTTGTAGAATGTGCCAAACTTATGTCCCTTTATGTCTTCATGATGTCCACAGACCGATGAGGTGAATCCAGGTGAAAAAACACATCTTGCTTTCCGCTGTCATCACTGTGAGTCACAACGGAAGACATGCAGACAAAGAGGAACAGGTGAGTCCCAAATGATAAGATGTGAGTTGTGCAACAGGCTGCAGCTCAGCATCTGAATATGTCTCACATTTTGGGTTTGATTTATATATATGATTAGATATGCATTTTATAATTTAGCTTAGTACACTGACTGCGCTGCAATTAAGTACCAAACCCCTTATTTTAACCCCTTGAAACCTGGGTCAACATCCGTTTTCTTGTGCTGTGTTCAGATGCCTTTCAAAAGCTATTTAATCCTTAAAACCTAAAAAGGCAGTGAGCAACTTGGCAAGAAATGTCCTGCATATGACAAGAAATTAGTAAAAGGTGACAAGAAAATGACCTGAAAATTTAAAAAAATAAAGAGGAAAGCATGACGGAGGCATGATGAGTGTGAAATGTAACACAAAAGATTTACCATATGTTGTAAATCAGAAGTAAAATCATATGAAGCATTTTCACTGGAAGCTTTCTCATAGAAAATAGTAGTTAGCCTAATATTTAATACACATTAAACACAATAACATATAATAACGAAATCAGCATATAAGAAGCGATAACATATATTTTTTTGTGAAAAATATATACATTCAGGGCATAGATGCGATTATAAGCCTGTGTATATATAAGTTAAGTACCTGCACACAGCTCAGTAAACAGCTTCATGTCGACATGAGTGTGTTTTGAGGTTGTTTTGGCTCATACAGAGTGTAAATAAGTCACGTGACAAAACAGTTAATTCCCCAAAGAACGGCCAATGTGGTGCATCACTTTAAATGTTGCCGCCACAAGGGATTGTGGGATGGAATTACCTCCTTTTCTTTGGTAAAGGATGGTCCAGAGTATCCTCTGCTAAAGGACATTATAAAGGAAGCACTGAAACCCTTCTCTTTAAAGGGATAGTTCGAGATTTTTGAAGTGGGGCTGTATTAAATACTTATGTATAGTCAGTGTGTTACATACAGTAGCTGGCCGTCGGTGCGCCCACGGTTTGCAGAAACAGACGTTGCGTGCACCCCACAGCTCAGCACCCACGTCAATAACATCCACTGTCACATAATGACAGAGCCGAGGGTAAGTGTCGTCAGATTCTCTAAACACCTCAGTCTTCTTTGCTTAAGTCTTTATGAATTCTTTTTCACATCTTTCCTCGACCTTGTTTTTTTTTTTTTATAAAGGTTGGTTTAAAATGAGGTCACACAGTTGGAGAACAGCACATGCCCAGCAAACACCCGGCAACTGCAGACCAGGAGTGCGTTCGTAAATCTAACCTGAGGCTCTACACTGAAACGAGAGAGAGAGCTGTTGTTTGAAGAAACAGAGCGCTTTATCTCTACATGAATTAACGGACAGCGTAGTTAATCACTCATTCATCCGTTCATTGCTCTGCTGCTCTCCCCAGACAGAGTGCCCTGAGAATGCGCCGAAAAAAAAGAATTGGTCGACTAACTTAAAATAATAACTTTGATCTGTAACACATAAATGAATGAAGTTTTCTCAATTGATTTTCAAGCAGTTGTGTCAGTTAAGCAGGGTAACTTGATTTGAATAAACTTAATTCATGTATGTGTTACTGATAGACGTAATTATTATAAGTTCTCTTTTTGCCAATACGAGAGTGCCGTCCGTTGGATAACAGAGCAATACATTCCTACAGCGCTCCGAGTTTACGAACGATCCAGCTTGTGCCAGAGTGGGCTCCTGCTCTCAGATTGAAGGTTCCCAAATGCACCCCAGATTTGACTGCGCATGTGCTGTACCGTCATTTGACGTCATTTGAGACCGTGACTTCGCCTGCTTCCACCCTCCTTGCATTGTTACCGGGAGCGAGAAGAGAGGAGCAAACCCACACATGCATATGTGTACACAAGCACACACAATCATGCGCACTCTGTGACACTTACAACCAGGTTTTCTGTGTGTGTTTATACAAACATTTTAAAATGTTTCATAGGACTAACATAATTAATATAAAGCTTCTTTCAGCATCAAATCAAGACTGGATTCACAAGTTTTCCTATAAAACGCCGGTGAAATGCCAGAATTTTATGGAGCAGTGCAGTCAATGATCTACCAGAGACACATTCTGTCCTGAGCACCCTCATCAGCCCGCTCTCCCAGAAACATAATCAGAAACAAGGGAAGCGAGCACACAAATGATTCCTCCAGCTTCACCAGGTATCATTAACACCTAAGGCTGCATCATGGTGTGAGCGTCACAGGCTTGAGTGTCAATTATGAATGTATGAATGCAGTCACCAACGTGTGTGTGAGATAACCATGAATATCTTAAATAACATCTGTCATATCTTCTATACGTATTGATTATTGCCATCAAATGCTGCGTATGTTTAATGAGATCTGTTTTTTTTAGGGAGCCCTCTTGGCGTTTTAAGCTCTTTTTTTTTGCAAGGAATTGCAAAGATTGCAAAGATAGAGCAGTACACTCTCAAACTAATGCAGTACCGTATATATATTTTACATTGTGGTTTAAGCCTTTTAAACTTGAGCAAATTTGCTTTATTTCTTTCAAAACATAGAAATGAGGCAACAAGAAACTCGATAATTAGCAAGAAATTAATAAAAAGTACAAGAAAATTATCTGAAAAAAAGCAAAAACCAAAGACATAACCTAAAAAAGTGTTTAAAAATTAATTGTAATTTTGTAAAATAATTTAGAAATATTAATAATTTGACAGTTTTACAAAATATACAATAACCTCAAAGATCAAAATGTTTTCTAACAATAATGTTCATCACAGTTCCTACAGCTTAACTCGTTGAAACCTGAGCAAACTGGTTCGACTTCCTCCGAAAACATTAAAAGAAAGCAATGAGCAACTGAGCAAAGAAATTACCCAAATGTTATTAAGAAATGAATAAAAGAAATATCTGAAAAATAGCTGCGTCTTCACTGAATTTAAAAAAAAACAACAACAATGCCAAAAACATAATTATTAATCACTAACATAATTTTAAATATATAATTACTATAATTTTAGTTTTCTGGGCATTCTTCCTTATTAAAAAAAAAAAAAGTTTTATAATGTTACATTTTTTTACATAATTTTCTACATTTCTTGGCAAGTTTCTCAATGCCCTTTTCTCCATATTTTTGAAAGAACTCAAAGCAGTTGGCTCAGGGTCCAAAACGAACCCTGGCGAAAGGCGTCTGAATGCAGCTCAGGAAAACTTATGTCGATCCAGGTTTCAAATGGTTAACAATTAATAAACAGAGTAATAAATATGGGGGAAAAAAACATTTGACCTCAAGAAATTCATGTGCATTTTCACCAAATTGCATTAATCTAAATCTCATAGTCTCCATAAGCCAGAACATACACTGTGATCTTTGAAAAAGGTATGCACGCATGTAAATTTAAACACGTCGTACGGTTTGTGTTTACAACGCTGACACCCTTCACTCCTGACTGTCTCCTTGCTGCTCTCCAGCTGGAAACAGGAGCACGAAAATAGTATTTAGAGCCAATAAAGACATTTAAAAAATGATGTTACATTTCATAAAAACCACTTGCTCAGCGGATGACAGCTACGCATAATCTGTCACCGGGGGTCTCTGTGGCGAAGTGATGGCAACAACACTAGAAAAAGAGGTGTACTTTCTGACACAAATGAGTAATTTGTAAGGCCATTGTGTTCTGCGTGCATCATTGTACTTTCTAATTTCACAGACTCAGAAACCATTGTGGGAAATACAATTGTTGTGTCGAGTGCTTGTTTCACTGTTGTTTTCTGTGGGTTTTGTGTTTGTTTGCTTTTTTAGTTCAGCTTTTGAAATGGGTCTGCATACACACACACATAGACACACAGTCACACAGACATTTTTTTCAGTCTTTTTGGGGAATTTGAATGTAACCTGCTTTTTTTGTGTTCCTGTTCGCATACATCTGGGTCAAGTCTGAAGCCTTTCGTGTAAGACTGTAGTAGTTCGACAAAGGTAGTGACGGCAGTGAGCAGTGGGGGTGGCGAGGTCGACTGTACCACTCTGCAGCTCACAGTGTGCAGCATACTGTACCCTCAAGCAAAGAGGTTGGTGAAGCTGACAGCACGAGGCATAAAGGACAGGAAAAGAGGAAGGCATACAGCTGCAGCCACAGTCTGTTTGAAGCCTATTTAACATGCCCCCACAAACCACGCCCACCACCAGTACGAGACTAACCCACCAATGCAACAGTTATCTGAATCCTGCAACACAGCAACATTGTAGTGAATAACTATACAGCCAAATGCCGCAATAATCCACTTTATTCATTGACTTTATTTATCATACACAAAGACGCAATTCACCTTATAATTGACAAGATGTAACCAACATTTGTTCACACCACAAGTGACAATGAAACAGCATAACCAGCTACATTATCGCCAAGCCGGCATGGAAGTGTTGCTCAGTCATTCATTAACTTTCAGCTCAGCCTGTTCTTATCCGAAGGTGTCATATATTACCAATTTTGCAGTGCTTTCAGCGCAAGATCCAGATGGCAAAATGCATCCGCATCATATGCCGCCAGTCGTCATCAGCTGAGAACATGACCGGACAGAGCGGTTCACTGTTGTTCACGGCCAGACAGCATCTGCTGCGGCAGCATGAAGCAGACAGCGCCAGGTTGATAAGCTGCCAGTATTTATGTGATATAAGGAACACAAAGGTCCCCATAGGGCGGGCATCAGGGGTGGTGGATGGATCCAACAAACTTTGGACTTTCATGTGGGAGTCCGGTGTTTACATCAACTGATCAATTATCCACACCGCAACTGAAACTGCAGCTGAGGAATAAAAATACCCATGATGAGTTTCATGCCATCCTGCCGTGCATTCACACACCCACAAAAACGTTCGGATTTAGAGATGCGGCACAGAATAACACACACACACACACACACACACACATAGATTCTGATTCTGTTGGAAACACTGAATATCTGTGCTTTTGATCAATATATAAGCTGCATTTCAACATCTCATTTCACCACCACATTGCATCTCCATGTGCACTGAATGCAGCATCGTGTCACCGGCTTCCATTGAAAAGGACTTGTAGCTTGTTGCTGTGTCGCTCGTAGTGTGAACACAACATAACCCTAACCTTATGCTGCGTTCAGGCGATGTCTGCGGGTCAGAGCTTCTGAGGTGGAAAGTCAGTCTTCTCACTTTGTCGTGGTCATGTGCTTTGAGGTTGTAAAGTGGGAACAACATGAAAACTACAAAGAAAATGGGTTGCATTTTAATGCTAAGAGCGTTTAGACAAGAGGTCAATAGTTGTTTCCATAGCTTCACCTGACTTGTTATCAGATTTTATGCTAAAAGATAACATTTCTAACTAACCATGGTCTAAACTAGGTCACTCTACCTCAACAACAGCTAACATTTATTCTGTGCTAGACATACAACCACTAAAATATAGCTTTAAATAGCTTTACCAGACTTGTCATTGGGATTTATGCTGAAAAAAATAACATTTATAAATGATCTAAGTCACTTTACATGGATAGCAGATAACATTAACACCATATTACACTTTACATGTGATCAAAATTTGATATTGAATACTTGAATTAATAAAAAGGTTTCTTACCATTGACCAAGCACTGACTTTTGCCCGCCATGTTTATGCATTTATGACGTCAACTCAGCAACTCGTGTTACAAAATTAGCTCAGAGTTGTCAAGTTTTTTTCCAACATTTTTATGTGATTTTTTCCCAGTGAAAAAGTCGTCATTCTGATAATTCAGACATCACATTTACGCGGCATTATCCGCCTCTATCTTAATCCAAGGGTCTGTGACCACATAACGTTTTTCTCTGCATCCTTTTTTAATTGTTCTCAGTGAAGAAAAAATGACAGAGACTTTTTGTGCATTGCATTACAAACATTATAAACACCCATATATACCAGAGTCTGTCTCTCGCTCATCATGTATTATAGGCAAACAGTCACAAATGCCAACTGAACAAACAAACACTTGTAAGTTTAAATGTAATAGTCTGACACCCACAACAACATATGATTATTGCATATCTAAACACACACTCAGCGGAGGAATCTAAAAATGATGTGACATTTGTTGAATGAAATAATAGATTAATGGTCTCCCATGGGGAAATTTGGATAATGTTTCAGTTTAGTGCGATTGTTTTCTCAGATGTTTTGCATGACCTGCTGTTATATTCAATTTTGACAAACAATGCAGTGCATTGAAGAGAATGTGTAATATAATAAAAGCTGTCATTCGGTGGTTTTATGGATGGATACAGACACGCTGCAGAGCTTTCAGTAATAGCTCTTCTGCAGTCCTTGTCAACTCCACCTTTACGCTTCACATTGCTAACATTTTTACTTGACTGTGCTCAGATAAAAAGTAGCTTGCACATGTACTGGAACCAATTCTATTTTGATTAAAAATTAAAGGTTTGACCCTGCAGCTGTGTGAGGAAGCACTCCTCTGTGTTGCATTAAACAGCATAGCTCACAGTTTTATTAGAAATTAAATATCCAATCACAATGTGCAACTGACTTTAAAGAACCTCATTCACACAATCATGCAAAAACATCCCACTTGCCAAAATTAGGTTTTTACTATGACTATGCAATATGCAGCTGTGAACATTTAAGAACATTTTACAATATATAAGTAGGTGTGCTTTTGAACAATTAAAAATTCATAATGTACCTTTTTTGCTTTAAAACATATGCATTTACGAACTGAGCCCTTCAGTTACACATCTATAAAACCACAAATAGTACACTGAATGTAAGATCACAACGCATGAGAAGCATCTAAGAATGCATCAATTGCACAAATGTGGCATGTTGAATATTTACAGAAATCATTTTTGACAGACTGTTATATATTCATAGAGTTGAATATGACAGAGATTGCACTTACAGTACATTTGGACTGAAATAGGTCCAAACATCATTACAGAGCGAGAGAGATCTTCCAAATCTATAATTCTGTGAGCAATCCTGTAAGCATGGCAACCATCCAAATATCACACACACACACACACACACACACACACACACACACACACACACACACACACACACACACGTATGTTTTAGATCAGGATCTTACTAATAGAATCTTCAGTTTACCACCAAATCAGTGTCATGAATATAGGCCTATATTAATATTTATAGTATTAATATATGCAAAACCTACAGTATGAGCAGCTGTTTGGCAGGTTAATTTCAGCAAAATACTTCACGTCTTGGCCCTAACGTTGAGAAAACATTTGGAAATGCTCAGAAATAACCCCTGTAAAAATCCCTTTTTTAAAAAACAACAACAAAAAAAAAAACATCTATGCATCGTTGAAAACTGCAGACCTTGATGTAATAAATCATATCATATTGATGTCTGGAATTGAAAAGATCAAATTTCATGGGATTTGTGCTGTTCACACTGTTATGAAAAAAAGGATCTGTGTTACATGAGCAAAAACAAAAAAAGGATTTGGGCAACTTTTACCTACCATTTGAATGTAGCCTGTGTGAACACAGCATAAGGATAAGCCGAGCTACTCTATGAAGGAAACTAATTTCGGCTGCTTTTATCTGTGATATTAATCTTTTGGTCACTACCCGAAGCTCATGACCATAGCGGAGACTGATCGAACATCTGCAGACTGCTGACACTGCACCAATACGGCCATCTGTCTGTTGTACTCTGACTCATGACCCGGGGTACTTGAACTCCTTTGCTAGGTTGGGCTCTCTTAGCTGACATACTTTTTTAGTTTTTAACCAATTAATGTTTTCACCTTTACCATTACAAAAAAAAAGGTGGGGGACGAGTTTATCCAACAGTCACGTATGTAGATACCCTCCTGGTATTGCAGTCAAACGTGTTGGTACTGAAGCCTGACCATTGTTGCCCAGAAACAATGTTTCTTTTTATGATTTTGATACATATCATACCTTAACCCAGTGATTCTCAACTTACGGCCACGCAGGCCAAATTTGGCCCCCAACAATTTTCTAAGTCACAGCAAACATAAAGTGATTCACACTGGGAATTGTTCTTGAACTTTTGGTATACATAAGGTGCCATAGTGCATAAAAGAGAATCAAACTAGAGCTTGTTTATGAGAAAAAGTGCCAATGGAGGATCCCCCGCACCTCCCAACCAGGGTCCTAGCTAAGCCCCGAATGTCCGGAAATCTTAGATACATCCAAAAATCCTAAATGTCCTAAAAGCTGAGAAATATCGTAATGTCTTAGAAATGTCTTTTAACTCTAGAAACATTCTGAAATTTGAAAATTGTCCTAAAATCCCAGATACTGCTGCAGCCGGCCCCTGGCCTGTCACTTTGCAAAAGTGGCCCCTAGGCAAAGCAAGTTGAGTGTCCCTGCACTAACCTCTTAAATGTAGCTTGTCTTCATTTTATTCTCCGTTGTCTCTGGGTATGTGTGGGTGGGAGTTCCTCCTTTTTTTCTCTCCTAAAGTGGATAATCTGAGAACGGTCAAACATGCAGACAAACAATGCAAGCCAAATTGTGTTTTGAGTCAGCCTTGTTTAACCTTACTCCTTAGCCAGACCTAAACTTAGCTCTAATTCATGCCTCAGCCCACGCAATAACCCCACTCACTGTTCTCTTACAAGCATGCAGGTAGTCGCCCGCAGACACAGACACACATGTATAAATCCACATGGACAATTGTAGAAGTCCTGATGTTTTGAATCTGCAGTGGGGCCCCACCCTGACAGATAAGCGTCTGGTTACGTGTCTGTAAAGAGCAGCGAGGAAGGCAGAGTCACCTCGGCAGATGGCCCTATCAGTGTTGGGTAAACCAGCGGCCAGCGCGGCCGTGTTTGGCTTAACGGCCTATAAGTAATTCATTGTGTTCACTGAGAAGGAGCATCTGTCGACCCCTCGGCCCTAGAGACGCACACATACACACACAGTTGTGCATAGATGCATGGATAAACATACTTACATGAGCATTCGGTCACATGCACAAATGTAGTTACACACACACACACACACACACACACACACACACACACACACACACACACACACACAGGGCTTCCAAGCTCATTTGTAGTGGGCAGTGCAGGTGGCTGGAGGAAAGGAGAGGTCTTTGTTCCATGTGACCTGCTCCGATCAGATAACCACCGCTGATCTTAGTTAATACTCACTAAGAACTCATTTACTTGCTAACACGGAGGCAGGTCCGACAACAGACGAGAGAGATAGAGGGAAAGAGAGATGATGGAGACAAAGGAGGAGACGACATGCAGCTGCAGCTCAGCAGGAGGTCTAAAACTCACAACTAAAAAGTCTAAATACTGGATTTACATTTTTATTCTAACGATTTAGTCAATTTATGTCGTCTGTCACTTATGGTCTTTATTGAACAAACTCTTGTACAATCACACCTCCCTTTCATATTTTGTCTTCTCTGTCTGTAAACAATTTTATGCCTCTACAGCGAGCGCCATTATGATAATGAGCAGCAGAGGCTTTCCTCTCAGCACAAACATAAACTTATATTGTATTTCTTTATTCATAAGCATGGATGATAACGCCTGAAACCTGGCAAGTCATCTTTAAAGGAGCATCCTGCTGATGTGAGAGTAATTTCACAAATATCTTTTAATAAGAATTGGAGGCTGAAAAGTTTCACTTGTTGTTTTGTGTGGGGAAAAGGAATAAGAAGGTAATAAAGTGAGAGACTTTTAGATTATGCCATACATATAAACAGCTTAATGCACAATACAAAACAAAAATCTGTAAGGAGGCCACTTGATATCCAATCACATGATGACTCTGGTGATATTCTATATTATATATATATATACATACATATATATATATATATATATATATGTGTGTGTGTGTGTGTGTGTGTATATATATATATATATATATATATATATATATATATTCCCTTGAAGCTAGTTAACTATTGAAAAACTATTTTAAAAATCCAGTGAGACACATGTTCATTACCACCCTGCTGCTGTTAGTTGTCAAGGGGAAAAGGTGCAGAAAACAATATTATTTTATTATTATTTATTCGTTATCATTATTGCACTTTTCCCCAGGGCATTTCCTTGTTCATTTTTGTTTTTCTTCTTTTTTTAAAAATCCTTTTAAAAGGTAATTTTATTGAAACTTTTCACTAATTTCTCTCCTTTCCATTTTTTGTAAAGAAATCAAACTGATATCCACTCGAGTCAAAAGGGTCCAACATTAAGTTCTGCTGTGACGCCTTTAAGCAGCGAGCTGCATGAAGCTCCTGCCATGTAATGCACGGGGGAAGGTGGACGGATGCAGGGTGAGATATTATATACTGTAACATGTGTAACATTAATGATACAACATGGCAGAGTTACTTTTACAAATACCATCTCCAAATACTGCCAGCAGCTGATGGACATGTTCTTAAAGCACGGTTGTTTCCTTCAGCCGGCACTCTGCCAAAGAAATAATAACAGAAAAGTGGCCATCACTCTGCTTTTCAGCTCACACTCTCAAATGGCAGAAATTACAGGCCTGCTTCACCTCGAGCTGTTGAGACTTGGCTGTAATGTGTACAGCCGCTCAATCCCCCACCAAGGCCATTTTCCTCTGACTGAATTGGGAACGTGAGAGGGTAGCGAGGCAAGTTCAGGTGACCTCTTTTTAAGCTCTTCCTTTGAGCATGCTCTCTTTTTCTTTGGGGGGAAATGGCAAAATAATTGCGTCCCTGACTTCTCATCTTGTGCTGGCAACTTGAGTGAGGAGAAAGTTTGACCCTGTGTCAAGAATTGTCCATGTCCTGTTCATGATCAATACTCGGCTAATGTCTGATGCTTGTTCTCTGTTTTGCACCCAATAACGCGCGTGCACACACACACACACACACACACACACACACACACACACACACACACACACACTCAGAACCATACACACATGAATGCACTCATAAACACTACAGACACTGCACTCCACTCCACTGTTAAAGCAGTGATACTCAATTTTCGGCCTGCAGGCCAAATCTGGTCCCTTGATAGGGTGCAGAGTGGTTCCCCAACCATTTTGTAATTCACAGTAAAGATGACGTGATTCACACCAATAATTATTTATGTACTTTCTTTTTTAACATAAGCATCAAATCAGAGCTTGTTTATAAAAAAAAAGTGCCGGTGGAGGATCCACCCCACCACCTGACGGGGGTCTTAACAAGGCCCCTAATGTCCTTAAGTCCTAGAAACTTCCTTAAATCTTAGAAATGTCCTAAAATCCTAGAAATGTCTTAAATCCTAGAAATTTCTGAAAATATTAGAAATATCCTAAAATCTGAGAATGCTCTAATGTCCACGAAATTTCATATAATATGAGGAATGACCTAAAATCCTAGAAATCTCCTAAAATCCTAGATTTCTAAAATCCTTTGAAATGTCCTATAAAGTAGAAATTACCTAGAATCCTCGTAATGTGCTAAATCCTAGAAACGTTCTAAAATCCTAGACACGTCCTAACATCCCACAAAATGTCTTAAAGTACTAGAAATGTGCTAAAACCCAGGAAATGTCCTGAAATCCTTGAAATTTCCTCAAAAATCAAGTGGCCCCCAAGCAAAACAGGTTGAGTATCCCTTTGTTAAAGTGTTAAAGCAAATGAGACATACAAGAGGAAGTCAAGAAATAAATCAGAGCAAAAAACTGGGATGAGTGTTTGAATCATAAATAACTGCAATTGTGAAATGGCAATTTTCTGTTGTTTGCAATGATCAGGGGAAAGGATTGTATAACTGAAATATTTTACATGGCATAAGTATGTGTACACACGCAAAAACACACACACAACAACCTTCCCTCTTGTTTTTTTCACTATCCTTTCTTTCCTCCTCGTTACTCACATCTAAAATTATGCCTCTCTTGAAGAAAATTGAAATTGAAAATGTGGAACATTTAGCAGGAGGGTTCCCTTGTCACCAATTACACACAAGAACCGGAATACGGCTTCCCGAGGCTGAGGAGTTATTTTCAGCTAAAATAAATAAAAGGAGCCTGGAGAAAATATATATGACTGATTGCAAGTTTGCCTATGTGAAAATTAATTAAGCCTTTCTGAGAATGACGCACTTGTCCCTGTTTTTTTAATCAAGGAGTTAACTCTTACGGCTTGATATGTTTTTTTTAAATGCTTGATGTGTACGGAGACAAACAGCACAGTGTGTGGAGTTAACCTATGAACCTTTCTTGTGGTTGTCCAAATGAGATGTGATTCGTGTGGGCAGGCCCACTGAAGGAAAAACAAATTTCCATAAAATTTTTAAAATAACAGCAGTCGTCTCTTATCACACTGTGCTCTCGTCACGCTTGGCCTCCTGCCTGCCCCTCTTCACACCCTGTCTGAGGGTAAATATATTCTGAGTGGTATCAAAGGTCTGGGCAGGAAACACATACATTTAAAATGCTGCAGGCTCAGATTTGTGGTTGGATGTCGGTTAATATGTCTGTTATCAAATGCACTTAAATATGTTTTCATAAACACGCCTAAACCTTTGGCTGAGGGCTCACAGGAGGATTCTGGGACGAATCATCAGCCTGTAATTCATTTAATTGATTCTTATTCAAAGGGACAGTGTGTGTATTCAACTTTCTATGTACTGTAAGCACGACTGATATAATGTCTATTGTGGTGCATGAATTTTAACATGAATGTGTTTTTTCATTTTATAGTAATGCTGCGCTGTTGAAGGACTGGGGATCCAATTATCTTTCACTCACGCCTACATGCATGTAAAGTGTGATGTGACAATGCAGGTTTTTCATTTTGATTTGATTCAGTTTGGTTTGACTTGCTCTCTCTCTCACCAAAAGTGGGACCAAATTACAAAACCAACAAATTCTCACTTCTAACTTGCCCAATACTGACACCCAGTCAGTGGCCTGAACGTCATAGTGTGGCGTTAGAAGTCCCCTCCTGCATCAGTTTTTAAGACGTTCACATCCCAAGTCGTCACATATTGTTGCTTTGGAGTGGATTTCTGCGTCTACAAATTACGCTCTAGGCATCCTACTGCGTTGACCTTCCAGGATAGTGCTACCGTGATGTCTACACAAACACATGGTGGGATTACGCTGCGTGTGGTTATGTTTAGGTAACAAATGTACATGATAACCAGCGCCGGGACGTGAACAAATGCGCCTACTGACATGGATGGTTCGGTTTATGCAAAAAAGCACATGTTTAGGTTTAGAAAAAAAAATTAGACTAAAAGCAAACACCTGACTCCCGTGTGAAAATCCTATAGGGACCTTTAAGAGAGATAATCCTTTATTAGTCCCACAGTGGGGAAATTTCCAAATTTTTCCAAATTCTTTGCGCTCCTCCTCCACTTGAGCTCCTGCCAAGTTCTCAAGTGACGCCACCGTCCATGTATCATGCAGACCTAACAGGTGTTGTATAACCCTCCGCTGGCGTAATAACACAGCGAAACGGTTCTTTCCACCTGCTTTCTCGGCTTACAAACGTCCAGGTGGCTTTTGCTTTGGGATCTTACGTCTAAAGCACCGCAAAAGTGGCGGTATTTGACAGCTTTGGAATGAGAACGGACTGGTTTTGGACGTTCAGGCACAGCGTGTTCGTTTGTGCTCTTTACATGGATCGTTCATTCAGAATGATCTTATTCAGGTTTGGAGCAGATCCCAGCTGTTACCAATTAACACGACCTGCACATCTTTGGACTTTGGGAGGAAGATGGAGAACCTGTAGAAAATGCACATCAAAAATATGTCAAATACTGAAATATCTTAAAACAATAGGGGGACTTCAGGAAGGACATTCAGGGCCTCTTTTGCTGGCACAAAAACCTGCAGCCTTGAGAAAGAGGGTCTGGTTTTGTGCCCCTAATCTGTCCATGCTGCACGCAGAGAAAAGTGCAGCCTGGCCTGTAGGTGCATCCTCCTCTCACCCGTCTCCCTCCCCGCTCACCTCTCTCACAGCTCGCCCGCTCACGCTTTGCGGCGCTGAGATGACTGCAGCAAACCGGCCTGCCGTAATGCATTTGTGATCACTGTAATTTCTCAGTAAAAAAAAGGCAGAAATCATTCACTGGCACTGAAGACGCGAAAAGTTCAGCTGCAGGAGGATTGGAAAGTTACAGTGCTAAAATGTCCTATTGTGCTCTGAAATTAGGCTGGATCGAAAAGTTAAAAGCTTTTGTTAAATGCCAAACACAACTGTCGGAATAAAAAAGATGGAGGAAACGGTAAAACAGTGCGTCTCGATTTGCTCCTCATGCTTTGAATAACCTTTTCTAAATGCCTTTTATATAGAAGTTTGATCAAGTCAGTGAATTTGCTCTATACTTTTCATCCGCACGTCCTTTAATGCAAATGCTTTTCTGTTCGTTATAATGATGTCAAGTAACACCAATTGGAGACTTTGCACTCTGTTCAGCTCCATTATGTTCTGTTCCAAGACAGGATGTTAGAGCCTTTTCTCTCTCTCTTTTTTTTTGTACACGTTTTAAAATTGTACACAGGACCCGCTGTCTCAGAAAGTCACTTTTTGCACTTCTTTGCCACTCCTTACTTCACCTGACTGCTGAAAGGGGAACGATTTTAAGTTTTCAAGTAACTCCATTTTGGGGGTAGAGTGATAGTGCCAAAAGCATGCAGTTAAGAGCAAAATTTTTGTGCTGTTTCACCTGGATAAAGGGATGTAAACAAGAGTGGGAGGGATAGACACTGTCCACTTTGGGCTGTAAAAAGCACAGAAGGATGAAAAAATGATCTTTAATAAGCACTGTGTGGTCTGAAGAATAGGCTAAAAAGGTGTATAAAGACAGGCAGATGTAGACTCCATCCATCCTCTACTTCATGGGCTGATGCTAAAAGCTGAGGCGAGGGTCCTGTGTAGTGAGCGCTTTATTACTGTTTCTTAGAAAATAGCAGAAGAACAACTGCAGGATTGTCCGTGGTAATATCGATTCAGAATTACTCCTGTATGCGTTATTGTTGTAGCAAACAAACACCTATGTGTGTGCACACGAATCCGCACACAAAATTTTGAGGCATGGCTTGACGCATGAATGCAGGCACAGCTTAAATGTGTGTACTCATGCACACAAATATTACACGAAGGCGCACACACACTTATTTTGAAGCGCAGGTTTAATCAGGTGTAGTCAAAAAGGAAAATGCCATTAGATTTTAAAGTGGATAGTTTCAAATCCTTCCCTTCATTCATTTCTTCATTTTTTCTTTTCAAACTGGCCTTTTATGCCCACTGCATGCGCTTTTATGGAAAATTACGACATTCAAACGAGACTCTATGGTCAGGGATAATTACACAAAAAACCATTAGCAGTCTTCCACGACCGAAGTACTGTGAGCATTATTCTTTTTCTTTTAATAGTGCTATTCTCAGTCCCTAAGACCATGCCTCATAAGAAAGAGGATAATCATAATTTAATTATTCGTCATTATGGGGGGCAAAACGCAGGTCGTCTTGGGTTTGCTTATGCTACATGCTGTTACAAGAAAATCAATTAAATGTAATAAGCTAAACAAACAAGACAGTTATATACAGTGTGGGTACAGCAGCCGAAGGTCTGTTGTTTTGCTCTGTCAATTTAGTCGGAGCAATTATAGTCGTGTTCAGAGTTTGCTGGAAAATTTGCACCTGCAGAACCCACTTATCAGTAAATGGCTCTTCAGTGGAATCGGCAGGGGTATGTTTAGTTACTGTGTGGCCACTGTGAGGTCACCTCTACATGCAGCGCACTGCAATTACCTACTGACCATTGTATTCAGTAACATGTTACGGTAGGCTGTGAAGAAATACATTTTTGGCATATTGGATTCAGTTACATTTGGGCAGGGTGTATGGTAGACTTTTAAATAACTGTATAATAAAGGTTCATATCAGTGTTTTCTTTAACCAATGTCAATGCCCCCTCCCTGCAGTGCTTCCTGTCTGAATGTATGTGCAGAAGTCCACTGCAAGGCCGTAAAATGTGACGTCTTGGGGATGAGAATATGTTGCAAAACTAGGACCTCCTAAGGCCCTAAAATCCTAGAAATTTCCTAAAATCTGAGAAACTTCCCAAAAATCGTAGAAATGTCCCAAAATCGTAGCAATGTCGTAAAATCTGAGATGCGTCTCAAAAATCCTGTAAATGTCCTGAACTCATATGAATGTCCTAAAATGCTAGAATACTCAAAAAGTCCTAAAATGTCTTGAAATCCTAAAATGGTAAATGTCCTGAAATCCTTGAAAGTCACAAAATCCTATAAATGTTCTAAAATCATAGAAACATCCTTAAATGGTTGAAATATCTCGACATCCGAGAAATGTCCTCCTAAATCCTCGAAACATCCTTATATCATAGAAATGTCCTAAGATCATTAGAAACCTCCTAAAATCCTAGCCACAAACTGAAATCCTAGAACTTTCTTTAAATTTTAGATATGTCCTAAAATCCTAGAAACATGTATGTGGCTCCTGCAACCAGCCCCTGGTCTCCTATCATTTGCAAAAGTGGCCCCTGAAGCAAAGCAAGTTGAGTACTAAACCCATCATGGATGTCGTGATAAATCGGCCTAATCTTCACTTGAATTGCACAATACAGCTTGTAATTTTGGGAGCCTTCTCAGCTGCCATCAGCGTCTCAAACATTATTATTTCTTACAGCCTGCAGTTCCACTTTTGGCCTGAGGAGGATGTGGTGGCGCTGCAGCTCAGAGCTCCACGTCGGTCCAGCACTGCCCTCATCCTCTTCTTCTTCTGCGTTTCCTCCGCGGCTCACTCACAACAAACATAGCGGCTTTCGGACACATTAACGCCTCGGACAGACGGATATTTGGACAAACGTGATAGTTTACGGTTAAATCTTCACTCTGCGGAATTAAATGAAGCTGAACATTTCCCCACGAACGTGAGGTAACGTTAGAAATTAGCGGCCGGTGGCTAACTGTAACTTATCGAGCCCGTCAGTCAAACTTAACTGCTGCTGCTAACAACCAGCTGAACTTGGAGGAGCCAAAAAGATCCCCAGTAGCGAGCTGACTGGCGTTTAAAATCAAGTGAGTAACAGCTGACTGTATAAGTGGCTCCTGTTATTAGTATTAGCTGTTTTTTATGGTCGCTGAAGCAACACACTTCCTATAGCCGGGTTGTAGCCTTGCAGTGGGCTCAGAGGCAAACCAGACTCAGATATCTGACCGAGCAAGAAACGTTTTAAGTTTGTATTTCGTTTCTAAAATGTTCATGAAAGGGACACTCCTCGCGCTTTACACATTAGGGTCATTTTGTGGTCATGTGGAGCATTATTACGTCGTCTGCAGCTCTGGAGGATTTGTCTGAAGAGTGAAAAAAATCATCCTGATGATGCCTGATGATGTTATTTTGCATTATGGGAAATGTAGGATCAAGTAGTTTTGCAGCTTGACTCACACCAGGGACCAATAACCTGTAAGTCGTGGACTCTGCTGCAATGATACCCAATTTACAGCCCATTGACCAAATCTGGCCCTCCACTCACTTTCTAAATGACAATAAAAATAAAGGGACTCACATTGGGGATTGTCTCTGTACATTTAGGATACATTTGGTGCCAGAGTGCACAAAACAGCATCAAAATAGACCTTGTTTATCGGGGAAAAAAGTCCTTGTGAAGGATTCCCTGCACCTGCTGACAGAGGTCTTATAGCTAAGCCCCTTATGTCCTAAAATCAGAGAAATTTCGCAAAATCTGAGAAATGTCCTAAAATCCCAGAGACCTCCTAAAATCCTTGAAACATCCTAAAAGCCTGGAAACACCCAAGGTCCTTGAAATGGTCTGTATTCCTAGAAATGTCCTCAAATCCTTGAAACATACTAAAATCTTAGAAATGTCAAAAATCCTGGAAATATCCTATTTGTTCTATATCCTATATATTCATTGGTGACATGGTAACAGTTGTAACAGACTACAAGTATTTAAGTTCAAAACTAAGCTCTTAATTTTTCTTCTCTCTCACTCTCTACAGAAAACACCAGTAACCGGACTGCACTTGTGATGTAGTCGTTTCACCGTTCTGGCCGTCTGTCTAACGACCTTCTGAGGAGGGTTTAAGATCTGCGATCACAGCGATGGATGAGGACACCCCAACCTTGAAGCCCAGACGGATCCAGAATCAAAACGTGGTTCATCGTCTTGAGAGGCGCAGGATCTGTTCAGGTCGACCAGGAGCTCACTGGTACAGAGTACGATGTTTCCACCAGAACCTTTTCCCGAACTTCACTGTTGTCAACGTGGAGAAGCCCCCCTGCTTCCTGAGGAAGTTCTCGCCAGATGGACGCTGTTTCATCGCCTTCTCCTCTGACCAGACTTCCCTGGAGGTAAGAAGGTAGAAACCTAACAGGATCTTATACCCCTCATATTTTCCTCATAACATTGGAGTTAAACTCCTTAAATACCACATGCTGACTCTCATTTAAATGTAAATTGTTTGCAGTGTGCACTGTATTTATTTTGCGTTTGTTGTATTTCGGCATTCATCAACATGTTAGTAGCTCTGATCTTTTCATAGGTACTGGCAAAATCTACACCTGCCTCTGACTGCTCATAGTGCTCGTGTAAATAACAAATGCACAGAAATATTGCTTGTAATTGATTTTGTGCTCTGTTACATTCACAATGCGCATTAAGCTAAATTAGTTGGCAATTTAAGTATGTAATGGTTATCCCAATGCATTTTTGTGTGGGAAAAAAAAAAATATATATATATATATATATATATTCGCTTTTCCCTTGGGCTTAAATCGGGTCCGTGTCTCACCAACTTAATTTTCATTTATTTATTTTTTATGAAAGTGTTGTGAACTGTCTCGTGTTTAAATGGCACTTTGGCATACTATAAATGCCTACTATAGGCCTATTTTCACAGTACAAATATAGTTTTTTAATCAGGCTCGAGTCTAAAGCTGCTGCCGTGGGCGGGACTGGGGTCAGTGTTGGACAGAAACTGACTGGAACAGACTGACTGGAACAGACTGGTCCATCTAACTACCCAGTTTGCCGAGACATGATGTGAGGAATGTTCCTCTTACAGATTTATGAATATCAAGGCTGCCAGGCGGCTCAGGACCTGCTGAGGGGCCAAGAGGGAGAGACTCTTCTAACGGCCAACGACCAGCGTTCCCTCAACATCCGAGGCCGCCTGTTTGAGCGCTTCTTCTCCTTGCTCCACGTCACTAATGTGGCCTCAAATGGAGAACACCTCAACCGGGAGTGCAGCCTTTTCACAGACGACTGCAGATACGTCATTGTTGGGTCGGCTGTGTACGTCCCAGAGGAGCCGCCGCCTTATTTCTTTGAGGTAACAACACCATCACACTTACTACAAATGTAAAAATCAGAGATAATAAAAACGACCAACTAATACATATTTACTTATGTAGTTTTGCCCAAACTGCCCCTTTCATCCACATTTAATCTCCCTCCAGGTGTATCGGAACAACGAATCGGTGACTCCCAACCCTCGGTCTCCTCTAGAGGACTACTCCCTCCACATTATCGACCTCCACACCGGCAGGTTGTGTGACACCAGGTCCTTTAAGTGTGACAAGATCATCCTGTCCCACAACCAGGGCCTCTACCTCTACAGAAACATCCTGGCTGTGCTGTCGGTCCAGCAGCAGACCATACATGTGTTTCAGGTGAGCAGATTAACTCACCTGAAACCAGACAAATCTGCAAGCTCATGTTTTATCAGCTCTGGCACGTGTCTGAACGCCACTGAGGCGTTTTCAAAAACAACAACGAACTTTGCGTTAAAGCCCCTATCCTATCAGAATTAAATTAACTAGACTGTATATTTTCATTAAAATAATATTAATAATGTACAGAATATTTTTCTAATATTTCTCAGTTTAACTCCAATCTGAAAATTCACTGCTTCTTAAATAAACAAAATAAAATTCACAAGCGTCATCTTTTTTATTAATCTTATCTCATTTCTCTTTCTTGCTCTCCTGTTTCCAGGTCACTCCAGAGGGAACATTTCTAGATGTTCGGACTATTGGGCGGTTCTGTTATGAGGACGACCTCCTGACTCTTTCAGCAGTTTACACTGAGGCTCAGGCTGAGAGTCAGCCGGGCTTCCCTCGCCTTTACACGGACAAAACCATCAATTCCCTCAAGCACAGGCTGCTGGTCTACCTTTGGAGGAGGGCTGAGCAGGACGGCAGCGCCACCGCCAAGAGGAGGTATAAAACGTCATTCACTTAAATCATCTATTTTTTGCTACTTACCAAGCTATGAGACACACAGTTTTCACTTGATGATCTTATTCAGTGTTTCCCTCATCGCTTTGAGAGAGGCCATGGCTGTATTATTGAGATTTAATTTAGGAGTCCTAGTGTCTTGTCTCTGACGGGTCTGTATGTGCGTCTGAGCTGCATTGACCTGTCAGTGTATGTCTGAACAAGAGAGCAGAGCCAAAGCAACACTGCAAAGCAACCTTTAACTTCAGCTAGTTTATTCAAATTTTTCAAATTGATTTCTCACTTCATTAAGTATAAAGTTTAACCAGGAAGGGAAAGAAAATCAAGAACTCCTTTCGTCGATTGGATTCTGTTCAGTACACATTTTTTGCATTTCCATTGTGAAAAGCTGTGGATGGCACCTTTACTTCCTTCTGAACGGTTCCCATTTTTGGGTCACCCCTCTGCATGGGGTTCCTAGCACACTGATCCGGTACTAAAAGGTTGAGCTAGAAACATTGCAGTGTGTTCATTGGTCAGTAGAGAATCAACACTCAGAGCTGAGCTGTGACTGGTTTAACCACTGTTCCTGCTGTGAGGAGTTTTTTGTACATTAGGAAACTATAACTATAAAATAAAAGGTTGTTTTCAGCCTCTGGCAGCTGCTGTATACCGAGAAAAAAATCATTTAATTCACTGAGTCGATTGCTGGAAATTTTTAAGCTGGAATCTCCTCACTCGAAGAAAAAAACTTGTCGGACTGTTGGATCCTAGATCGGTGTGCTCGGGCAGAATAAACCCCTGCTCTTGGCTGACAAGGAGTCAATGCGCAAATCCCAAAGAGAGACGCTCACTCCAGCCTGCTCTTTTTTGTTCTGAAAATGTCGGCATGCAGCCCTGTTCTGTGAACAATAAACAGTGTGAAGACTTCAATCTGTATTACCGGTGAACAAGAAAATACAGGGAGTGCTGCTGGACGGAGCAGCGAGTGACAACAACCCGCCCACATAAAAGAGTACTGTCTGCGGCGGAAATGCTAAACAGATCCAGGGTTTAGGAACCTCTTCATAGGGGGTACTTCTGGTACTATATTGAGAGTTTTCATGGAAACACGGCTTAAAAGTCTGTGTTGTGCTTTCCTGTTTTTTGTTTCTGTCATAACTGAAGAACAGTAAAGGTCAGTCAGTTGAGTCCAATCAAGGATATAAAAATAGCCACATTTTTTGTGGCTATTTTTATATACAGAAGGAAACAAGAACACAGAGTCACTGGGTTGTTGTTTGTCTCTGCTGTTGCATGACAGATGCTTGAGTTGGATGTAATGAGTAAATGAAAAGCAGGAAAGCAGAAGACTTAAAACTCTCCAAAACAGACAATCTGCAGAGTGTTTGATGGTTCTTATTTCTGCTTTAGAACTTAACTGCCATGAAACTATCACTAATGAATTTCATTGCCTTTGCCATCTTATCCCCACTCCCTCATTTCATTATTTCCCAGCTTACCACAGCTTCCTCTCGGTCTCGTCCTCACTCTCTCCGCTCCTCTTTCTCTCTTTTTTTCTCCCTTTTTTCATATTTGTCGGAAATCCAACAACAAAGCCTTAATTTGTCTTTTATGTGAATAAACATGAAGAGATGCCAGACCCCTCATACTAATATTGATACTAGAGTACTTCCTTGTTTTGTGAATGAAGCGGTAGAGAAACTGTAGCTGCTGCGGTGTCAGTGTTTGACCAATCAGCGGTCAGCTCTGCAAATGCTGCATTCACAACTCAGTCACCAGAAAAAATTAGGACATTATACATTTGTGCAAACCATGGATGTGTTATGTTTGCACGGTATTATGTAGCAGATACTTTAAAATACCTGGTTGGGGGGGCACAGTCCCTGCAGAAAACGCAGTGATGTCTCAGTAAAAAAAATGTATGCCTTGAAAGCCACTGGAAACATAACAGCCGATCGAAACATAAAATCCATGTTTGGTGCCTAAAAAGCTGCTGAAAATCAGCAGTGACTCCCTAAATCACAATCTGTGGGGGGGGCAGTCTGAAAAAACTGCTCCCAAGTCCCCTGAGAAAGTTCCCGCAGAGGAAATGTCCTATATGTGCCAGCTGTACACCATAAACAAAGCAAAATAAATACAGCGCACAATGTGTTTATGACTGAAGTAAAAGAGCTCGACTGTAATTTCATTGAGACACTTTAATCTGCAATACTTAGGTCTCTTGAGACAGTATTTTCAGTGTAGTTTAAGATCATCAAACACTTGAAAGTGACACCAGTTTGATGTTTCAAATGAATTCACGTGGTAAGTGACATTACGGGTGAATAGTTTGACCTGTCATTTGTCAACACAGTATTTTATTTAGTGTCATTTTAGGGCTGTAACTGATGACTAATTTCATAGATTCTGTCTTTTTTTCCAGTTTATTGCTTCTCTGTAAGACAGAAAAAACAATTGTGAGTAGTGATTCAGTGAGTGTGGCTGACTAACAGTCCAAATCCAAAAAATAATCAGTTTTCAAAGACATAAGCGTATTTACAATTTGGCTGTAAAGATGAATAAATTGGCAACTGCAAAACTGGCTCTTCAGTTGATAAAGTACCATTTCCATCTTGTGCTGCTGTCAGATGCTCATTTAGCGATGTGTTCAGTTCACCCGGCTCTTGGTTTTGTCGTCAGATTCTTCCAGTTTTTTGATCAGCTGAGGAGGTTGAGGATGTGGAAGATGCAGCTGTTGGATGAACATCACCTCTTCATTAAATACACCAGCGAAGACGTGGTCACACTCAGAGTCACCGACCCCTCGCAGGTACACACACACACACACACACACACACACACACACACACACACACACACACACACACACACACACACACACACACACACACACACACACACACACACACACCTGAATTCCCCCCTGTGCTCTCTTTGTTACTCTCCCCTGCTTCTCTCATGTCTTTTGTTGGTTGTGCTGCATAACAGGGATTCCTCTCTCCGGTCTCCAAGGACACTTTTCTCTTACAGATTCTGCTCTGTCCCGTAGATCTAATTAATGTATGTTTTGTTTACATGAAATCTCGGCACTCTGACCCCCTTGTTCACCATATATTTAGTCTCACAACAAATATAGAAACGATCTCATATTCATTATAAACATGCAGAAGCCAAAGCCTGAAATGCCTCGTTAAAAAAAAAATCTCACCATTCCTGACTGTCCTTTCACTCCTGAAAACCTCCGTTAATTGTGTCATGGTTTGAAAACACATACCTACAGTACAAGGAAAAAATGTCAGCAAACTTTTAGTCTCCAAATGGTCACCCCCTCCCTTTCTCCCACAGCCGTCATTCTTCGTTGTGTACAACATGGTGTCCACAGAGGTGCTGGCCGTCTTTGAGAACACGTCCGACCAGTTGCTGGAGCTGTTTGAGAACTTCTGCGACCTGTTCAGAAACGCCACGCTGCACAGCCAGGCTGTCCAGTTTCCCTGCTCCGCTTCGTCCAACAACTACGCGCGGCAGGTCCAGAGAAGGTACCGAGGAGAGAAATGTCATGTGTGCTGCAGGAAATTCAATTATTCAATTCAAACTGCCTTTTTTTCTGACAAAATTGAATGTATTTGAGTTTGACCATAATTTTGCTAGCGGGGTCCAGAGGTCTTTCCGGGATGAAAGAAGGAAAAAAAAAACTGATGATGTGCAGCCAAATGTCAGGGAGGATTTTGAAGAAAGGTGGTTAGGAGGAGAAGCGGATCAGCAGTGATCGCCCGGAGGAGGAGGAGGAGGAGGAGGAACGAGTTTTAGGACTTAATCTTGATATAGAGTAGGGACATTAAGACCGGCTGGAGGAGCTGTGATTGAATTTGGCGGTTCGACTTGCCAGCGTAGGTGACAAAATCCTCTGTGGAAGGTGAAGCGGGAAGACCGGACAGAGGGGGCGTTGAGGGAGGGGTAGAAAAAAACGATAGCTTGAGCGAGGCAAAGGGCTTAGAATTGGATTTTAGAGTGGTGAAAATTGATGTTGGGGAGAAGGAGAGGAGAAATTGAAAGCTGGGGAGCGCATTCAGCAAACCAGATTTGGACGACTTACAACTGGCGAGCATAAACCCAGTTCACAGGGTTTCAGGTGGTCACAAACTAAGTATTGCGCATGGAGCACAAAACAAGCGGAGAGGAGAGACTAAAATTATGGATGGAGGATAAAGAGTGACACCATTAAGTCACTGCTGAGTGGTGGTAGCACGTACTGAGACTATAATTTAGTCAGGTATGTTTGAAAGATTCTGAGAATAAACACGTTTCTCTCCAGAGAAAAACAGTCGCAGTGGAAAACTGTCTGTTCGCTCCTTTCTGAACTTTAAACCAAAGTAAGAGGACTAACACTTCAGGATCGTAAAAGTACTTTTGTGGGAAGCTGTCAAGTTTTACATCAAGGCCACAGCGCCCAAAGAAACTAATGCTAATGACGATTCCTGTTGCTGTTAACGTTATCGTGCTGATGTCCTCGTTTGACTCTGTGACAGATTCAAGGACACCATAGTGAACGCCAAATACGGCGGGCACACAGAGGCAGTGCGCCGGCTGCTGGGTCAGCTGCCCATCAGCGCCCAGTCCTACAGCAGCAGTCCTTACCTCGACCTCTCCCTCTTCAGTTATGATGACAAGTGGGTGTCAGTGATGGAGAGGCCCAAGACCTGCGGAGATCACCCCATCAGGTACGAACTCAGTCAGGGTGAATGAGCATTTTACTAAATGACGTCAAGGAATCACGTTATAATTCGGGCTGTGTATTTATCATGATACAGGGGTTAGGATTCAAAATATTACATTATATTGTCATACTGTAAGCAAGTCCGTATATTGTGATTTTTATACCTCCGAGGCCACGGTTGTCTGGCAGGCACAATTTACGAATGTGATACCTCAAGAATGCCTGAAGGGAATTTCTTCAAATTTGGCACAAACATCCACCTGGACTCAACAATGAGCTGATTAGATTTTAGTGGAAGGGTTCCCGCAGGTCCTTAAAAAAGTCTTATAAAGAACTGAATCAATTCATCTAAAAATAAGGAGTTAATTGGTATTAAAATGCCTTAAATACAAGTCTTAAAAATGCAAAGACATTTGAAATGGGATTTTCTGATTTTTTTTACCTGTCATTTCATTGAAAAATCAAAAAGTAACCGGTAATCTCTTTCATTATTATTATTATTATTTTAAATATATTTGTTCTGCCAAATTCTCCTTGCATAAATGTCATCAAAAAAGTAATGTTTTAAGTTAAAATAATTGTTTGGGAAAAATTGTCCCTAATCAATAACTCATACTGCATATCAGCTTTTGTCCCCACCCAATTTAAGTGATCATCAAGTCTCTTCTTCAGTGTAATTAACTTCATGTGACTCACTATACAGTACAGTGGTTTACCTGTTTAATTTTAGTTTTTTTTTACCTTTTTTCTTTCTTTTGTGTAAATTTTGAGGTAATTCTCTTGTACTTTTTACTAATTTCTTGGTCATTTCTGAGTAATTTCTTCTCGAGCTGCTCATTGCATTCTTCCCTGTTTTCCCTGTCGTATTTTCTTCCCTCCTCTGGAAGGAGATACAGCAACGTGGATCTCCATCATCCTGGAGCAGAAACCAAAGGTCTGAACTAAATACAGAATTTAATGGTGCTACTTTCTCTCTATGTCTCCCTCCACCTGCCAGGTTTTATGCGCGAGACTCTGGTCTGCTGAAGTTTAAGATCCAGGCGGGCCTGCTGGGACGGCCCGTTAATCACGCCGTGCGACGTCTGGTTGCCTTCACGTTCCACCCCTTCGAACCCTTTGCCATCTCTGTCCAGCGCACCAACGCAGAGTACGTGGTCAACTTCCACATGAGGCATGTCTGTGCGTGAGCAGCTTGAATATGTGTGCAACAAACTAAACCTGCACTTGGAGTCACATGACAGGACCGTCGGGCTTCTGTTAGCAGCTACAGGTGACAACACACCAAACACGTCCTCTGTCAGGAGGCACAAAACAGTTTGTCCTGTTAGTCGCCGTCTCCTCCTCCAGAGAAATCAGCAGTCCCCTTCCTGCTTTCTCCCCCTGATGGAAGGCTCTGCTCCTCTCCTCTTTCCCCCTCCATCACACAGTACTCCCTCCTCCTCCACCACTCCTCCCCCTTGCGCGAGAAGGCAGCAATTTTTTTTCCTTTCATCTGCGCCGCTTCTCCTCCTATTTCCCCCCTTCCTCTGCAGAACAAAGAGGGACCTGTAGGGAGGAGAGGCTGGAATAAGTGTAAATGGAGATGTAGAGAGAGTGATTGATGTGCGATGGAGGTGGTAGCTGTAGGTAGCCGGACCTCTTAGAAGGAACCAGTGGTGTTTTCTTTTTTCCTGCCGTGCACTCAAAGCTGCACATTCATATCAGAATCGCGTATCCAATTTGGTCCTTGACCAGGTGTCTAACTAACTTTCTTTTTTTCTCACATGGATGATGAAAAGAGACAATTTTATATGGTGTTTGTTTTTACACGTTTTTACATATTACCGTTTGTATATATTTTCTGCCAATAAAATTGTTTAAATTTTGCTCTCTATACATTTTTCGAGAAAGTAAAAGGTTGTGAAGAGATTGAAAACTCTTCTTTTTTAGCATTTTAGTGTAAGCTGTTGGTCCCATACAGAAGCTGTGGTTCAGTGTCTTTTTGGGCTTTTATCCTTATATTAGAGTAATCTATTACTGGACAGCTCGGTGTGGCAAGAAACCTGAAGTAGAACTGGTACTGATTCTGCTCCCCATCTTTAAATACCCACCTCTTTATTTTAGGGTTTGTACGGTCATTAAAAAACAGCAAAAGCCATGGAATTTGCATATAGGAATTTCCAGGCCTGGAAAACTAAATATACCCATAAAGTTCTGGAAATATCATGGATTTTTTTCCCTAAACCTGTATAATAACACATGATGTGATCAAGGACTGTAGGAAATGTGAAAATCCAGAGATCATGTCTTTCTTTTTTTTCAGTTTCTGTCTGTGATAATGGTGTTTTTTTTTAATCAACAAAAAATCGGCAGTAAAATAATACAAAATACAGCCATGTTAAGCTCCTCTCCTAAAGCCAAAATCAAAAAGGTCCCTCCCTAGTGCTTAAAAGAATATTTGACATGCCTTTCTCTTTTTGCACCACACCCTCCCAAACAGTTCAATTCATTATTTAAAAAAAAGCTAATGCATATTTAAAAAAGCTTTTTTAAAGTTATGATAAAGAACTGATAAGGAACATTGATGGTGTTTTCAGAGAATGTATGATCTTTAAAATTCGCCTGAAAGCCAAGGAAAGACCATGGAAATATATTGGTAAAAATGGTATTTTCTCACATTTCTTCATATACTGTGTATGTGGGCAGGCATCGGCGTTTGTTTGTTTTTTTCTTTTAAACACACACTTGTGAGTGGGAAAGCACTGGAATAGAATAATAATTACAGACATTGTTTCATTTGGGTGAAATCTTGTTTCAGCAAGCGGCAGATTCAGCGCTTCTTGCCCGTAACCTGTCTAATAATCGCTCTCTTAACTAGCTGTGCAGGCAGTAGTTCTCAAAAACATCTCACTGCATATCTTAATGGAGCCTTATAATGAACCTGAAATGATGTTGGCAGAGAACTGTGTCGCGCACGGAGAGCAGACAAGACGCGGTGTCGGTGTCAACATATTTAATTTGAATCCTGATCCCTGCAGTCTGTTCTCCTGCGGCGTATAGGATCAGAACGTTGCCATTTTATATCAGGTCCATCTGTGTTGCAGACCAAAACAGAGGACATCTGCTTAGCTCAAAATGTGTTATTAAAAACAAACAAGGACACATATAAACCAATCTACAAACATGCAAATGAGCTAACACCCCCCCACTCCTAACACGAATGCAAAGTCTGCAGTATACGAGCAGGCACACATCTTTAATAAATGGGCATAAAGGCAGAAACACACACGCCCAAGCAGCTGCAAGAGGTCATGGACAGCAGGTGCTGAGGGATTAAGTGTTCTCGTAGCCTCTGGTTACACACTACAGTGGACCTGGGAGGTGTGCGTGTTTCTGAGAGACAGACTAACAGGGGTTTAAGGCATGGGGAAGAAGGTGTTTACGGATGAAAAGATGATGGAGAGATGAAACATGGCGAGGGACGAGAGGGTGACAAAACAAGACGTAGGGAGGCAGACGTGGGGGTCGATGTGGTGCCAGAGACTCGTTCAGCTGGTTAGTTTAGCATAAGGACAGTAAATACTATCTGGTAAATCGAAGCTTAAGGAGGCCACGTTATGTCATGGTCATTATCGTGTGTTTGTGTAAGCTGGTTTGTAACAACATGCTGTGATAATCAACTAATTACAGGAAGCGCCCGCAGCAGGACACATTGTCTGTTGTCCTCCTTTTGACTAACAGACTGCCTGTAGGAAATTTGCGTGATTGTGTATGTTTAAGTGTCGGGGAAGAGGTGAATTAATATTGCTTCCTGTCATATGTTCATGGCTCAAGAACAAGTTTTTTTTTATGTTTTTACCCAATCGAATGCTGCTCGGGATGAGATTTGTTTTCAGTTTTCTGCAGTAAATGTGAAATGTAAAAAGCCTTAGCTGTTGAGACTCCCTACGACATGCTATAGTATGATTTTTTTAAAAAACAATTTTTTAGCGATTTTGGGTGACCCTTTGAAAACTGGGCATCAGCTTTCTCATGCTGTGTTCAGATACCTTTAATAAGCAAATTAACCCTTTAAAACCTGAGCAAATCTGTTTATTTCAAAAACACAGGAAAAATGTAAATGACTAACTGCAAGAATTGTCCCACAAATTGCAAGAATTGAGTAAAAGGTGACAAGAAGTGTGTTGAATGAGTTTAAAAAAAGAAAAAAAAGAGGAATATATATATATATATATATATATATATATATATATATATATATACATTTGATACTGTATATATATATATATACAGTATCAAAACCTTTAATGTGAAACCTAATATAATTACATAGGCCTATATCACTTTTTTCCAGTGTCAAAAAAATTAGATCAATTTACCCTAAAACAGTTCTGATGGAATAAAATAATCAATAATGAAGCAATTCAAATGAAAGGTCACAGTTCACTGAAACAGAAACATTTAATAAAGCTGAGTAGATTTAGTGCCGTTAATTGCTGCTTCTTGTCCATATTATCATACAATACAATAACAAATATGTTTTATCGGTCTTATTCTTGTGAATCAGGTAAACCCAGAGACTTCTTCCTGACCTTGGTTGCCATGGAAACATAACCACTCTCTGCTTGGTAACCATGTCTTTTCTAATTGCTGTTGTCTTGGCAACAGTGCAACCAATGCAATCCAGAAAAGGCCACGATCCTGATAAGTGCTTCCTGTTGCAGTATTCGCCATCTCTGAGCAGTCTCTAAACACACACAAACACGTTTAATTACGAGGAACAGTCACACAAAAAAATCAAACAACTGTGGCTCACAGTGTGAGGTTGTTTTTTGGGTTTTTTTTTTTTTGCTCTGCAGTTCTCTTTTTTGAGGACACAGATGGCAGGGGTGATACTGACAGACACACAGTTAGGCCTATATAGTAACAGCACTTATGGATCTGCAATATAAGATACTTTTTGTTTTAAACAGAACATTTAATTGTGAGAGTGATCAACGTTATGAATGTAAAACTGATTAGCGGTGGTCTCAAAAGGAACATTTCATTATCCACTCAGAGGCTGTTCATTAGCTACTTCATGGTTAAAGAATAATAATTCAAGCTGTGTCTACTTCCAAAAATAAAAGAACACAAGTAGGCTGTATGAAAGGGACTGCACACTGTACCAAGTAAGATTTCTGTAACAGAAAAAGACACATTTCGACAGGATTAGTTAGTTATGTACTGTTTTAACAGTGTGCAGTGATTTTCAACCAGAGATAGTTCTACGTGTACACCGATACTCCTGCAGCTGCCAGGGAAGGATTTTAGTCTAAATAAGAAAGAAAAAAATCATCACATCACTGTACATCCACATATTGACTCAGCTGTGACACCTGAATACTACAGGTTACAACTGAGAGTGAAAACACGTGAACAGTTTAATTAGTTACCTGACAGTAATGAATGACCGCTTAAAAAAGTTTGCTAAAAGAAATGTAAAATAGTTCAAATAGTGTGCTAAAAGTAATGGATAATAATTCAAATAAGTAAAAATAATGGATATAAGTTTAAAAAAAAAGGTTTTTGCTAGAAGCAATGGTTAAAAGTTCAAGTATTTTTCTAAGTAACAATTGACATTGAAAAAATGCTAAAAGAAATAGATACAAGAACAAATAGTTTGCTAAACGTAGGAGATAACAGTTTTTAATAGTGTGCTAAAGTAATGGATAATAATTCAAAATAGCTAAAAGTAATGAATAAAAGATTTTTAAAAAAAGGTTTTTGCTAGAAGCAATGGTTAATAGTTTATGTTAATAGTTTAAGTAATAATTAAGATTTAAAAAATGCTAAAAGAAATACATACAAATCGTTTGCTAAAAGTAGGAGATAGTTTAAAGAGTTTGATAAAAGTAATGGATAATAATACAAATAGCTAAAATAATAATAATAATGATAACAGTTAAATGCTAAAAGAAATTGTGAATATTTAAAATAGTTTGCTAAAGGTAACAGTTTAAAAAGTTTGCTAAAATAAATAGATAATAGTTATAATAGTTAGACAACAGTTAAAAAAAATGATAAAAGTAATAATGGTTCAAATAGTTTGCTAAAAGTCATTGATAACAGTAAAATAAAGAGTTTGATAACACTAATGGATAGTATTTCAAATATTTAGCTTAAAATAATGGATAACAGTTTAAAAAGTTTGTTAAAAGTAATGAACAACAGTTTTGAAAAAGTCTGATAAAAAGCGCTGATAACGGATCAAATAGTTTGCTTAAAGTAATGAAAAATAGTTATCTAACAGTTCGATAAAACTATTAAATAATGGCTCAAATAGTTTTCTAAAAGTATGCTAATGGTTAATAGTAAAATTAAAGTTTGCTAAAAGTTACGAATAAGTCCCGTAGTTGTTAAAAGTAGGTTAATTAACAGTTTAAAAAATTAAACATAAATTTAAAAAAAAAACAGTTCAAAAGGTTTGATAAAGTTAATGGATTATAGTTCAAATGGTTAACTAACAGTTAAAAATTGTTGCTAAAGTAATTGATAATGTTTCAGATAGTTTGCAAGTAATGGATAAAAGTTTTTAAAAAGTTTTTTAAAAAATGTTGTTCAAATAGTTACCTAAATGTAATGATAACAGTTAAAATAGTTTGCTTAAAAAATATTGGATAAAAATATTTAGCCAAAATTGATTTTAAAGTTTGTTAAAGGTAAAAGATAATGGTTCAAGTAGTTTGCTAAAAGTCATAGATAACAGTTCAAATAGTTTGCTAAAAGTAGGCTTATTGATACATTGCTGGAGAGCTAAGAGATTATTTTATAGTAGCTCTTAAGAAATAGAGTGACAGTAATATTTATTTAAAATTAATTAATTGTTTTTAAGTTTGCCAATTCCCATTTTCACATCTAATGTGTCCATTGGCGACTAGTGTTTTATACAGATATTTAAATGTTGGTGCATGATTAAACAAGTTGTACTAATTCATTACTTTTTTTTTTTTTTATCATTTTGAGATGTTAGGGGAGTGTGTTTTTTTCTAATATTGATTATGCTGTGGACTTATATTTTACTTTTAAAGCTGAAATATAAGAGGCCCACTCCCCATCTCATTTCCTTCCTGCAGTTCCTGTCTAACGTGGAAAATGACAAAAAAGTACTAACATGTTTAATATTTTTACATGTGCAGGCTCTTTTAGGTTTCCATAGCTGAAACATAAATCACCAGAAATAAACCAGTGATGAAGTTGTACCAAACAAAAACTCCTCTCTGAAATACCCGTCCTGTCCTGAGTTAGAGCAAAAAATGTTTCCAAAAAGTTTTCTCTCCATCAGGGACTGTGATGTTTTAAAAATAAATTTAAATTCACACCTTCTCTCAACTTTGATGGATTTAAGAGCTTCACTAGAGAGCAGTGAGGGGGGCAAAAAAAAAAAGACGAGACGGTGCGGGCAGAGCAGATAATCATATGGATACGAGGTAGTGGCTGCAAAAAGGTCAGAAAAGATTTACCGGGGGGGATTTCATTATCCCCTGACATATAAAAGCAGCCAGAATTTCCAGTGACGACTGAAGAGCCGCAGTTTTATTACTCTGAAGTCTTTCTTTGTTGTCTTTGTCTTTTACTCCTCTATGTCCCAGTCGGACAGAAACTCCAGTCTGTTTCGGCGCTGAACTCCCTCTGTAGTTATTTACACTTTTAGTTATACTGAAAGTAAATAGACACCTCAGAAGTTCATTTAACGTAGCTCAAAATATACAATGCAGACTATAAAGCCTCTATGCTAATATATTCTATTATATGTTAGCTTGTATTTAATCACAGTCAGAAATCGACACTTTCGTTATGAATGTTTTGACATGTAGGAACCTGTGCACAGAGACATTCCTGTCAAAAAAACTAAAGTACGGGATCATCCTTTATTTAAAAAAAATTAAGTGCACTGCTCCTCACTGAATCAATACAAGACGCGATTTGTTCCATGTTTTCGTGCACAGAACTGTTAGAATGAGGATTATGTGAACAGGTTTGCCCAAATATTGGTACGGACAATTCTGTACTCCCAAAATAATTGTTGGGACGAATCCCTGCTGTCCATGTGCAAACACTATCGTTACCTGGTGTCCATGACGACAGGTCAGAGAGCGTGGATGCTGCGTCTTGCTCTTACTCTCCCTTGAAAACGCAACATGGCGCCTGATAACGTCCGATTTCATTCCATATTGACAAGTTTTGTTCCATTTTCCATAGTTTTATTCCTTTCTCAAGGTCAGGGAACGTGGATCTGCTGCTTGCTCTTCCTCGAAAACACAAGATTGTGCCGGATGACATCAGATTTCAAATCAGTTAAATTCGATTTTATTCATAAAGCCTATTATGACAAAACACAGTTTGCCTCAGAGGGCTTTAAAGCATACAACAGCATAAATCTGCCTTTAGACTCTCACACCATCTATGGAAAAACTCCCCCAAAAAAACCCTGTAACGGGGGTAAAAATGGAAGAAACCTCAGGAAGAGCGACTGAGGAGGGATCCCTCTTCCAGGACGGACAGACGTGTCGTAAATAACGATTAAATTACAGTAAATTTCACTCCATAATGTCAAGTTTTGCTCCATATTCTCAAATTTTATTCCTGAAATATCATTCCATATTCTCAAGTTTTTTATTCAATTATTTTCACTCTCTTACACGAACTGCTTTATGCTTCATCGATGTTTCTTCATTCCCTTTACTTCGACAAATCAGTAAATCAGTAAGGCTTAGTGGAAGAGATTATGTGTCCAAAATGAGTGTGCTTTTCTTATATACATGATGCATACATGGTGTGAGCTATTTCACAAAATACACACGTGTGATATAGTCCACACACACACACACACACAAGATCAAACTTCCACCTTTGCCCCTTTCATATCCCTCACCTGTTATTGTTATCGACCACACTAGTATTGTTACTCCCCCTTACATCTAACACTATAACAGTGTCAACATTTCATTTCACACGGATTAGCGGTTCAGCCGACCTGTACAGCTGATTGAGACCAGTTCTGCACCTGTGGAGCCTCCTGCTGAGAGCTGTCAAATCACAACACCACCACCTAATGAGTGAAGGGTGCAGCCGGGAGCCCACCGAGGAGGGAAGGAGAGGGTCTAAATATTGACGGCAAATATTTGATTGAAGGGTAGGGATCTCCCCTGACTCATAGGTGTGTGTGTGTAGGTGTGTGTGTGTGTGCTCAGACACAGAATGCACACACTTTCCGATACCCTACAGCCCCTTATCAGCATCTACAGCTGTCTTTGACATGAAAAGAGAGACCAGGATGCTTCTTATATGTACCTATACACACACACACACACACACACAGACACACACACACACGACCTGCACCATGCTGAGACAAATACACAGCTTAACTGTGGCAGATGATACAGTGTGTCCGTGTGTGTGTGTATTAGCTGCTGATTATTTCGAACTGACTTCATATCTGTTATAGACACACCCAGTTGGATGCCAGAACGTGCACACACACGAACACAAATCTCCATGCAACCCTTTGACACACACACACACACACACACACACCTGACTGAGCACCAGTTGGGGGGTTTCAGGTGGAAATCCGCAGGGAAGGCTTCGCAGCGTGGTTGACCCAAAAATATAATGCACTGAGATGCCCTTTGTGAATTAACAATCACGCTGTGACTGTGACTGGATATAGAAACAAGTGTCAGTGATGCACGGAAAACATTATTATTGTCTTGTGTTCAGTGAATAAGAGAGTGAAGCAAAGACGTCTTATACGTGTGTGTGTGTGTGTGTGTGTGTGTGTGTGTGTGTGTGTGTGTGTGTGCTCATATCTATAAAGGGCATGATCATATTATCACTTTGCTTTTGGACAACCAACATATGCCTCTGTCAGCATGTTGCTCTTGTAAAAGAAATGTTCTTATTAAAGTAAACTGCAGTTGAGTCTCAAACTGAAGTGAGAGCATTAAGACCGTCAGCAGTTAGGGTTAGAGTGGTTAGGGTTAGAGTCGTTAGGGTTAGAGTGGTTAGGTAAAGGAGCACCAGGCTGCCTGAGATCAGCAGCTGTTTGACAGCACAGAGGAGCAGCAACAGGTGATCAGAGTTCTCCACCTGCTGGACAAAACATAGAGCTACATCTTGTCTTGACCTACTTTCTTTGAACTACAACTACCATCAACCCTGTGTGAGTACAAATACAAAGTAATGAAGTATACGTAGGCTATTTACCCCAAGTACTGGATTTGTTGACAGTTTAAAGGTACTTTAATTTGAGTATTCATTTTATGCTTATTCTAGTCCATCACGTCTCACATGAAAATACTGAAAGTTTTATTCCACTAAATGTAGGGAATATAAGCTACTGGTAATTAAAAACAAAAAACCATACTTTCAGCAAAGTTATATATGGATATATGATTATTATTTTTATTTTAATATTTTTGTATTATATTATTATTATAGAGATAGGTAAAAAATATAACAAATAAAATTACATACTTTTAGAAAAAAATTTATATATATATATATATATATATATATATATATATATATATATATATATATATATATATATATATATATATGAATGATTATTATATATTTTTTAGAATATTATATTATTACAGAGATAGACAGACAGACAGATAGATAGATAGACATGAAATAAATTAAATTTTAAAATGTTCAACAGATAAAAAAAAACAGTAACATAGAATTGATAAATCATTGTTATCATTGTTAGAAAATTAGTAGAAAAATTACTAATAAGGATTAACTTTATTCAGTGTCACAAGACAGCCGTATCAGTGGTGTCCATTTCTTTTCAACACTCTGTGCCATGGCGTGTCTCGGAACACTATTTTATGCAGTTTTCAGCAGTTTTTGGCAGTTTTTGAGACATGTCATATTTTGACATTTTTCGCCATACTATAGCCTAGGGTTATGACAGATTTCTAAGCACATCCTCTTGTAGAATAGCAAACTTCCTCCAAAGTCAGATGGCTTATAAGGTCTTTAATCCACATCTTAAAGGTTAGAGGAAAAATGTACTTCCATTTAAGCAGGATAAGTCGTCTAGCTTAAGAAGATGCAAACGATATCATGAGTCATCTGATTTTAGGTGGGTGTTTGGAGTAAGCACAAAGGATGAAAGATGCTTTGGAGAGATGATAAATGATGCAGGTTAATAAAACCATTAAGATAAATACCTTTTATATTGGAAAACAACGTGTTTTAATTTCTTTTGACTGTAACTGAAACTGAATGTATTTATTTTCTATTAATTGTTCTTTATCTATTTTCAAGAATATTCTAAAAAAAATTTAAATATTCAAATGCAATAATAACAATTTTCTCACATAGGCTCTTTAAAAATGGAGTGAATGCAGAATGAATGCAATATTTGTCCTTTTTCTGTTAAGAGAAACATTAAACTCCTACAATTTCATGCTTGACTGTGCTCCAAGAGTCTTAGTGTGGGCTAAATGGTGGAAAACTTTAAATATCTCAGTATAATTCTTGACTCCCAGGTGAAGTTTTCTGGAAATACAGAGTATATTTTCAAGAGATGTTACCGCGGCTCTATCTTCAAAGGAAACTCAGTTACTCAATTTGTGCACAAAACTATGGCTGAGAATTTTTAACTTTTCACCTTCCTGCCTGGTACGGTCACTGAAACTGTGCATGTAGGAGTAAACTCTCTGAGATTGTGTCAGTGGTAAACCACAAAAGCCCTCAGAGCAAGGAGTATCTTGGCAGATAGCTCCCATTTTCTCTCAGTTTGGGCTTCTGAGCTGCGGGTGGCGCTATAGATTCCCTCTGGAAACTAAAAAAGTTTTTAAGAAGTGCTTCGTGCCATCTATTTTCTTAACCAAACAAAGTGACTGCTGAGTTTTAAAGCACAGACGGGCTGTGAATATGATCTGATTTAATGTGTGAAGTGTTTTTAATCTTGTCTGTATGTTTGTTTTACTAACTGCGTTTGTGCTTTTTATTATGCTGTCTTCTGTGTCTGGTAGGTCAATGACTAATTAATTATTTTAAATTAATTAGTTGATTCATTTATTTTTTATTATTTTTTCATTAATTTTTTTAAATTCACTTTTCTTTTAATAATTTCCACAATAAAGACAATAAAGATCTATTGTATTGTATTGTCTTCTATTTTAATTTAATGCTCAGATTTGTTCATCTAACGTTAACCCTTTAACGTCTGGATTGACATCAGTTTTGTTATGCTGTGCTTAGACACCTTTCACAAGGATCTAAACCTCTGACACTTGAGAAAACTGACTTGGCAAGAAATGTAGCAAAAACTGCAAAAAATTAGTAAAAAGGTGACAAGAAATGTATATGAAAATTAGCTGGGGGGATTATTAGATAGATGTAATTATAATGATTTTTAAAAAATTTAAAAATGTCCAGAAAGCTATATTTATTATTCTGTTTAAGATTGTGTTACAAAAAAGGAAAAAAGAAGTAATTTTCTTCTTTTTTTAACTTTTCTTTTTTTGTGATTTCTTATTTTCATGTAATTTTCTTGTATTTAAAAATAGATTTAAGATTATGTTACAAAAAGAAAATGGTATTATTATTGTTATTATTATTACTATTATTATAAGGTTTTTTCTTTTTCTTTTTATTTACTTTTCTGTTTTGTAATTTCTTATTTTCATACCATTTTCTTGTGTTTAAAAACAGATTTAAGGTTATGTTACAAAAAGAAAACAGTATTATTATTGTTATTATCATTATTATTATTATTATTATGATAGGGTCTTTTTCTTTTTTCTTTTTTTTACTTTTCTGTTTTGTGATTTCTTATTTTCATATAATTTTCTTGTGTTTAAAAATAGATTTAAGATCATGTTACAAAAGGAAAATAATTATTATTACAGCATGTTCTCTATGTCATTTATTTTTTTTTTTACTTTTCTTATTTGTGTTTTTATACTTTAATGTAATTTTCCTGTTTTTTTTGTTTTGTTTTTTTTTACTAATTTCTTGCTAATTTTTTGGGCCATTTGTTTTTAAATTGCTCGTTGCCCTCTTTACGTGTTTTTTTTTTTTTTTTTTTTAGAGAAATCAAGCCAGTTTGCTCAGATGCCAAAGGGCTGACTAAGTGACTGACAGGGACAGAAAGACAGAGAGAGAGAGACAGACAGAGACAGACAGAGACAGAGAGGGAGGCGCGTGACGTCAGAGGTCAGCTGACAGGTTTGTTTTGCTTGCTCGAGCTCGTCCTGATAACAGTCAGAGGAAGGAAGCAGCGACATCAAACCGTTTCCAGTCTAGTGCTCCTGTATTTTGTATTTTACCAACAAGCTACCGGCACAGAAACCACGGGCAGTTTTATACACCGTTTTTAGCTTTTATATTTTCGCTCTGATAACAGTCGCTACCTCCGTTTTCGTCCACTGCCAACTGGTTGACTTTGACGCAATATGCCTTCAGAAAAAACCTTCAAACAAAGAAGGACCTTCGGTAGGTGTTTCAGCAGCTTCTTTTAACATTTTTACACACAAATCCTTTAATTTTGTATTTTAAGTAATGCTATGTGTTTGTAGCTGTTAGCCGAAATTGTCAATAAATTGCACGAGAGTGAATTATATCGTTAATGTAAACAGGCCAGGTAGTTATCAGGGTATTAGCGTTCATTTTGTTAAGCTAGTTCAGTACAATTTAAATCAAAAGAGAGACACTAGACTTTTGTTTTCGGCTAATTAGAAAAAATAACAATCCGTGGTCAACTTCTCTACACAAAAAGACACCGATGTTGTAATAATAGGCTCAATAATTGCTCGCAGTCTTGTAAATATAGGCTTAAATATAGACGATATTTGGGCTGTTTGCTGCAGGCCTGCCTCCCCCTCTGTGTGAGTGTTTATTTGCATCAGAGCTGTGGGAGAAAAACAAAGTGGTGTCGAAACGCAGGGCAGAGAAAAACAGAGCTGCAGGATTGGGGGATGGGGCAGTTTGTGGAGAAGAGGAGAAGAGTTTAAGACAACAAGAGAATAGATAGAAATGGTACCTAAAAGTGCCGAGTTTAGCTTTTGTTTCTGTTTGATGAGCAGGCCGCAGCCTCGATGTTGATTTTCGTTTTAGTCATCAGCGCACAGAGCTAAACACAAGGCCTGCAGTGCGCTTACAAATACACTGTATCATCCTTTATCCAACTTATTATACTTTGTGCTATTTTTAGTAACAAGGAACATAAGAAAATATTTGTAAAAAATATGTAAGTAGCTTAAGTAACAGTATAATCCCATTAAACTGCAAAAATAACAAGCTGATAAACTGGCCTTTAGTTGTTTTTTTCTTTAGTGTTACATGTCCTGACCGAACAAAGATGGGAACTGTTGACTCCAGCGCTGGAAACATAATTCCCAGTGTGACTAAAAGTAACCGACTTCCTGTTAAACGTCACGTTATTGGTCCAAATTTGCACAACCAGAGCACGTGAGGCAGCAAAAAGAAACACCGTGTCACGTGCGTTGGACTATTTTTGAGAACGTGATGCTTGAAATTCAATGCATTTTCTCTTTTAATGGTAAAACCGCGACAGACTTAATGGCCTGCACAGGTTATTGTTGGTTATGGCCACATGACTTTATATATATGTATATATATGTATAGATACATAGATCTAAATACAGTGGTTGGATGTAACTAAGTAGGATACATTTACTCAAGTACTGTACTAAGTACACATTTCAGGTATTTTTACTTTACTCGAGTCTATTCTTTTAATACCAGATTATATTTGTACTCTGCTACATTTCAGAGGTACATGTTGTACGTTTTACTTCACTGCATCTATGTGACAACTCGAGTTACCGCTTACTTTACATATCAACATTTTTGCATATAAAACATGAAAGTAGTGTGTAAAGTATGATGATTTGCTGTAAATTACCACCCAGTAGTTTCATAGAAGTACAGCTGAAATGATAGGTTGATTTTTGAGTTTTGTGTGCTTTTTCAAAAAAAAAAAATTTTTTTTTAATTAGTTTTGATTTTATACTATTTTTTTCTGAATTGGGTACTTTTACTTTCCATACTTAACATTTTCCTTATTATACTTCCTTACTTTTACTTAAGTAACATATTCTATGCACAACTTTTAACAGAGTATTTTCATAGTGTGGTATCAGTAATTTTACTTAAGTAAAAGAACTGAATCCTTCCTCCACCACTGTTTACATGTATGTATAGTGTAGCCCGATCCAGTTTAGGAAGAGGTGTGTGTAAGCTATATATGGTTGTTTACAGTTTATTTATAGAGTTTTTAATTTATCCCCGTGACACTGTATTTTTTGGGGCCTACTTGTTTGAGTAATTACACTTTTATTGCTTCACAGTGTTCATTACATTGTCATGACACACTTCACTCTGAGCATCAAACAGTTCGAGTTACATATTTGTATAATCGGTCATAAGATGACTCGGGAATCCACAGGGAATCTTCTAGTTGTGCTAAGCCGTGCTGACTAATTCGCATTTTATGACAGTGCTTGAAAAACCCCACGGGCTTTTAGACCACCTGCTTCCTATTTTGTTTTGTTTATTCCTCTTTTATTCGATCGAAAAGCGATGAGTCAAAGGCTGTTTGTCGCTTGGTCAGGTCAAGAGAGACACATACAGAGCTTCCCTGTTCTCGGGCGGTGAGCTCATGCTGATGTGGAACAGTGTCCTACATTTCCTCAAGTTTAGCATGAAAATGGCATCCTCGGAGGGAGATAAACATTTGTCTGTTGATTAAGTTAGATTTGTGGGCCTACGAGCTGTCTACTTAGAGAGCATTTTTTAGTGTTGTTGTCACAAGACTGCAGGAACTCAAAGCATCAACTGACTGTGACGGCCGCCAGCACCCTGAGTGCTTCCTTTGATTGCTTGGCTGCTCAAGTAAAGCAATGTCTAGTTTCATTTTTGCCTTTTCTACCAAAGGTATTTCAAAGCCGAAAAACTGACAGAGGTGATCACATTTTGAGAGGTTTTCCCCACCAGTTCGAACCTGTTGACCGATCCCATTTTGACCATCAGACTGTTGCTGTTGATGCTGAAAGTACAAAGTGCAGTAAGCCCGAGGTGTTATCTGTGGCCGTTTATTTTGGCCCAGTTACAAATCACTTAAAATGGGTTAAACCTCAGATAGGAGGGGCCTGCTCTGCCACAGGTCATCAATGACTTGATCCATCCAATCAGCATCTGTGGCACTCACCTGATCTTTTAGGCCGTCACCGTGGAGGGAAGTCAGTGTTAAAAAGTCCATCTTTAGCTGAGATTGTTAATAATCAGGGGGAGTCACAAGAAAGTCCAGATTCAAGTCCCAAGTCAAGACATGCACGTCCCAGGTCGAGTCCCAAGTCTTAAACTTTGAGTTTTTTTGTAATATTCAGAATGTGTTTGTTATCATTTCTAATGCCAATAACAACAGAGTGATACTTAGTGGTGATAAACTGATAGCAATATTTTGTGTTCTGTTGTATCGTTACTTGGATGCCAAGCATAGATTATTTTAACATTAAAACGTATTTATACAGTACAAATTAAATGTTTGGTAGCCTAATAAAAAGTAAAATCAACTGCTTTTAAGATAAGATAATCCTGTATTAGTCCAACAGTGTGAAATTTGCATTGTTACAGCAGCTATGAGGTACAAGATAAGCAGCAAAAGAACAATAAAATAGTAAAAAAAAAAATAATTACAAATATAAAAAAATATTATTAAACAGATGTTGACCAGGTTTTCCTTCAGCAACATAATGTACAGTTTTAAAAATAGTGATAAATTCATTTCAGCATATCGCAAAACGTTAAAAATCTTAATAATATTGTATTATAGTGATAATATCGTATTTGTGGCTCTCTGGTGATTCATATTAAATCAACAAAAGTTGTGAAAGCTTTTTAAAATTTTTAGTTTGTCAAAAATCGTGTCTCCATCTGGAAGTTGCGATCCCCACACTTCACATACTGCAATTTAGTTTTTTTTGTTGACCCTCTAGTAGGTTTTGTATGTGAACGATTGGACTGGTTCAGACAAAGTGGAATGAGTATCATTAAAGCTAAATGATTCAGGAATTTATGGGAAATAAATTCATTTGTTTCACCAATTTTGAATAAAATAATATTTCATCTTTCTTTTTCAAGTCAAAAGGCACAAGGGCAAGGAAAGTTTAGAGTAAGTGGTGTTAGAGTTTAGGTCGAGTTTCAAGTCTTTTTTTCAAGTCCTGACTTAAACTCGTCAATTTCTTTGAATTGAGTTAACTTAAGAAAACACCCAGCTACACTTTAAAATGATATAAATTACTGAGGGCATTAGTGAATATATACGCTAACATTGTGTGTGTTCACATGGACATGAATAACCCGTTTATGAAAATGTTTTTGGAGTATGCAGTTTGTGTGTTTGAGCATGTAAAAAACATATCCGGTTTATTAGAAACCCAAATATTCTAGCTGGAGTAATCTGAAAAAAAAGGGATGTGAATTCCTTATGGGCTCAACATCGTTTCCCCAAATATGATCATAACCGGGATAAACCTCATGAACAGATTTTTCACGCGCGTGTAACTGCTGTCATTGTATCAGGGTTTCTATGAACACCCGCGATATAAATAAACCAAATTTCCATAATGTAAGTGACACTTCCTAGTATCATTTCCCATATACGGCCGCAGCATGTGCTCGACATGCCTGTTTATATGCAATGGATGCAAATTATACACACTTTTGTGGACACACATTAGAGTAATTGAGTAGAAAATGTGAATCATAATTTCTGTATAATAATCTGCTAATCACTGTGGAACAATGTGGTTTCACCGTGAGAGGATTTTAGAAAAGCTCATTATGTTTTCACTGCAGCGCCATAGTCCACTAAGCAGTCTGTTCAATACATTTTCCCAGATGTTTCCATTAAGCTTCGACAATCACATTATGATTTTTTTATGCATTAAAGTAGATCTGATAAAAAATAGTGATACAGCACTTGCAGCTGAAACATTGTTTGGTTAAGATCTCTGGACAAAGATATGATTCGTAACACCTCCACAAAGCTGTCGAACCAGAGATCATAATAACAAACTGCTCCTCACGTGATCGTCAGACACATTTATTTACAGGGGGGGGGGGGTTCAATACTGTCTGCAGGGGTGGAGTTAGCAGGGAAGTTGTGGTAAAACCTGCCTGTGTGTGCTTTTTTTTAAAAAGTCTTCTTGTTTGTATGTGTGTCTGCTAAGCCTTTGACCTCATTTGTGTTTTATCAGCTGATTCTCCTGACCTGCTAATCTCTTTGTCTGGTTGTACGTTTCCATTAACCTGCGTCTGTTTTTCTGCCTCACAGAGCAGAGAGTAGAAGATGTCAGACTGATCCGAGAGCAGCACCCCAACAAGATACCAGTGAGTTCAGATGCTTTTTTTAACTTTAAAGTTTGCAGAGTTTTAGTTTGTGCATACAACCACGAGTATCATTCATATTAACTTAGACTTTCTTGCCACAATCCCCAGAGACAGAAAGAAAAACAAAATAAAAAGAAGCAAAAGAAAGTGAAAAACCGAACAATAAAAAAAAGGCATTTCATCGGGTTCAGTTTTGCACCAGTTCCTTGTTGTTGTCTTCTTGCTTATGATCAATAATATCTCGGTCAAATATCCATCATAATCCTAATTTATAATATATCATCATTTTATATCGTTATAAAATTTTCATTCATTATTCATAATATCATCCAATCCATATTTATTTATAAAGCCCAATTTAAAAACAACAGAACTGACCAAAGTGCTGTACATAGATAAATAAATTAAAAAACAATAGTAATAAAAACAATAACTAAAAAACCCATAAATAACATAAGTGAGGACAAAAGACGAAGAAAAAAAAAGCTATTTAAAAAGGAAATGATACCACAAAGTAAAACTACAGAAACTTACTTTAATATCATCATAATTTGCGTTCCTTGGGTATTCCATATCCCAGAAATTCGTTGATTGCAACATTCACAACTTCCCAGAATTGGGTGTTTTTCATCATTTGTAATTTCTTCATTTAAGACAGGCACAACGTACATTTATCCACATTTAAACAAATGTAGATGTACCCGAGTTAGCTGGGGAGCTAGTTTTCATCAGTAGTCCTTTGCCTGATTTTAAACGGTATCCTAAAATAAATTAAAAAATATGAATAGAATTTTTTTTTAAAATATGAAGATTTGAAAGTGTATAATGGTTAAGACAAACAACATTAAGATAAAAAGGCATTAAATATAGTTAAACAAGTTATGAATGTATGGAACAGTTTGAGCGTATGAGCGGATAAAATACAAATAGCAGATGATGACGGTACGGTGTGAGTACAGTCATATTAAAATTAGGTACAATAAGCCTAAAATCAGTGCTGACATCGTTGGTCACTTGTGATATTCCTAGAGAGTGTGTGTGTTTTTTGCCTCTCTCATATTTTTACAACATGATTGTTGTAAAGCAGTTTGTTTACTCTTTATTTGAGGTGTAATGAAGTAGCGCGTTAAATTTTTCAAACCTCCTCCATGTTTTTGAATTTGTAGCGGTGTGTAGTGACTTTCACATATTTATTTAGTCTTCTTTTGAAATTTCAACGTTCACTTCCCTCTATCATTTCGTCTTGGTGTTCACAGTTGAGAGAGTATTACAGTTTCTTGGATTCTGGTATAATTACTGTGAATCTTGTGCCACTGTATGTCTTTGAGTTTGAGTTTACTGACATTCGAGCTCACAGTTAACAACTAAATAAATGCAGAATTTACAATAAAAGAAGCAGAACTATATCTATATGTAAAATTTAACTAATAAAACAGAAAATACTGTCAAAACTACATATGTAAGTACACACACACACACCTTTATACTCATGCAAACCATACATCATACACAAATACAACCATGCATAGCTTTAAAACAGCAATATACAACATCACAGCACAATGCAGCCAAGGAACCCCAAAATCTTCACCGATCTAGCTTTTGTTCTGTCTGTTTAAAGGTTTTGGGTTTTCCCTCATAAAATAATCCCTCAGCTGCAGATTTCTAAAAAGAAACCCATTTTTTAATCCATATCACTCTTTCAAACCCTTAAAACGCTTTATATTCCCCGAAAGCTCTTTCAGTGATTGACTGAGCACTGAAGTACTACTCACTACTCAAAACATTTTAAGGGCAGAGAATTTTACTGCACTCTACTTAAGTACTGTTTTTTTGTATCTGTACTTTACTTGACTTTGACTCCACAACATTTGAAAGACAAATATTGTACTTTTGAATCCACTTCATTTCTATGAAGGCTATTGTTACTAGTTACATTTGCGTTGAAGTCAGCGCATGTTTTTTTTTGTTTTTTTTAAACTGTGATTGTGCAGTTCTGCATGTGATTTGTTCGTCAAAGTTGTGTTCCCGCACCTTTACCTCGTGCGTGCGTTACTCAGATCGGGCAGCTCGTTGGTAGAGACACTTAGAGAGGAGAGGTCATTAAAGAAAGGTGTTTTTGTTTTTTAATTTAAAACATTTTTTTGTAAGATTTTTCTGTCTAGCTGAGTTGCTGTTTAATAGTTATAAATCTACAGATGTGTTGCTAGCATGTTAACCCTGTGAAATCTGAGCAGATTGGCTCGACATCTCTCAAAAACATAGAAAGAGGGCAATGAGCAAATTAGCAAAAATGACCCCAAAATTAGTAAGAAGTCAGTAAAAAGTTATAAGAAAAATTACCCAAAATTAGCAAAATAAATACAAATAAAATAATAAGTAAATACAATAAAGTAAAATATAAGTAAAATAACACAAAGTAAACGACATGAAAAAAGTGCTAAAAATAAATCACATCTAAATTATAATAAATATATTTGTCGATCCAGGTTTCAAAGTGTTTGGCTTGTTTATTTATTTACCAAAATGAAAACGGCGTTGGCGGTGCTTTTGTGATTCTCTGGGCATTTCAACAAGCTTTTCATTGTGCAGATTCTACAAGCAAGTCAGTGCACTCAGTGGTTGTTTTCATTAAAACAACCATTACATGGTTCTGTAATTGTATTGTGACAATATACAGCAATGTGTTAATATTATTTTAAAGAAAGAAATTTAAATACTTAAGTATTTTTTAAAGCACCCTAGTAGTTTAACTCAAGTAATAATGATAATAACTCAGCAACTTTTACTCATATCAGAATAATATTTGATTAGCAGCATCTTTACTTTGACTCAAGTGGTAGAGTCGTGTACTTTGTCCAACACTGGAAACTTCTGAGCGTGATGTGCACAACAGCACACAGGAAGACACCAGTCAGAACAAAACTGCAGCGGAAAATGTTACCACATATTTCCTGGTTGCTCTGATATGTCTGTGAAATCAATTTAAATGTCATTCGTCTGCATTGGACACATTTCTGCTTTTTGTTTGTTGTCCTCTATTTGGTGGTTTTATTGTTGCCTTGCTGGCCTTTATCCTAAATGTATTTGTGATTAGGCTTTTTTTTCCGCTCACAGTGACGACGGCAGTTTTTTCTTGTGATAAAGTGTGACTGAGTCAGGTGTCCTGTGACTCCTAGCAACCACGTGTAAACAAACACACACCTCTTGTTTCACCTGCTTGTCTTATCAATTTTGAGATAGAGTATCACCGCAGTCTTCCATCTGCTGCCCCATGTAAGGCCTCTTCTCAGCTTAAAAGCAGCCCAGTGTGTGTTTCCTGAGTACACTCCTGGGGTTATAAACTGCCATGTCATGGTAAGTGTTGACACCAGAGGCAGATGCGCTGTGTCACTGTAATGCAACTCCATCCAGACGGCCACAGTGGAGCCTGTGGGGGAGTGGAGGCCTGATTATAGCTCTCAGAGCAGCCTCACTGAACAATGTACCTGCTGTCACGACAAACGGGGGTCAGCGCTTTTCTCAGTCCATGCTCAGAGTTCAGATCAGCTCTTTTATCTCAATTTCATCATTATTATTTTAACATCCAGAAATTAAAAGTTACTTTAAAGGTTACAGATTCAGTGTAGGGGATTACTAATTTATAATACAAAGCTTGAGTTACAAACATGATGTGTAAGGCAGGGATGCTCATCTTGCTTTGTTTGGGGGCCACTTTTACGAAATGACAGGAGGCCAGGGGCCAGTCGCAGCAGCCCAGAACATGTTTATAGGATTGTAGGACGTTTCAGTATATTTCTCAGATTTCTGGATGTTTCGGGGATTTTTGGACATTAGCAGCTCAGTGAGGACCTCAGTCGGTTATTGTTTGATAAACAAGCACTATTTTAATGCTGTTTTATGCAGTCTGGCAACTTCTGAATACTATATCCATCCCTCGTAATGATGTCATCACGCCATGGTCGTGCCAGGTGGCGCTTAGAGGAATGAATGATGAATCTGTCACTATGCCCTTTCACTCTGCTAAAAAAAATGAGCGAATCCCAAAAACTATAAAATATATATAGTTCAACTGACTAATGGAGTGTCAACATTATTTTATATTATTATTATTATTATTATTATTATTATTATTATCATTATTATTATATTTTCGTTTTATTTCTACATTTAAAAATATTTTGGATCAGCATTTTTTTTTTATTATTTAATATCTGGTATATCAGGAAAAAATGTCAGATTTTTGTATTTTATTTATAATGACACAATTTCAATACTTTTATCAAGTATAATGGATTATTGAGTTGCATAACTTTTAGCTTTGGTTGTACAGATTTTAGGGATATAAAGGATCTGAATGTACTCCAAGAAATAACATTACAATAAGCAAAAATTTCTTTGCAGTTCAAGGGGTTCAAATATTGTGAGTTTGTCAATATTGCTCAGTGCTGATTGCCATCAGTTTCATCTATTAACAAGTTCTCTAATTAATTTCCAGAAAATAAACTCATGGTGTACTTTGTATAACTACCATGTTGTAATATTTTATCCACATCAAACGGCTGCCCGATAATGTACTTTAAACAAAAGGTTATTATAGTGTGCATAATGTCCTATCAAAGGTAGCGTAAACACGTGGACTATTGGCTAGGACATTAGACGGCTCAGATAAGTAATTGAGAGTGCTTTTGAATTGTATAAACTCAGACTCAGACAGAGGATGCTGTGTGGCAGCCGGCTGCTGTGGATTACAGTTTGAGTCTTATAGCTGATGCAGGTTTTACACCGTCAGTGACGAAGTGCTCTGTGTACTGACTGTGCTGTTTTTAAAGGGTTTGATTATAAAAAAAAACATCTTAACTTGATTAAATGTCTCACTGAATAAAAGATCAAATGTTTGTAGCGCAAGCAAATTAGTCTTGGTTCAGGGAAAATGGACTTAAAGGAATAGTTCACCCAAAAATGAAAACGCAGTCATCTCTCAAACAATTCAAGCAAATGGTGACCAGAATTCAAACATTAAAAAAATACATAATATAATCTTTTTTTTGTAATTAGATTTTTTTCCATCATATTTATTTCTGTGTTTTTTTCCTTTTTTAAATAAATAAATTATTTGATTTAAAATTCTATGACATCACAGGTCATTCTAAGCCAAATTTCCTTTTAGAGTGTCATAAAATTCGGCTGTGTGTATATGATTTGTTATTATACTATTTGTTGTTATTCTCTGCACAAAACTAAATAAAGATCTGATCACAAACAAATAAACAAAAAAAAAACACAATAAAGCCACAAAATGTCTCCATACTGCTCATCGGAAGTAATCCAAGTCCGTTCATCAGATTAAAAACGACATTTTTGGTGTTTTTTCTTTTATTCAACCATTAGAGCTTCTTTCAAAAGCGCCGATTTATAAAACGATGGTTCGAGTGTGTAGATGCTTCAACCAAGAGAAGTATTTGTCTCCTGCAGGGAGTAGGGACGTTACCTACACGTTCCAATAATGTTTCACAGAAAACATTTTAATCTGATGTTCAAAGACCTTTAAGGATGTTTAGCATTTCAAATAATATTCCTTAAAGGTCAAATGCTGACTAAAACGCAGCGTTTTAACTGCAGCATTCTGAGGATGTTGTGGTGACGTTGAGAGGCGACAGATCATTGAATGCTTTTGTAAAACATTCCCACAATGTTACATGAGAACAAAGGAGGAACATTTTCAAAGCAATATTCAGAAAATGTTTTCAGGATGTTATTGAGGCCTACCATTACACCTTTTTTTTTTACGAAACGTACCTGTGATGTACGTTAAAAAATGATATGTTAACAAAAACAACAACACAACAACACACAACAACATTTGTAACATTTTGATGACGTTTATTGAGGATGTTACCCAAACCTTAAAAGAACATTCTGGGAACTAAAAGAAAACTTGCGGCTGACAACATTACTGAAACATGACTCAAACATTGAATTGTTCCATTCTTCGAACATTTTTAGGGCGAAAACCTGCTAGTTGGTTCGGTAAAAACAAACAAACGAACAGAACAAAAGTATGCGAGCACGCATATGTGAACGCGGCTCCAGCACTAGTAGCTCCAAGCTACAACGAGGCTAAAAACATGACGCCAGTAACGTGTTTTTCAAACAACTTGACACGTCGGGGCTTCGGGATACCTGGATTTCTTTGGACGAGCAGTATGGAGACATTTTTTGGACTTTCCATCAGCATGAGGGTGAGTAGATAATGACTGAATTTTCATTTTTGGGCGAACTATCCCTTTAAGACTCACAAACAAGCAGAGCTGTTCTTTTTTTCTTTGTATTCATATCATCTGATATGTGTGACCTCATCTCCCCGTTATATCTCCCTGCTGGACTATCGGTGACTCTGGTCCTGAAGCGGTTCCAGCTGTCAGAGGATCAGGTCTAAAAACAGCACAGGAGATAATGCTCCTGCAGAACTCCCCCAGAATAGAAGCGGAGGAGTCATTGATCGATGATGTGTATGTCTCCTGCAGGTGATCATTGAGAGGTATAAAGGAGAAAAACAGCTCCCCATCCTGGACAAGACCAAGTTCCTGGTGCCAGACCACGTCAACATGAGTGAACTCATCAAGATCATCAGGTACGCCTCCTCTCCTCTCCTCTCCTCTCTTCCCCTCCTCTCCTCCTCACTCTGCCATGTCCTCCCCTCTCCTCTCCTCCTCACTCTGCCATGTCCTGGTCTCGCCACCAGGAGGCGCCTCCAGCTCAACTCCAATCAAGCTTTCTTCCTGCTGGTCAACGGCCACAGCATGGTGTCCGTGTCGGCCGCCATCTCCGAGGTCTATGAACGGGAGCGGGACCAGGATGGCTTCCTGTACATGGTGTATGCCTCCCAGGAGACCTTTGGCACCGCCACGACCGCCCAGTGAGCGCACTTCCTTCCTTCTTCCACCTGGCAGGCGATTGGACGATAGTAGTTTTTAGCCCCCCCTCCACACCTTTAATCTCGACTGTAAAACACAAACTGCTCAATCTAAACACAGCGTACGATAATTTGCCAGGTCGTGATCTTGTTATTCGGACTGTTTGTGTTCCACCGCGCTCACCCGGTAGCATAAAGCCACAGGGGTCGACCAGAACAGCAGAGTTTAAGTAGAGAAATCCCCGAAATCTGACTCAGGCTGATAGAGTCTTTTAGTGTGTCTCTGCCTCGTTATATTGTCCTCTCTGGTGAATCATGTCCACTGTCATGGCAGCGTACCGCCTGCAGTTATTTTCAGTGTTGTGGTGTCTCCTCGGCTGTATTTATGTTAATGTATATATACATTTCAGGTAGTGATATGACATAAAAAGTGGCCCTCCACTTATCGATATATACATTAGCCAATGAACAAAAGCCAACCTTAAATTTAAGGTTTTTGGAGGCAGAGATTTGTTTTCAATGGAGTTTTTTTTATTGCAGTTTATGGGGATTTAGAGTCTCGCTGGGAGAAAAATGCAAAGTGAAGTAGAGCTGTTAATCGACGCGTCTCTGCTGTGTGTCTCATCACATTCCCTTAATGGTCCTTCTTTGGTGTTTTGATCCCTTCCTGCCTTGTAGCCTAAAGCGTCTTCACTGTAACGACAATATGTTGGGGAACTGCTTTCGCTCTTGATGATTGTAGATTGCAAAAAAAAAAAAGAAAAAATGCCTTGGTGTACAGATAATATTGACTTTTGAGCTTTGAATATAAAAAGGGGTTCCAATGAGAGTGTAACCAAGTTGAATTTGGACACACTACAAGGAGCACAGTCTGATTGCATGTGTGAATGGAGGATGAGGGTGTTTGTGTAGATGCTGATGAGAGGAGGAGGTTGCCGTTTTTTTGTTTTTTATATCTCCTTTGAAACAATAATTTATTGAAGTGATCAAGGACTGATGGGAAGTCAAAAAAAGAGAGTTGATGATGTCTGACTGTCCATCTGTGTCCAGCCTTCGACCTGCGGGGCAGATTTCCCAGATCTGCCACTGTTGTTTAGTTTCACTTCACTGAAACTCAACAAGCACTTTCACTTTGGGGAACGTGCACTAAGGGCTGCACTCGAAAAAGAAGATTTTGAATATCCTGTCTGTCTATAGATGGATGGTCCCTCACACTGTCTGTGCTGTGCTTCTCCTCCTCCTCCTCACCATCTTCTCAACAGACTGAGGTTTAGCTGCTTTTATATCGCAGTATTTTATCACTTTTTATTTTACGTGATTTTTATTTCTATGTACAACATGTCTTTACTCTTCCCTGTCTACAGTATCTGAAGGTGATTTTTTTTGTTGTTTTTCTGACTCGTGAAAGCCACTGTGTGTTTGTTACAGAGGGGTGGAGCGTTTGTTTCCGTGGTCTTTTCTGCCTGCTCCTTTGTTTCACACACACACATATCCACACACAGCAATATCACACAGCCTCCTCTTATGTATTTATGTTGGTATTTTGTAAACAATAAAAGGAGAAAAAAAAGATAATACCTGGGGGTCCTGTGATTTGTGTGAATACTGAAAATATTATGATAAATATTATTTTCAGTAATCTAGCATCACCATAATGTCAAATGTAGTCCACAGTGGCAGCCCCTCAGCTATCAGCTCTCACACATTTACACTGGTGATTCATAGATCCTGAAAAAAAAGGGACTGAAAATAGAGCAGAAATCAAACTGATAACAGAGGGCAGGTAAAATATGTATGTATGAGTATATATGATCAGATAAAAAAAACCCAGCATGGATGTGATGTGGGACAAATATATTGAAAATGGTTTCTCATTAATTCATAATTTAGATGAATTTGTTGTTTTAAAGATGTGTATTTACTGTTCTTTGTCTTTTCTCACTGCATATATATATATATATATATATATATATATATATATATATATATATATATATATATATATATGAAAGTGTACTATACTTACTTATACTACTATACTATATATACTATACTATGACTTTTTTTGATTTGGGACAACATACTATAGTAAGACGTTTTTTCATAATTTCGGATGAAATACTATATTATGGTGTTTTTTTTTCATGACTTTGACATACTGTACTTTCATGTTTTCTTTCATGATTTCAGGGGACATACTGTAGTGTGTTGTTTTTTAATGATTTTGAACGACACACTATACTATGACCTTTTTTCATGATTTTAGATGATATACTATAGTATGACTTTTTCATTATTTCCCACAACGAAGTATAGGCCTACTGGGAGTGGTATTCATGGTTTTGAACTATACTAAGACATTTTTTTCATGGCCTCCAGCGACACAGTATACTATGATGTTTTTTATGATTTGGGACGACGAACAATGATATGATATTTTTTCACGATTTCTGACGACATACTATACTATTACATTTTGGGTCATTTTTGACGATATAGTATACGATGACATTTTCAGGTTTTTGACGATATACTATACTTATGCCATAGTATAGTATGTCGAAAAATGTCAAATTTTGACATATGAAAAAAACAATGGCTGAAAACGACATATCATAGCTTGTAGAGACACGTCATGGTATGCAATACCTAAAAAAGGACAAAAATCTCATAATTACTCATGGCGAAAAAAACGGCCGAAAAAGCCAGTTTAGACCATATTGACTTCTGCGCATGCGTCGGCGTCTGCTGCATCTGAGTGCGTGGGAATTGTTGCAATTTTCGTCTTTTATTGGTTTTAAAGTGATTTTTCTACCTTGTCGGGAAGTTCCTCTTGTATTTTACTTTTGATCACTGCGATCTAATCAACGATCAGAAAATCCCAAATCCCGATTTACCTGTTTTAAAGTGCCAACTATAAGAAGTTTTTGACAATAATGACTGAGGCAAACAACAAGAGAATTGATTAACTCGTGAAAAACATCAGCGGATTGAGAAAAACCCTCCAGGTGGATGAGCTCACTACCAACAACTTTCTGAAATTAATTCAGAAGTTTCGCGCATCGCTGCAAACATCCGATCATCCCTGCCTAAGACAGACTACTTGGAAGGTCAGCCCCGAAGAAACAACATTGTGAGTGACTGCATCCAAGAGTATAGCAACGAAAGCTGGGCTGAATCGGAGGAAAAAGTGCGAAAACTTCTCTCTGAAAAGCTCAAAGTCACCCTGGTTGAGTTGGAGCGACTGCATCGGACCTGGCTATCAGCTGGAGCGAGAGCGCTGCAAATTGTGGCAAAATTCCAGTGTTGGAGAGAGCAAAGGATCTTAAATGTTTACATCAACAAGGACTACTGGGATGCTATTCGCCAAAAGCGTAAAGATCTCATAACAGCCACAAAGGCTGCGCGAGAGCGAGGCGACATTGCATTTCTGCAATATGATAAACTCATCATCCTGCCTCTCAGCGTCCAAAGACTGACAGCCGAGCCCAGGTGAGGGCCAGCAGTCCCCGGTAGGCAACTCCTGCACCCTCTGAACAGTACACTATCCACCACATAAGTGAATGAACTCCGTTTACGACAATCCCACAGCCCAGCAAACCAACAGATGTATTAGGAAGCTGAATTATTTAGCCTAAATCATGTCTTTAATTCATATACGCTATATGATTTTAGACACTCAAACAAATTGTCCTCCCATGACCCTGATGTGAACTTTTACATCATGTAATTGGTGAGCCCCGGTCCTGCAATTATTGCAATGAAAATGATTTAAATAATTTAACTGAAAATTTGTCAAGGAAGTCTGATATTTTCTTGTAGTTTACCAGAAAAATAATGAGCAACAGACTCACTTCCTGTCAGCTTTGAATCCTGAATCTACTGTTGTGGCACTGTCAGAAACGTGGCTCACATTTGAAACTGCAGATATACTGAATATAACATGAATCAATGCATCTCTGTTCATTCATGTCGAAAGGTTAAACTTGGAGGAGGGGTCTCTTTATAAGTGCATAATGATTTTGAGTTCAAAGTAAGAGAAGATCTCACTTTGAATTCGATGGAAATTGATATTATATCTGTATTCTTGGAAATACCTCATTGTCCTCATTTTGGTGGTAAAAAATATAATTGGAGGTATCTACCGCCCATTGGATACCAAAATCAGTTCTCTTTAGATGTTATTAATGATGAAAGAAAATTATGTTTTCTTTTAAGTTACATTTTTTAAATGTATTATATTCATCCTACTTCCACCCTGGAAGAGTGAAAAGTAAAAGTGCCACTTTGATTGGTAATATTTTAACATATTCTTTTCAGAGTGTTTTGAATTCAGAGATTTTGTGTACAGACATTTCGGACCATTTCCCTGTATTTCAATTTCATTAGCAATAGGATTCAGTGTTTAAAGATGAAGTATGCAATCGAATATTTCATGAAAGAAATATCTAACGATTCAAGTACATGATTGAGGATGTTACATGGGAAAATATCTATATTCTACAGGATGCAAAACTTGCATACAAATCTTGTGCACAAATATTCAATTCTTCATTTAATGAATGTTTTCTGCTTAGTAAGCATAACATCAAATCAGAAAAGGCTGCTAGCAAACCGTGATTCTCTGCATGCACTTGAATCTTCGATAATTAAAAATAAACTATTGCAAAATGCTACACCCCACAATTCAAAAACAATTCTACTCGACATAACGAAAAGAACTTTCAAGAAGTTTCAAGAATCTGCCAGAATAAATTGGGTCCACATGGAACATACTTAATCAACAAATTAATAGCATGTAAAAAAAAATGACCATAAACGCCATAGTATAGTATGTCGAAAAATGTCAAATTTTGACCCGTCGTAAAAATGGCTAAAAACCAAATATTTTAGTTTGTAAAGACGCCCCCTAGTGTACAAAGTGGGAATACAGGCCAAAAACGTCCAAAAACTTCATTATTAAGCATGTCAAAAAATTGGCCAAAAACGCTGTATGTCGAAAAATGTCAAATTTTGACCCGTCGTAAAAATGGCTAAAAACCACATAGTATAGCTCATAGAAACGCCCCCTAATGTACAAAGTGGGAATAGTGGCCAAAAAAGTCCAAAAACTTCATAATTTAGCATGTAAAAAAAATTGGCCAAAAACGCCATAGTATAGTATGTCGAAAAATGTCAAATTTTGACCCGTCGTAAAAATGGCTAAAAACCACATAGTATAGCTCATAGAAACGCCCCCTAATGTACAAAGTGGGAATAGTGGCCAAAAAAGTCCAAAAATTTCATAATTTAGCATGTCAAAAAAATTGGCCAAAAACGCCATAGTATAGTATGTCGAAAAATGTCAAATTTTGACCCGTCGTAAAAATGGCTAAAAACCACATAGTATAGCTCATAGCAACGCCCCCTAATGTACAAAGTGGGAATAGTGGCCAAAAACGTCCAAAAATTTCATTATTTAGCATGTCAAAAAAATGGCCAAAAACGCCATAGTATAGTATGTCGAAAAATGTCAAATTTTGACCCGTCGTAAAAATGGCTAAAAACCACCTATTATAGCTCATAGAAACGCCCCTAATGTACAAAGTGGGAATAGTGGCCAAAAAGTCCAAAATTTCATAATTTAGCATGTCAAAAAATTGGCCAAAACGCCATAGTATAGTATGTCGAAAATGTCAAATTTTGACCCGTCTTATAAACATGGCTAAAAACCACTTAGTATAGCTCATAGAAACGCCCCCTAATGTACAAAGTGGGAATAGTGGCCAAAAAAGTCCAAAAATTTCATAATTTAGCATGTCAAAAAAATTGGCCAAAAACGCCATAGTATAGTATGTCGAAAAATGTCAAATTTTGACCCGTCGTAAAAATGGCTAAAAACCACCTATTATAGCTCATAGAAACGCCCCCTAATGTACAAAGTGGGAATAGTGGCCAAAAAAGTCCAAAAACTTCATAATTTAGCATGTCAAAAAAATTGGCCAAAAACGCCATAGTATAGTATGTCGAAAAATGTCAAATTTTGACCCGTCGTAAAAATGGCTAAAAACTACTTATTATAGCTCATAGAAACGCCCCCTAATGTACAAAGTGGAAATAGTGGCCAAAAAAGTCCAAAAACTTCATAATTTAGCATGTCAAAAAAAATGGCCAAAAACGCCATAGTATAGTATGTCGAAAAATGTCAAATTTTGACCCGTCGTAAAAATGGCTAAAAACCAAATAGTATAGCTCATAAAAATGCCCCCTAATGTACAAAGTGGGAATAGTGGCCAAAAAAGTCCAAAAACTTCATAATTTAGCATGTCAAAAAAATTGGCCAAAAACGCCATAGTATAGTATGTCGAAAAATGTCAAATTTTGACCCGTCGTAAAAATGGCTAAAAACCACATAGTATAGCTCATAGAAACGCCCCCTAATGTACAAAGTGGGAATAGTGGCCAAAAAAGTCCAAAAATTTCATAATTTAGCATGTCAAAAAAATGGCCAAAAACGCCATAGTATAGTATGTCGAAAAATGTCAAATTTTGACCCGTCGTAAAAATGGCTAAAAACCACCTATTATAGCTCATAGAAACGCCCCCTAATGTACAAAGTGGGAATAGTGGCCAAAAAAGTCCAAAAACTTCATAATTTAGCATGTCAAAAAAATTGGCCAAAAACGCCATAGTATAGTATGTCGAAAAATGTCAAAATTTGACCCGTCATAAAAATGGCTAAAAACCAAATAGTATAGCTCGTAGAAACGCCCCCTAGTGTACAAAGTGGGAATCGAGGCTAAAAAAGTCCAAAAACTTCATAATTTAGCATGTCAAAAAAATTGGCCAAAAACGCCATAGTATAGTATGTCGAAAATGTCAAATTTTGACCTGTCGTAAAAATGGCCAACAACCACATAGTATAGCTCATAGAAACGCCCCCTAATGTACAAAGTGGGAATAGTGGCCAAAAGAGTCCAAAAACTTCATAATTTAGCATGTCAAAAAAATTGGCCAAAAACACCATAGTATAGTATGTCGAAAAATGTCAAATTTTGACCCGTCGTAAAAATGGCTAAAAACTACATATTATAGCTCATAGAAACGCCCCCTAATGTACAAAGTGGAAATAGTGGCCAAAAAGTCCAAAAACTTCATAATTTAGCATGTTAAAAAAATTGGCCAAAAACGCCATAGTATAGTATGTCGAAAAATGTCAAATTTTGACCCGTCGTAAAAATGGCTAAAAACCACATAGTATAGCTCATAGAAACGCCCCCTAATGTACAAAACGGGAATAGTGGCCAAAAGAGTCCAAAAACTTCATAATTTAGCATGTCAAAAAAATTGGCCAAAAACGCCATAGTATAGTATGTCGAAAAATGTCAAATTTTGACCCGTCGTAAAAATGGCTAAAAACCACATAGTATAGCTCATAGAAACGCCCCTAATGTACAAAGTGGGAATAGTGGCCAAAAAGTCCAAAACTTCATAATTTAGCATGTCAAAAAAATTGGCCAAAAACGCCATAGTATAGTATGTCGAAAAATGTCAAATTTTGACCCGTCGTAAAAATGGCTAAAAACCACATAGTATAGCTCATAGAAACGCCCCTAATGTACAAAGTGGGAATAGTGGCCAAAAAGTCCAAAACTTCATTATTTAGCATGTCAAAAAATGGCCAAAAACGCCATAGTATAGTATGTCGAAAAATGTCAAATTTTGACCCGTCGTAAAAATGGCTAAAAACTACATATTATAGCTCATAGAAACGCCCCCTAATGTACAAAGTGGAAATAGTGGCCAAAAAAGTCCAAAAATTTCATTATTTAGCATGTCAAAAAAATGGCCAAAAACGCCATAGTATAGTATGTCGAAAAATGTCAAATTTTGACCCGTCGTAAAAATGGCTAAAAACCACCTATTATAGCTCATAGAAACGCCCCCTAATGTACAAAGTGGGAATAGTGGCCAAAAAAGTCCAAAAATTTCATAATTTAGCATGTCAAAAAAATTGGCCAAAAACGCCATAGTATAGTATGTCGAAAAATGTCAGATTTTGACCCGTCGTAAAATGGCTAAAAACCACATAGTATAGCTCATAGCAACGCCCCTAATGTACAAAGTGGGAATAGTGGCCAAAAACGTCCCAAAAATTTCATTATTTAGCATGTCAAAAAAATTGGCCAAAAACGCCATCGTATAGTATGTCGAAAAATGTCAAATTTTGACCCGTCGTAACAATGGCTAAAAACCACCTATTATAGCTCATAGAAACGCCCCCTAATGTACAAAGTGGGAATAGTGGCCAAAAACGTCCAAAAATTTCATTATTTAGCATGTCAAAAAAATGGCCAAAAACGCCATAGTATAGTATGTCGAAAAATGTCAAATTTTGACCCATCGTAAAAATGGCTAAAAACCAAATAGTATAGCTCATAAAAATGCCCCCTAATGTACAAAGTGGGAATAGTGGCCAAAAAAGTCCAAAAACTTCATAATTTAGCATGTCAAAAAAATTGGCCAAAAACGCCATAGTATAGTATGTCGAAAAATGTCAAATTTTGACCCGTCGTAAAAATGGCTAAAACCACATAGTATAGCTCATAGAAACGCCCCTAATGTACAAAGTGGGAATAGTGGCCAAAAAGTCCAAAAATTTCATAATTTAGCATGTCAAAAAATGGCCAAAAAACGCCATAGTATAGTATGTCGAAAAATGTCAAATTTTGACCGTCGTAAAAATGGCTAAAACCACATAGTATAGCTCATAGAAACGCCCCCTAATGTACAAAGTGGGAATAGTGGCCAAAAAAGTCCAAAAACTTCATAATTTAGCATGTCAAAAAAATTGGCCAAAAACGCCATAGTATAGTATGTCGAAAAATGTCAAAATTTGACCCGTCATAAAAATGGCGAAAAACCAAATAGTATAGCTCGTAGAAACGCCCCCTAGTGTACAAAGTGGGAATCGAGGCTAAAAAAGTCCAAAAATTTCATAATTTAGCATGTCAAAAAAATTGGCCAAAAACGCCATAGTATAGTATGTCGAAAAATGTCAAATTTTGACCCGTCGTAAAAATGGCTAAAAACCACATAGTATAGCTCATAGAAACGCCCCCTAATGTACAAAGTGGGAATAGTGGCCAAAAAAGTCCAAAAACTTCATAATTTAGCATGTCAAAAAAATTGGCCAAAAACGCCATAGTATAGTATGTCGAAAAATGTCAAATTTTGACCCGTCGTAAAAATGGCTAAAAACTACATATTATAGCTCATAGAAACGCCCCCTAATGTACAAAGTGGAAATAGTGGCCAAAAAGTCCAAAAACTTCATAATTTAGCATGTTAAAAAAATTGGCCAAAAACGCCATAGTATAGTATGTCGAAAAATGTCAAATTTTGACCCGTCGTAAAAATGGCTAAAAACCACATAGTATAGCTCATAGAAACGCCCCCTAATGTACAAAGTGGGAATAGTGGCCAAAAAAGTCCAAAAACTTCATAATTTAGCATGTCAAAAAAATTGGCCAAAAACGCCATAGTATAGTATGTCGAAAAATGTCAAATTTTGACCCGTCGTAAAAATGGCTAAAAACCACATAGTATAGCTCATAGAAACGCCCCCTAATGTACAAAGTGGGAATAGTGGCCAAAAGAGTCCAAAAACTTCATAATTTAGCATGTCAAAAAAATTGGCCAAAAACGCCATAGTATAGTATGTCGAAAAATGTCAAATTTTGACCCGTCGTAAAAATGGCTAAAAACCACATAGTATAGCTCATAGAAACGCCCCCTAATGTACAAAGTGGGAATAGTGGCCAAAAAAGTCCAAAAACTTCATAATTTAGCATGTCAAAAAAATTGGCCAAAAACGCCATAGTATAGTATGTCGAAAAATGTCAAATTTTGACCCGTCGTAAAAATGGCTAAAAACTACATATTATAGCTCATAGAAACGCCCCCTAATGTACAAAGTGGAAATAGTGGCCAAAAAAGTCCAAAAATTTCATTATTTAGCATGTCAAAAAAATGGCCAAAAACGCCATAGTATAGTATGTCGAAAAATGTCAAATTTTGACCCGTCGTAAAAATGGCTAAAAACCACCTATTATAGCTCATAGAAACGCCCTCTAATGTACACAGTGGGAATCGTGGCCAAAAAAGTCCAAAATTTCATAATTTAGCATGTAAAAAAATTGGCCAAAAACGCCATAGTATAGTATGTCGAAAAATGTCAAATTTTGACCCGTCGTAAAAATGGCTAAAAACCACATAGTATAGCTCATAGCAACGCCCCCTAATGTACAAAGTGGGAATAGTGGCCAAAAACGTCCAAAAATTTCATTATTTAGCATGTCAAAAAAATGGCCAAAAACGCCATAGTATAGTATGTCGAAAAATGTCAAATTTTGACCCGTCGTAAAAATGGCTAAAAACCACCTATTATAGCTCATAGAAACGCCCCCTAATGTACAAAGTGGGAATAGTGGCCAAAAAAGTCCAAAAACTTCATAATTTAGCATGTCAAAAAATTGGCCAAAACGCCATAGTATAGTATGTCGAAAAATGTCAAATTTTGACCCGTCGTAAAAATGGCTAAAAACCACATAGTATAGCTCATAGAAACGCCCCCTAATGTGCAAAGTGGGAATAGTGGCCAAAAGAGTCCAAAAACTTCATAATTTAGCATGTCAAAAAAATTGGCCAAAAACGCCATAGTATAGTATGTCGAAAAATGTCAAATTTTGACCCGTCGTAAAAATGGCTAAAAACCACATAGTATAGCTCATAGAAACGCCCCCTAATGTACAAAGTGGGAATAGTGGCCAAAAAAGTCCAAAAACTTCATAATTTAGCATGTCAAAAAAATTGGCCAAAAACGCCATAGTATAGTATGTCGAAAAATGTCAAATTTTGACCCGTTGTAAAAATGGCTAAAAACCACCTATTATAGCTCATAGAAACGCCCCCTCGTGGAATAAGTGGGAATAGTGGCCAAAAAAGTCCAAAAAACTTCATAATTTAGCATGTCAAAAAAATTGGCCAGAAACGCCATAGTATAGTATGTCGAAAAATGTCAAATTTTGACCCGTCGTAAAAATGGCTAAAAACCACATAGTATAGCTCATAGAAACGCCCCCTAATGTACAAAGTGGGAATAGTGGCCAAAAAGTCCAAAACTTCATAATTTAGCATGTCAAAAAATTGGCCAAAAAACGCCATAGTATAGTATGTCGAAAATGTCAAATTTTGACCCGTCGTAAAATGGCTAAAACCACATATTATAGCTCATAGAAACGCCCCCTAATGTACAAAGTGGAAATAGTGGCCAAAAAAGTCCAAAAACTTCATAATTTAGCATGTCAAAAAAATTGGCCAAAAACGCCATAGTATAGTATGTCGAAAAATGTCAAATTTTGACCCGTCGTAAAAATGGCTAAAAACCAAATAGTATAGCTCGTAGAAACGCCCCCTAGTGTACAAAGTGGGAATCGAGGCTAAAAAAGTCCAAAAACTTCATAATTTAGCATGTCAAAAAAATTGGCCAGAAACGCCATAGTATAGTATGTCGAAAAATGTCAAATTTTGACCCGTCGTAAAAATGGCTAAAAACTACATATTATAGCTCATAGAAACGCCCCCTAATGTACAAAGTGGAAATAGTGGCCAAAAAAGTCCAAAAACTTCATAATTTAGCATGTCAAAAAAATTGGCCAAAAACGCCATAGTATAGTATGTCGAAAAATGTCAAATTTTGACCCGTCGTAAAAATGGCTAAAAACCACATAGTATAGCTCATAGAAACGCCCCCTAATGTACAAAGTGGGAATAGTGGCCAAAAAAGTCCAAAAACTTCATAATTTAGCATGTCAAAAAAATGGCCAAAAACGCCATAGTATAGTATGTCGAAAAATGTCAAATTTTGACCCGTCGTAAAAATGGCTAAAAACTACTTATTATAGCTCATAGAAACGCCCCCTAATGTACAAAGTGGAAATAGTGGCCAAAAAAGTCCAAAAACTTCATAATTTAGCATGTCAAAAAAATGGCCAAAAACGCCATAGTATAGTATGTCGAAAAATGTCACATTTTGACCCGTCGTAAAAAATGGCTAAAAACCACATAGTATAGCTCGTAGAGACGCCCCCTAGTGTTCAAAGTGGGAATCGAGGCTAAAAAAGTCCAAAAACTTCATAATTTAGCATGTCAAAAAAATGGTCAAAAACGCCATAGTATAGTATGTCGAAAAATGTCAAATTTTGACCCGTTGTAAAAATGGCTAAAAACCACCTATTGTAGCTCATAGAAACGCCCCCTAATGTACAAAGTGGGAATAGTGGCCAAAAAAGTCCAAAAACTTCATAATTTAGCATGTCAAAAAAATTGGCCAAAAACGCCATAGTATAGTATGTCGAAAAATGTCAAATTTTGACCCGTCGTAAAAATGGCTAAAAACCAAATAGTATAGCTCGTAGAAACGCCCCCTAGTGTACAAAGTGGGAATCGAGGCTAAAAAAGTCCAAAAACTTCATAATTTAGCATGTCAAAAAAATTGGCCAAAAACGCCATAGTATAGTATGTCGAAAAATGTCAAATTTTGACCCGTCGTAAAAATGGCTAAAAACCAAATAGTATAGCTCGTAGAAACGCCCCCTAGTGTACAAAGTGGGAATCGAGGCCAAAAAGTCCAAAACTTCATAATTTAGCATGTCAAAAAATTGGCCAAAACGCCATAGTATAGTATGTCGAAAATGTCAAATTTTGACCCGTCGTAAAAATGGCTAAAACCACATAGTATAGCTCATAGAAACGCCCCTAATGTACAAAGTGGGAATAGTGGCCAAAAAGTCCAAAAACTTCATAATTTAGCATGTCAAAAAATTGGCCAAAACGTCATAGTATAGTATGTCGAAAAATGTCAAATTTTGACCCGTCGTAAAAATGGCTAAAAACTACATATTATAGCTCATAGAAACGCCCCCTAATGTACAAAGTGGAAATAGTGGCCAAAAAAGTCCAAAAACTTCATAATTTAGCATGTCAAAAAAATTGGCCAAAAACGCCATAGTATAGTATGTCGAAAAATGTCAAATTTTGACCCGTCGTAAAAATGGCTAAAAACCACATAGTATAGCTCATAGAAACGCCCCCTAATGTACAAAGTGGGAATAGTGGCCAAAAGAGTCCAAAAACTTCATGATTTAGCATGTCAAAAAAATTGGCCAAAAACGCCATAGTATAGTATGTCGAAAAATGTCAAATTTTGACCCGTCGTAAAAATGGCTAAAAACCACATAGTATAGCTCATAGAAACGCCCCCTAATGTACAAAGTGGAAATAGTGGCCAAAAAGTCCAAAAACTTCATAATTTAGCATGTCAAAAAATTGGCCAAAACGCCATAGTATAGTATGTCGAAAATGTCAAAATTTGACCCGTCACAAAATGGCTAAAACCAAATAGTATAGCTCGTAGAAACGCCCCCTAGTGTACAAAGTGGGAATCGAGGCTAAAAAGTCCAAAAACTTCATAATTTAGCATGTCAAAAAATTGGCCAAAAAGCATACATAGTATAGTATGTCGAAAAATGTCAAATTTTGACCCGTCGTAAAATGGCTAAAACCACATAGTATAGCTCATAGAAACGCCCCTAATGTACAAAGTGGGAATAGTGGCCAAAAAGTCCAAAAATTTCATTATTTAGCATGTCAAAAAAATGGCCAAAAACGCCATAGTATAGTATGTCGAAAAATGTCAAATTTTGACCCGTCGTAAAAATGGCTAAAAACCACATAGTATAGCTCGTAGAGACACCCCCTCATGGAATAAGTGGGAATAGTGGCCAAAAAAGTCCAAAAAACTTCATAATTTAGCATGTCAAAAAAATTGGCCAAAAACGCCATAGTATAGTATGTCGAAAAATGTCAAATTTTGACCCGTCATAAAAATGGCTAAAAACCACATAGTATAGCTCATAGAAACGCCCCCTAATGTACAAAGTGGGAATAGTGGCCAAAAAGTCCAAAAACTTCATAATTTAGCATGTCAAAAAAAATGGCCAAAAACGCCATAGTATAGTATGTCGAAAAATGTCAAATTTTGACCCGTCGTAAAAATGGCTAAAAACCACATAGTATAGCTCATAGAAACGCCCTCTAATGTACAAAGTGGGAATAGTGGCCAAAAAGTCCAAAAACTTCATAATTTAGCATGTCAAAAAAATTGGCCAAAAACGCCATAGTATAGTATGTCGAAAAATGTCAAATTTTGACCCGTCGTAAAAATGGCTAAAAACTACATATTATAGCTCATAGAAACGCCCCCTAATGTACAAAGTGGAAATAGTGGCCAAAAAAGTCCAAAAACTTCATAATTTAGCATGTCAAAAAAATTGGCCAAAAACGCCATAGTATAGTATGTCGAAAAATGTCAAATTTTGACCCGTCGTAAAAATGGCTAAAAACCACATAGTATAGCTCATAGAAACGCCCCCTAATGTACAAAGTGGAAATAGTGGCCAAAAAAGTCCAAAAACTTCATAATTTAGCATGTCAAAAAAATTGGCCAAAAACGCCATAGTATAGTATGTCGAAAAATGTCAAATTTTGACCCGTCGTAAAAATGGCTAAAAACCACCAATTATAGCTCATAGAGACACCCTCGTTGAATAAGTGGGAATAGTGGCCAAAAAGTCCAAAAACTTCATAATTTAGCATGTCAAAAAATTGGCCAAAAACGCCATAGTATAGTATGTCGAAAATGTCAAATTTTGACCCGTCAGAAAATGGCTAAAACCACATAGTATAGCTCGTAGAAACGCCCCCTAGTGTACAAAGTGGGAATCGAGGCTAAAAAAGTCCAAAAACTTCATAATTTAGCATGTCAAAAAAATTGGCCAAAAACGCCATAGTATAGTATGTCGAAAAATGTCAAATTTTGACCCGTTGTAAAAATGGCTAAAAACCACATAGTATAGCTCGTAGAGACACCCCCTCATGGAATAAGTGGGAATAGTGGCCAAAAAAGTCCAAAAAACTTCATAATTTAGCATGTCAAAAAAATTGGCCAAAAACGCCATAGTATAGTATGTCGAAAAATGTCAAATTTTGACCCGTCGTAAAAATGGCTAAAAACTACATATTATAGCTCATAGAAACGCCCCCTAAAGTACAAAGTGGAAATAGTGGCCAAAAAAGTCCAAAAACTTCATAATTTAGCATGTCAAAAAAATTGGCCAAAAACGCCATAGTATAGTATGTCGAAAAATGTCAAATTTTGACCCGTCATAAAAATGGCTAAAAACCACATAGTATAGCTCATAGAAACGCCCCCTAATGTACAAAGTGGAAATAGTGGCCAAAAAAGTCCAAAAATTTCATAATTTAGCATGTCAAAAAATTGGCCAAAACGCCATAGTATAGTATGTCGAAAAATGTCAAATTTTGACCCGTCGTAAAAATGGCTAAAAACCACATAGTATAGCTCATAGAAACGCCCCCTAATGTACAAAGTGGGAATAGTGGCCAAAAAAGTCCAAAAACTTCATAATTTAGCATGTCAAAAAAATTGGCCAAAAACGCCATAGTATAGTATGTCGAAAAATGTCAAATTTTGACCCGTCGTAAAAATGGCTAAAAACTACATATTATAGCTCATAGAAACGCCCCCTAATGTACAAAGTGGAAATAGTGGCCAAAAAAGTCCAAAAACTTCATAATTTAGCATGTCAAAAAAATTGGCCAAAAACGCCATAGTATAGTATGTCGAAAAATGTCAAATTTTGACCCGTCGTAAAAATGGCTAAAAACCACATAGTATAGCTCATAGAAACGCCCCCTAATGTACAAAGTGGAAATAGTGGCCAAAAAAGTCCAAAAACTTCATAATTTAGCATGTCAAAAAAATTGGCCAAAACGCCATAGTATAGTATGTCGAAAAATGTCAAATTTTGACCCGTTGTAAAAATGGCTAAAACCACCTATTATAGCTCAGAGACACCCCTCGTGGAATAAGTGGGAATAGTGGCCAAAAAAGTCCAAAAAACTTCATAATTTAGCATGTCAAAAAAATTGGCCAAAAACGCCATAGTATAGTATGTCGAAAAATGTCAAATTTTGACCCGTCGTAAAAATGGCTAAAAACCACATAGCATAGCTCGTAGAAACGCCCCCTAGTGTACAAAGTGGGAATCGAGGCTAAAAAAGTCCAACAACTTAATAATTTAGCATGTCAAAAAAATTGGCCAAAAACGCCATAGTATAGTATGTCGAAAAATGTCAAATTTTGACCCGTTGTAAAAATGGCTAAAAACCACATAGTATAGCTCGTAGAGACACCCCCTCATGGAATAAGTGGGAATAGTGGCCAAAAAAGTCCAAAAAACTTCATAATTTAGCATGTCAAAAAAATTGGCCAAAAACGCCATAGTATAGTATGTCGAAAAATGTCAAATTTTGACCCGTCGTAAAAATGGCTAAAAACCACATAGTATAGCTCATAGAAACGCCCCTAAAGTACAAAGTGGAAATAGTGGCCAAAAAGTCCAAAACTTCATAATTTAGCATGTCAAAAAATTGGCCAAAACGCCATAGTATAGTATGTCGAAAATGTCAAATTTTGACCCGTCATAAAAATGGCTAAAAACCACATAGTATAGCTCATAGAAACGCCCCCTAATGTACAAAGTGGAAATAGTGGCCAAAAAAGTCCAAAAACTTCATAATTTAGCATGTCAAAAAAATTGGCCAAAAACGCCATAGTATAGTATGTCGAAAAATGTCAAATTTTGACCCGTCGTAAAAATGGCTAAAAACCACATAGTATAGCTCATAGAAACGCCCCCTAATGTACAAAGTGGGAATAGTGGCCAAAAAAGTCCAAAAACTTCATAATTTAGCATGTCAAAAAAATTGGCCAAAAACGCCATAGTATAGTATGTCGAAAAATGTCAAATTTTGACCCGTCGTAAAAATGGCTAAAAACTACATATTATAGCTCATAGAAACGCCCCCTAATGTACAAAGTGGAAATAGTGGCCAAAAAAGTCCAAAAACTTCATAATTTAGCATGTCAAAAAAATTGGCAAAAACCGCCATAGTATAGTATGTCGAAAATGTCAAATTTTGACCCGTCGTAAAAATGGCTAAAACCACATAGTATAGCTCATAGAAACGCCCCCTAATGTACAAAGTGGAAATAGTGGCCAAAAAGTCCAAAAACTTCATAATTTAGCATGTCAAAAAATTGGCCAAAAAACGCCATAGTATAGTATGTCGAAAAATGTCAAATTTTGACCCGTCGTAAAATGGCTAAAAACCACCTATTATAGCTCATAGAAACGCCCCTAATGTACAAAGTGGGAATAGTGGCCAAAAAACGCCCAAAAACTTCATAATTTAGCATGTCAAAAAAATTGGCCAAAAACGCCATAGTATAGTATGTCGAAAAATGTCAAATTTTGACCCGTCGTAAAAATGGCTAAAAACCACATAGCATAGCTCGTAGAAACGCCCCCTAGTGTACAAAGTGGGAATCGAGGCTAAAAAAGTCCAACAACTTAATAATTTAGCATGTCAAAAAAATTGGCCAAAAACGCCATAGTATAGTATGTCGAAAAATGTCAAATTTTGACCCGTTGTAAAAATGGCTAAAAACCACATAGTATAGCTCGTAGAGACACCCCCTCATGGAATAAGTGGGAATAGTGGCCAAAAAAGTCCAAAAAACTTCATAATTTAGCATGTCAAAAAAATTGGCCAAAAACGCCATAGTATAGTATGTCGAAAAATGTCAAATTTTGACCCGTCGTAAAAATGGCTAAAAACTACATATTATAGCTCATAGAAACGCCCCCTAAAGTACAAAGTGGAAATAGTGGCCAAAAAAGTCCAAAAACTTCATAATTTAGCATGTCAAAAAAATTGGCCAAAAACGCCATAGTATAGTATGTCGAAAAATGTCAAATTTTGACCCGTCGTAAAAATGGCTAAAAACCACATAGTATAGCTCATAGAAACGCCCCCTAATGTACAAAGTGGAAATAGTGGCCAAAAAAGTCCAAAAACTTCATAATTTAGCATGTCAAAAAAATTGGCCAAAAACGCCATAGTATAGTATGTCGAAAAATGTCAAATTTTGACCCGTCGTAAAAATGGCTAAAAACCACATAGTATAGCTCATAGAAACGCCCCCTAATGTACAAAGTGGGAATAGTGGCCAAAAAAGTCCAAAAACTTCATAATTTAGCATGTCAAAAAAATTGCCAAAAACGCCATAGTATAGTATGTCGAAAAATGTCAAATTTTGACCCGTTGTAAAAATGGCTAAAAACCACATAGTATAGCTCGTAGAGACACCCCCTCATGGAATAAGTGGGAATAGTGGCCAAAAAAGTCCAAAAAACTTCATAATTTAGCATGTCAAAAAAATTGGCCAAAAACGCCATAGTATAGTATGTCGAAAAATGTCAAAATTTGACCCGTCATAAAAATGGCTAAAAACCAAATAGTATAGCTCGTAGAAACGCCCCCTAGTGTACAAAGTGGGAATCGAGGCTAAAAAAGTCCAAAAACTTCATAATTTAGCATGTCAAAAAAATTGGCCAAAAACGCCATAGTATAGTATGTCGAAAAATGTCAAATTTTGACCCGTTGTAAAAATGGCTAAAAACCACATAGTATAGCTCGTAGAGACACCCCCTCGTGGAATAAGTGGGAATAGTGGCCAAAAAAGTCCAAAAAACTTCATAATTTAGCATGTCAAAAAAATTGGCCAAAAAACGCCATAGTATAGTATGTCGAAAATGTCAAATTTTGACCCGTCGTAAAAATGGCTAAAAACCAAATAGTATAGCTCGTAGAAACGCCCCTAGTGTATAAAGTGGAATCGAGGCTAAAAAGTCCAAAACTCCATAATTTAGCATGTCAAAAAAATGGCCAAAAACGCCATAGTATAGTATGTCGAAAAATGTCAAATTTTGACCCGTTGTAAAAATGGCTAAAAACCACCATTATAGCTCATAGAAACGCCCCTAATGTACAAAGTGGGAATAGTGGCCAAAAAAGTCCAAAAAACTTCATAATTTAGCATGTCAAAAAAATTGGCCAAAAACGCCATAGTATAGTATGTCGAAAAATGTCAAAATTTGACCCGTCATAAAAATGGCTAAAAACCAAATAGTATAGCTCGTAGAAACGCCCCCTAGTGTACAAAGTGGGAATCGAGGCTAAAAAAGTCCAAAAACTTCATAATTTAGCATGTCAAAAAAATTGGCCAAAAACGCCATAGTATAGTATGTCGAAAAATGTCAAATTTTGACCCGTTGTAAAAATGGCTAAAAACCACATAGTATAGCTCATAGAAACGCCCCTAATGTACAAAGTGGGAATAGTGGCCAAAAAGTCCAAAAACTTCATAATTTAGCATGTCAAAAAATTGGCCAAAAACGCCATAGTATAGTATGTCGAAAAATGTCAAATTTTGACCCGTCGTAAAAATGGCTAAAACCACATAGTATAGCTCATAGAAACGCCCCTAATGTACAAAGTGGGAATAGTGGCCAAAAAGTCCAAAAACTTCATAATTTAGCATGTCAAAAAATTGGCCAAAACGCCATAGTATAGTATGTCGAAAAATGTCAAATTTTGACCCGTCGTAAAATGGCTAAAACCACATATTATAGCTCATAGAAACGCCCCTAATGTACAAAGTGGAAATAGTGGCCAAAAAGTCCAAAAACTTCATAATTTAGCATGTCAAAAAAATTGCCAAAAACGCCATAGTATAGTATGTCGAAAAATGTCAAAATTTGACCCGTCATAAAAATGGCTAAAAACCACATAGTATAGCTCATAGAAACGCCCCCTAATGTACAAAGTGGAAATAGTGGCCAAAAAAGTCCAAAAACTTCATAATTTAGCATGTCAAAAAAATTGGCCAAAACGCCATAGTATAGTATGTTGAAAAATGTCAAATTTTGACCCGTTGTAAAAATGGCTAAAAACCACCTATTATAGCTTGTAGAGACACCCCCTCGTTGAATAAGTGGGAATAGTGGCCAAAAAGTCCAAAAACTTCATAATTTAGCATGTCAAAAATTGGCCAAAAACGCCATAGTATAGTATGTCGAAAAATGTCAAATTTTGACCCGTCGTAAAAATGGCTAAAAACCACATAGCATAGCTCATAGAAACGCCCCTAATGTACAAAGTGGGAATAGTGGCCAAAAAGTCCAACAACTTCATAATTTAGCATGTCAAAAAATTGGCCAAAAACGCCATAGTATAGTATGTCGAAAAATGTCAAATTTTGACCCGTTGTAAAAATGGCTAAAAACCACATAGTATAGCTCGTAGAGACACCCCCTCATGGAATAAGTGGGAATAGTGGCCAAAAAAGTCCAAAAAACTTCATAATTTAGCATGTCAAAAAAATTGGCCAAAAACGCCATAGTAAAGTATGTCGAAAATGTCAAATTTTGACCCGTCGTAAAATGGCTAAAAACTACATATTATAGCTCATAGAAACGCCCCTAAAGTACAAAGTGGAAATAGTGGCCAAAAAGTCCAAAACTTCATAATTTAGCATGTCAAAAAAATTGGCCAAAAACGCCATAGTATAGTATGTCGAAAAATGTCAAATTTTGACCCGTCATAAAAATGGCTAAAAACCACATAGTATAGCTCATAGAAACGCCCCCTAATGTACAAAGTGGAAATAGTGGCCAAAAAAGTCCAAAAACTTCATAATTTAGCATGTCAAAAAAATGGCCAAAAACGCCATAGTATAGTATGTCGAAAAATGTCAAAATTTGACCCGTCATAAAAATGGCTAAAACCACATAGTATAGCTCATAGAAACGCCCCTAATGTACAAAGTGGGAATAGTGGCCAAAAAGTCCAAAAACTTCATAATTTAGCATGTCAAAAAATTGGCCAAAAAACGCCATAGTATAGTATTTCGAAAAATGTCAAATTTTGACCCGTTGTAAAAATGGCTAAAAACCACATAGTATAGCTCGTAGAGACACCCCCTCATGGAATAAGTGGGAATAGTGGCCAAAAAAGTCCAACAACTTCATAATTTAGCATGTCAAAAAAATTGGCCAAAAACGCCATAGTATAGTATGTCGAAAAATGACAAATTTTGACCCGTCATAAAAATGGCTAAAACCAAATAGTATAGCTCATAGAAACGCCCCTAATGTACAAAGTGGGAATAGTGGCCAAAAAGTCCAAAAACTTCATAATTTAGCATGTCAAAAAAATTGGCCAAAAACGCCATAGTATAGTATGTCGAAAAATGTCAAATTTTGACCCGTTGTAAAAATGGCTAAAAACCACATAGTATAGCTCGTAGAGACACCCCCTCGTGGAATAAGTGGGAATAGTGGCCAAAAAAGTCCAAAAAACTTCATAATTTAGCATGTCAAAAAAATTGGCCAAAAACGCCATAGTATAGTATGTCGAAAAATGTCAAAATTTGACCCGTCGTAAAAATGGCTAAAAACCACATAGTATAGCTCATAGAAACGCCCCCTAATGTACAAAGTGGGAATAGTGGCCAAAAAAGTCCAAAACTTCATAATTTAGCATGTCAAAAAATTGGCCAAAAACGCCATAGTATAGTATGTCGAAAATGTCAAATTTTGACCCGTCATAAAATGGCTAAAAACCACATAGTATAGCTCATAGAAACGCCCCTAATGTACAAAGTGGGAATAGTGGCCAAAAAGTCCAAAACTTCATAATTTAGCATGTCAAAAAATTGGCCAAAAACGCCATAGTATAGTATGTCGAAAAATGTCAAATTTTGACCCGTCATAAAAATGGCTAAAACCAAATAGTATAGCTCATAGAAACGCCCCTAATGTACAAAGTGGGAATCGAGGCTAAAAAGTCCAAAAACTTCATAATTTAGCATGTCAAAAAAATTGGCCAAAAACGCCATAGTATAGTATGTCGAAAAATGTCAAATTTTGACCCGTTGTAAAAATGGCTAAAAACCACATAGTATAGCTCATAGAAACGCCCCCTCGTGGAATAAGTGGGAATAGTGGCCAAAAAAGTCCAAAAAACTTCATAATTTAGCATGTCAAAAAAATTGGCCAAAAACGCCATAGTATAGTATGTCGAAAAATGTCAAATTTTGACCCGTCGTAAAAATGGCTAAAAACCACATAGTATAGCTCATAGAAACGCCCCCTAATGTACAAAGTGGGAATAGTGGCCAAAAAGTCCAAAAACTTCATAATTTAGCATGTCAAAAATTGGCCAAAAACGCCATAGTATAGTATGTCGAAAAATGTCAAATTTTGACCCGTCGTAAAAATGGCTAAAAACTACATATTATAGCTCATAGAAACGCCCCCTAATGTACAAAGTGGAAATAGTGGCCAAAAAAGTCCAAAAACTTCATAATTTAGCATGTCAAAAATTGGCCAAAACGCCATAGTATAGTATGTCGAAAATGTCAAATTTTGACCCGTCAGTAAAAATGGCTAAAACCACATAGTATAGCTCATAGAAACGCCCCTAATGTACAAAGTGGAAATAGTGGCCAAAAAGTCAAAACACTTAATAAATTAGCATGTCAAAAAAATTGGCCAAAAACGCCATAGTATAGTATGTCGAAAAATGTCAAATTTTGACCCGTTGTAAAAATGGCTAAAAACCACCTATTATAGCTTGTAGAGACACCCCCTCGTTGAATAAGTGGGAATAGTGGCCAAAAAAGTCCAAAAAACTTCATAATTTAGCATGTCAAAAAAATTGGCCAAAAACGCCATAGTATAGTATGTCGAAAAATGTCAAATTTTGACCCGTCATAAAAATGGCTAAAAACCACATAGTATAGCTCGTAGAAACGCCCCCTAGTGTACAAAGTGGGAATCGAGGCTAAAAAAGTCCAACAACTTCATACTTTACCATGTCAAAAAATTGGCCAAAAACGCCATAGTATAGTATGTCGAAAAATGTCAAATTTTGACCCGTTGTAAAAATGGCTAAAAACCACATAGTATAGCTCGTAGAGACACCCCCTCATGGAATAAGTGGGAATAGTGGCCAAAAAGTCCAAAAACTTCATAATTTAGCATGTCAAAAAATTGGCCAAAACGCCATAGTATAGTATGTCGAAAAATGTCAAATTTTGACCCGTCGTAAAAATGGCTAAAAACTACATATTATATCTCATAGAAACGCCCCTAAAGTACAAAGTGGAAATAGTGGCCAAAAAGTCCAAAACTTCATAATTTAGCATGTCAAAAATTGGCCAAAAACGCCATAGTATAGTATGTCGAAAAATGTCAAATTTTGACCTGTCATAAAAATGGCTAAAAACCACATAGTATAGCTCATAGAAACGCCCCCTAATGTACAAAGTGGAAATAGTGGCCAAAAAAGTCCAAAAACTTCATAATTTAGCATGTCAAAAAAATTGGCCAAAAACGCCATAGTATAGTATGTCGAAAAATGTCAAATTTTGACCCGTCGTAAAAATGGCTAAAAACCACATAGTATAGCTCATAGAGACACCCCCTCGTGTACAAAGAGGGAATAGTGGCCAAAAAGTCCAAAACTTCATAATTTAGCATGTCAAAAAAATTGGCCAAAAAACGCCATAGTATAGTATGTCGAAAATGACAAATTTTGACCCGTCGTAAAAATGGCTAAAAACCACCTATTATAGCTCATAGAAACGCCCCCTAATGTACAAAGTGGGAATAGTGGCCAAAAAAGTCCAAAAACTTCATAATTTAGCATGTCAAAAAAATTGGCCAAAAACGCCATAGTATAGTATGTCGAAAAATGTCAAAGTTTGACCCGTCATAAAAATGGCTAAAAACCACATAGTATAGCTCATAGAAACGCCCCTAATGTACAAAGTGGAAATAGTGGCCAAAAAGTCCAAAAACTTCATAATTTAGCATGTCAAAAAAATTGGCCAAAAACGCCATAGTATAGTATGTCGAAAAATGTCAAATTTTGACCCGTTGTAAAAATGGCTAAAAACCACCTATTATAGCTCGTAGAGACACCCCCTCGTTGAATAAGTGGGAATAGTGGCCAAAAAAGTCCAAAAAACTTCATAATTTAGCATGTCAAAAAAATTGGCCAAAAACGCCATAGTATAGTATGTCGAAAAATGTCAAATTTTGACCCGTCGTAAAAATGGCTAAAAACCAAATAGTATAGCTCGTAGAAACGCCCCCTAGTGTACAAAGTGGGAATCGAGGCTAAAAAAGTCCAAAAACTTCATAATTTAGCATGTCAAAAAAATTGGCCAAAAACGCCATAGTATAGTATGTCGAAAAATGTCAAATTTTGACCCGTTGTAAAAATGGCTAAAAACCACATAGTATAGCTCGTAGAGACACCCCCTCGTGGAATAAGTGGGAATAGTGGCCAAAAAAGTCCAAAAAACTTCATAATTTAGCATGTCAAAAAAATTGGCCAAAAACGCCATAGTATAGTATGTCGAAAAATGTCAAATTTTGACCCGTCGTAAAAATGGCTAAAAACCACATAGTATAGCTCATAGAAACGCCCCCTAATGTACAAAGTGGAAATAGTGGCCAAAAAAGTCCAAAAACTTCATAATTTAGCATGTCAAAAAAATTGGCCAAAAACGCCATAGTATAGTATGTCGAAAAATGTCAAATTTTGACCCGTCATAAAAATGGCTAAAAACCACATAGTATAGCTCATAGAAACGCCCCCTAATGTACAAAGTGGAAATAGTGGCCAAAAAAGTCCAAAAACTTCATAATTTAGCATGTCAAAAAAATTGGCCAAAAACGCCATAGTATAGTATGTCGAAAAATGTCAAATTTTGACCCGTCGTAAAAATGGCTAAAAACCACATAGTATAGCTCATAGAAACGCCCCCTAATGTACAAAGTGGGAATAGTGGCCAAAAAAGTCCAAAAACTTCATAATTTAGCATGTCAAAAAAATTGGCCAAAAACGCCATAGTATAGTATGTCGAAAAATGTCAAATTTTGACCCGTCGTAAAAATGGCTAAAAACCACATAGTATAGCTCATAGAAACGCCCCCTAATGTACAAAGTGGAAATAGTGGCCAAAAAAGTCCAAAAACTTCATAATTTAGCATGTCAAAAAAATTGGCCAAAAACGCCATAGTATAGTATGTCGAAAAATGTCAAATTTTGACCCGTCATAAAAATGGCTAAAAACCACATAGTATAGCTCATAGAAACGCCCCCTAATGTACAAAGTGGAAATAGTGGCCAAAAAAGTCCAAAAACTTCATAATTTAGCATGTCAAAAAAATTGGCCAAAAACGCCATAGTATAGTATGTCGAAAAATGTCAAATTTTGACCCGTTGTAAAAATGGCTAAAAACCACATAGTATAGCTCGTAGAGACGCCCCTAATGAATAAGTGGGAATAGTGGCCAAAAAAGTCCAAAAAACTTCATAATTTAGCATGTCAAAAAAATGGCCAAAAACGCCATAGTATAGTATGTCGAAAAATGTCAAAATTTGACCCGTCATAAAAATGGCTAAAAACCAAATAGTATAGCTCGTAGAAACGCCCCCTAGTGTACAAAGTGGGAATCGAGGCTAAAAAAGTCCAAAAACTTCATAATTTAGCATGTCAAGAAAATTGGCCAAAAACGCCATAGTATAGTATGTCGAAAATGTCAAATTTTGACCCGTTGTAAAATGGCTAAAAACCACATAGTATAGCTCAGAGAGACACCCCTCATGGAATAAGTGGGAATAGTGGCCAAAAAGTCCAAAAACTTCATAATTTAGCATGTCAAAAAATTGGCCAAAACGCCATAGTATAGTATGTCGAAAAATGTCAAATTTTGACCCGTCATAAAAATGGCTAAAAACCACCTATTATAGCTAATAGAAAAGCCCCCTAATGTACAAAGAGGGAATAGTGGCCAAAAAGTCCAAAAACTTCATAATTTAGCATGTCAAAAATTGGCCAAAACGCCATAGTATAGTATGTCGAAAAATGTCAAATTTTGACCCGTTGTAAAATGGCTAAAACCACATAGTATAGCTCATAGAAACGCCCCTAATGTAATAAGTGGGAATAGTGGACAAAAAAGTCCAAAAACTTCATAATTTAGCATGTCAAAAAAATTGGCCAAAAACGCCATAGTATAGTATGTCGAAAAATGTCAAAATTTGACCCGTCATAAAAATGGCTAAAAACCAAATAGTATAGCTCATAGAAACGCCCCTAATGTACAAAGTGGGAATAGTGGCCAAAAAAGTCCAAAAACTTCATAATTTAGCATGTCAAAAAAATGGCCAAAAAGCATACATAGTATAGTATGTCGAAAAATGTCAAATTTTGACCCGTCGTAAAAATGGCTAAAAACCACATAGTATAGCTCATAGAAACGCCCCCTAATGTACAAAGTGGGAATAGTGGCCAAAAAAGTCCAAAAACTTCATAATTTAGCATGTCAAAAAAATTGCCAAAAACGCCATAGTATAGTATGTCGAAAAATGTCAAAATTTGACCCGTCATAAAAATGGCTAAAAACCACATAGTATAGCTCGTAGAAACGCCCCCTAGTGTACACAGAGGGAATAGTGGCCAAAAAGTCCAAAAACTTCATAATTTAGCATGTCAAAAATTGGCCAAAAACGCCATAGTATAGTATGTCGAAAAATGTCAAATTTTGACCCGTTGTAAAATGGCTAAAACCACCTATTATAGCTCATAGAAACGCCCCTCGTGTAATAAGTGGGAATAGTGGCCAAAAAGTCCAAAAACTTCATAATTTAGCATGTCAAAAAATTGGCCAAAAACGCCATAGTATAGTATGTCGAAAAATGTCAAATTTTGACCCGTCATAAAATGGCTAAAAACCACATAGTATAGCTCGTAGAAACGCCCCCTAGTGTACAAAGTGGGAATCGAGGCTAAAAAAGTCCAAAAACTTCATAATTTAGCATGTCAAAAAAATTGGCCAAAAACGCCATAGTATAGTATGTCGAAAAATGTCAAATTTTGACCCGTTGTAAAAATGGCTAAAAACCACATAGTATAGCTCATAGAAACGCCCCCTCGTGGAATAAGTGGGAATAGTGGCCAAAAAAGTCCAAAAAACTTCATAATTTAGCATGTCAAAAAAATTGGCCAAAAACGCCATAGTATAGTATGTCGAAAAATGTCAAAATTTGACCCGTCATAAAAATGGCTAAAAACCACATAGTATAGCTCATAGAAACGCCCCTAATGTACAAAGTGGAAATAGTGGCCAAAAAGTCCAAAAACTTCATAATTTAGCATGTCAAAAAATTGGCCAAAAACGCCATAGTATAGTATGTCGAAAAATGTCAAATTTTGACCCGTCATAAAATGGCTAAAAACCACATAGTATAGCTCATAGAAACGCCCCTAATGTACAAAGTGGAAATAGTGGCCAAAAAGTCCAAAAACTTCATAATTTAGCATGTCAAAAAATTGGCCAAAACGCCATAGTATAGTATGTCGAAAAATGTCAAATTTTGACCCGTTGTAAAAATGGCTAAAACCACATAGTATAGCTCATAGAAACGCCCCTAATGTACAAAGTGGGAATAGTGGCCAAAAAAGTCCAAAAAACTTCATAATTTAGCATGTCAAAAAAATTGGCCAAAAACGCCATAGTATAGTATGTCGAAAAATGACAAATTTTGACCCGTCGTAAAAATGGCTAAAAACCACCTATTATAGCTCATAGAAACGCCCCCTAATGTACAAAGTGGGAATAGTGGCCAAAAAAGTCCAAAAACTTCATAATTTAGCATGTCAAAAAAATTGGCCAAAAACGCCATAGTATAGTATGTCGAAAAATGTCAAATTTTGACCCGTCGTAAAAATGGCTAAAAACCACATAGTATAGCTCATAGAAACGCCCCCTAATGTACAAAGTGGAAATAGTGGCCAAAAAAGTCCAAAAACTTCATAATTTAGCATGTCAAAAAAATTGGCCAAAAACGCCATAGTATAGTATGTCGAAAAATGTCAAATTTTGACCCGTTGTAAAAATGGCTAAAAACCACCTATTATAGCTCGTAGAGACACCCCCTCGTGGAATAAGTGGGAATAGTGGCCAAAAAAGTCCAAAAAACTTCATAATTTAGCATGTCAAAAAAATTGGCCAAAAACACCATAGTATAGTATGTCGAAAAATGTCAAATTTTGACCCGTCATAAAAATGGCTAAAAACCACATAGTATAGCTCGTAGAAACGCCCCCTAGTGTACAAAGTGGGAATCGAGGCTAAAAAAGTCCAACAACTTAATAATTTAGCATGTCAAAAAAATTGGCCAAAAACGCCATAGTATAGTATGTCGAAAAATGTCAAATTTTGACCCGTCGTAAAAATGGCTAAAAACCACATAGTATAGCTCATAGAAACGCCCCCTAATGTACAAAGTGGAAATAGTGGCCAAAAAAGTCCAAAAACTTCATAATTTAGCATGTTAAAAAACTTGGCCAAAAACGCCATAGTATAGTATGTCGAAAAATGTCAAATTTTGACCCGTCGTAAAAATGGCTAAAAACCAAATAGTATAGCTCGTAGAGACACCCCCTCGTGGAATAAGTGGGAATAGTGGCCAAAAAAGTCCAAAAACTTCATTATTTAGCATGTCAAAAAATTGGCCAAAAACGCCATAGTATAGTATGTCGAAAAATGACAAATTTTGACCCGTCGTAAAAATGGCTAAAAACCACCTATTATAGCTCATAGAAACCCCCTCTAATGTACAAAGTGGGAATAGTGGCCAAAAAAGTCCAAAAACTTCATAATTTAGCATGTCAAAAAAGTTGGCCAAAAACACCATAGTATAGTATGTCGAAAAATGTCAAATTTTGACCCGTCGTAAAAATGGCTAAAAACCACATAGTATAGCTCAGAAACGCCCCTAATGTACAAAACGGGAATAGTGGCCAAAAAAGTCCAAAAACTTCATAATTTAGCATGTCAAAAAAATGGTCAACAACGCCATAGTATAGTATGTCGAAAAAAGTTAAATTTTGACTGCTCCTAAAAATAGCTGAAAATGACATAAAATAGATTGTAGAGAGGTGTCATAGTATACAGAAGTGGGAATAAAGTCCAAAAAGGCCCAAAACCTCAGAATTTAGCAAAAAAAAATGCCATAGTATAGTATGTTGAAACAAGTCAAATTTTGATTGCTCTTAAAAATTATTGAAAACAACATGTTATATATACATGTATTATTATTATTATTATTATTATTATTATTCTTATTATTATTTTTCATTTTTAGTTTTATTTTTTTTTGGATAGAATCTCGGACGACATGCTTTACCATAAGTTTTCATGTTAATCTGGACAACATACTATATTGTATTTTGACTTTCATGATATTTTTTCACATATTACACTTTTCTAAAAATATCATATGGTTTGCAGCGGCATTCATACATATGTGCAGTAATTCTTGCCATGTTAAAAGCCCCACCAGCCTGTGAAACATTTTGTATCTGTAGTTGCAATTGTGGAGATTTCTGTCGTCATTTAGGCATCAATTGCCCTTTAGCTGGCAGATCTGCATGTTAGTTTCTGCTTAACACAGTTAGAGGAAATAAAAAGATTTCCAAAATATCTAATCATATATGTGTTAATGTGGGTATGTTCCACTGTCTGCCCTGTAACTTTCTATGGATGAGAATGATGTTTTTTATCCACGACAAAATGAAACCTGGCTAATTTTTAAAATGGTCCGCTTATAAAGTTATATAATTTATATCAGACTGTTTACAGAAATCTTAACTATTATTGGATTTATACTCAGATGTCTAAGCCTTCTATGCTATTTTTTTCCCCCATTTAGCCAATATTACCTTCAAATGGGGAGTCACTGAAAGTTTTTTCATGCACATACAAATGAAACATTTCAGGTGTTTTGCTTCAGTCTGTCAGACTAATGGAAAGGAAAATGTCCAAAACACACATTAGTTCAGATTTCTGTTCAATAAATGTAAGCCAAATTGCATATTTAAACTTAAAATCTTAGAGGACATGTACATTTTACATTCACCTGGTGTGCCTCGTCTATTGTCTACCAAAAACTATGGAATTTTACAATACATACTAAATACTGAAAGGCCATTTCCCCAAATTATTTTTTCTCATACTCTCAGCCAGAAATCTCTACTTAAGGTTTGTTCCTATATCATCAAAGCCTGCTTTGTACATAATTTTATTCCTGAAAAAAAATAGAAATTTTTCTGAATTTCTGATTTAAGAAGTGCTAAAAAGAGAGAGAAAAGATTCCCGTTCAAAAGAAAACTATCTCAAAATAGCAACGGCTTCATCCAATGTTCAGATTTCTACTCATAAAGTTTTTGCAAATAAGTTGATATCTAATTAGATTAGGCATCTATTGAAACATAAAATTCCAGAACACCTGCAATACAAAAAATAAAATAAAAGTAAGTAATCATTTGGGGAATTTTCATGGTAATATCTATTTGTCAAAAGCTTTACTCTATTGATCTGGGGTGTATCCCCTTAAACTCAACCAATAAATCATAAACACTATCTGATGAAAGACAATACAATATTTTATTACTCAAACATGTTTTCCCTTGAAGTTTAGGTCAAACAAGTTTTAAAACACAAAAAGTAATATAAAACATTTAAACGCAAATACTTCAAAAGCACATTTGAACATGCATGCTGGAGCATCAGTTAAACCAGGCGCTCTTCAGACTCATGTCTAGCTAAAACCTTTAAACTGCAAAACTAAACACTTAAAAAACTACTAAAGTGGAGCTGTGTGGCAAAAAAACAAAAAAACCCTCAAAAGAAGGCGCTCTTTGGTATCATCTAAGGCCATTTTTTTGTACTTTTCAGCCATTATAAAAAATGTATGAAGTATTTTTATGCAGCCATGTTCATAGTCAGTTGCACTGAAATTTAAATGAACACTGAGCTGAACAGCTGACAACAAAAAATACATTTATATTACAATACAAAAGTACATTGTTGACATATTTCAAACAACCAGTTGTTAAACATACTGAATGTTCAGTATTTACGATTTTAAATTAACACCTCGTGTTCCTATGCTGCACCCTCCAGGGGCTCAGATAGAGTTTCATCTAAAGGACCAGCTGTCCTCGTGTCTCTGGGTCCTGCCCAGCAACTCACTCACAGTCACAGACTCGAATGCACTGTGAAAAATTTTCTAACTTACCGAGACTCCCATTTTAACAGTCCTGAATCGTCTTTTGCATAAAGTCTGTGCAGAAAGAGTCAGCTCCGCCTCTCCTGGAGTGAGAAAAAGTTTGTTATAAACATCAAGGCTGCTAAAATGGATTCACTTACATCAAGAAAATGAAAAATGAAACTCATTGGCACTTTTGAAATGTCCGACCCTGCTGTAAACCCATAAAAAAGTTTTTGAGGTGTCTGAAAAATATTCTGATTGTGTTGGTATAAAGGAGCGGTATTTGGCATTGGAGGACATTTTGCTCTCAGGTTGGCTCAGAGGTAGAGAGGCTGCAGATCATCCGAAGGTGACGGTTTAAACCCCAGGCACTGGTGGACAAGAAGGTGGCTGGTGCAGTGACCCTTCAGCTGCTAAAGAGAAATCCAGGTTTTCAAGCGTGACCTGTCCACACACTTCAGTGATGATGATGCTGTGTCCTAAATCCAGGACTAGATACTTCATGTCCATATTTCTCGACCCAATACGTACTTCTTGACTCGTGGACATCATCATATGTTGGACTGAAACTTGTAGTGTAATCCTTGGTAGCGTGGAGCTCTCCTCACTCGTCTCTACACTCATATTCTTTAAAATGCTGAACAACTTGATATGGAAGTGCCTAAATTCATCTTCAGGTGTTGGTCTCTGTGAAGTTTAGACCACCTGAACAGGGTTGGATTAGCAGGTTCAGCAGGATCCATGATGCATCCTTTAACAAGCATCATGAGTGCATTTTCATCCACGTAAAGCCGATGGTTTAATTGGGATACTGGAGTGCTTTGACTTTGGTTTGTGAGCCATCTGGAAGAGTAGAAATGCTGAGTCATCCTGCCTGGAAGCAGATTTTGAGACTCACGGGGTAGGAAACTTAGGTGACATGACAGTTCTGCTGCTTCTGAAAAGAAGCGAGGCAGAGCTTAACAAATCTCCAACTGTCCGTGTGACTTGTGTTTTGGAAAACTGAGAGGGGATGAAAGCTAATCTGACCACACAGACTGTAACAACTGCTCCTTTCCTCTTCCTCTCCTCCTTGTCTTTTCACATCTTACTTTTCTGTCCTCCTTTCATTCCTCTGTAAGCTGCTGTAAAATAATTACAAAAGACACAGTGGGTCGATGCTTTCAGAATAACATCCTCTGAACAGACTCGCGTTGCCTCGTTGTACCCAAAGGCCGGCTGTCTGAAGCTGCCACCTGCTAACTTCAGCAGGAACATGAGGTACAGATGTGTCAGTATGACAGTTCAAATCCAGCGGTGTTTCTGCTATTAGTCCCCTGAGTCCTTACTGTCAGAGTGAGGAGTGTACTTCAGTCGAAATGTCCCTGCGAAAGAAGAAAAATACAGTCACTGTGTTAAAGGTTTGGCGGTGCCAAAACAGTAAAAGCTTGAGCCAAAAAATAACTTTGCTTGATAAGAAACAGCCACTTCTTGAGTATTTTTGGAGAGATTATAGGCTGTACCAAATAAAAACATGATGAGAGGGTTCTAATGTTTTAAAAGTCACATTAAATTCTGTGCCGCAGTTACAAGATGTGACATTAATGGGATTGTGGTGTGAAATCTATGGATAAGGTAACGTTTTTTTTTAACCATGTGCTCACAAGTTATATCTTGTGATAGCAAGTCTGCGCACAAGATAATAGCTTGTTCCCACAACGTAATAACGTGTTCCCACATCATAACATGTTTCCACAAGGTAGTAATATTTGTACACAAGATAATAACTCCTTCCCAAAAGATAATTACCTTGTTCCCAAAACTTGCTGCCAACGTTTTCACACAAGAAAATAACTTGTTCCCACAAGGTTACTAACTTTTTCCCACAAGATAATAACATGTTCTGGCAAGATAGTAATGTTTGTGCACAAGAAAAAGATGATAACTTGTTGCCACAAGATAAGTTTTGCGCACAAGAAAATAATTTGTTCCCACAAGGTAACTAATTAGTTCCCACAAGATAATTAACTTGTTCCCAGAAGACAATAACGATGTCCCAAAAGATATTAACTTCTGTGCACAAGATCATAACTTGTTTCTAAAAGATAATAACATGTTTCCACAAGAAGATAACTTTTGCGCACAGGAAAATGATTGGTTACCAAAGATAATTAACTTGTTCCCACAACATAATAACATAAAGATAATAACTAAATTAATACGCAAAATGTGTCACAGAGCCAGAAAAAAATAGTTTAGTGATAGAAGTAAATATAGTTTTTTTTTCTTCAGACAAATGTCAATTATCAATTCTCGTAAAATCACAGAATTTATCTTTCATGTCATGACAGAAGGCTGCAGTCTAAACATTAGTGTCAAAGCCATTTATTGATAGTACGTCTATAGTAGTTTAGTAGCTATCGATCCCATGAGTTTTAAATTACAAATTACTATTCAACACTGGTTCAACTGGTTTACTCCCTCACCTTGCTGTGCTGAATCCATGGCCGGCTGTTTGCACTCCTCGGCTCTGTGTCCTGTGGCACCGCAGTTGTAACATGACACGTTCCCTGCTGCCCGTTTCTGGCTCCCATTTCCCACAATACCATGGGGCTGGTAAAAGGCAAAACCTTGCTGCTGGTCATGTGACACAGGGCTGTGGCGGTAGAGAGGCGGTGGCACCATCATTGGGTAGGAGAAGGGCGAGGCTCCGGGGCCGGTGGCGCTGGACGAGGCAATTAGGGGGCTGAGGTGGAGCAGGGGACCCAGGGTGAAGAGCGAGGGGCCAGCCGAGAACGGCTGCAGGTACCCAGCTGCTGCGTATCCAGGCAACGCCCCGTAGGCACCACAGTTGCCCCGACAACCGCAGGAGCTGCAGACACACATGGAGGGGGTGTGACCTGAACTTTGATCCAATGAGGAGGCAGAGGAGGGTGAAGGGGAGGGGCTAGAGGTATTTGGGGCTGGGAAGTAAGTGTTGCCAGGCACTGCAGCCACAGGGACACTGCTTGTAGTTGCCATGGAGCTGCCAGACTTTGTGGAGGGACAGGAGGAGGAAGAGAACGAGGCAGGTGGGTAGGAGTAATATCCAGATGGAGAAGTGGATGAAGAGGACGAGAGGTGGAAGTGCAGAGGGGGGTGGGAGACGTGGTGAAGGCTGTTAGAGGTGGAGGTCAGAGCAGAGCTGGTCTCTACCATCAGACCCACGGCGCCTCCCGCCAGGCCGCGGCAAACCAGCGAGTCCTGGAGTGTGGAGGAGCTGTCCATGTTGAGACCAGGGAACAGGGTCTCCAGCCTCACCCCCATCCCCACACTGAGCCCCGTACTGAAGCCTGCGCCGGCTACAGGCAGGCCCGAGCCCAGCGGCTTAGTCCTGTCCTCGGTGCACAGTGGAGGGGGCCTGGGCTTACGAGGGGAGGTCAGGATGCGTGCTGGGTTTGAGACCGGAGAGAGAAGGGTCTGGGGAAAACTGGCCTGTTGGTGGTAAGGAGACTGCGGGAGAGCGAGGGGGTGGTGGGAGGAGCAGGACGGAGGGTGAGGAGGAGCTGGATCGGTTTGGACAGGTAGAACCTGGGCTGTGGGACGACTGGAGCCTGTGGGGCAGCTGGAGTTCAGGATGAAGAGACAGGACCGATCCTTCTCTGGACCCCCTCCTGCTGTGTCTGGACCTGACACACCTGGAACACAGAGACACGGTGTTGTGTATATAAGCCTAATCCCAATTAAATGCCCAACCAGCCCGGTGTGGGTACACGTTTTCACAATTAAAGCCCTGACTCAATTCGAGGCCTGGTTACCGTGCTCTTCATTTTTATAGAAGTTCTTTGGATGTATAAAACTGGGTTTTTGGCTACCTGCTGAGCTCACATTAGTTAGCTGCTTATATCCGGCATACAAATACATATGACTAAACTTTTGGCAAAATGGACATGCTACACACATTAATAGCTTGGTACGATTCTCCACAATTCAGTCATTCAGTTCATTTTACTGAAACAATAAGCAACAAAAAAAGGCATTAATACCTGCATAGTAAACAAGAGAGATGCAAAAAAGAGGTTTAAATAACATTTTGATTGTATTTTTGTGTGGAAATAAAAGCCCATTAAGGCAAATATTACAAAAATAACACACAACTCAGTTACCACTAACACTACTTTGAAGTTGCTACTGTCCATTTTTCAGGATTTTCATTCTAATAATAATAATAATGATAATTCAACAGTCTTGTGAGAAAGCTTACGCCTGTGAATGTCTCTGGTCCTCTCGAAGGTGGAGTCGCAGCAGAGTGGTGTACGGGGGGAGCAGGAAGAGCTGGAGTAGCCTGAGGACGAGCTGCTGTCTGTTGAGACGGGGTGATGGTGCGGCGCAGCGTCCACCTCCACACGCAGCTCTCCTAAAACACATAATACCCCAAACTGTTTTAACCTTTCCAATTCAGAGAACTGAGCTCTGAGGCTGTTTCACAACCGTACAAATCCATATGTTTCTCCTGGGAGCTGCCCAGCGCAAACACTGTTTCCCACGACTGGACACAAGAGCAGCAAAGACACTTTATGGCCCTATTATTTATTATTTCATAGTATAAGTGATTTACACTGAGAATTGTTTTTGTACTTTTAGTATACATAAGGTGCCAGAGTACATGAAACACCATCAAAATAGAGCTTGTTTATCAAAAATAGCGTCAGTGGAGGATCCCCTGCACCCCCACACAAAGATCCTAACTAACCCCCCAATGTCCTAAAATCCTTGAAATATCAAAAAAAATCCCAGAAACTTCCTAAAGCCTGAGAAAAGTCTTAAAACCCTAAAAATGTCTTAAAATCCTGGAATTGGGCTAAATCCTAGGAATGTCCTCAAACCCTGGTAATGTCCAAAGATTTGAGAAATGTCCTAAAATCCCAGAAACATCCTGAAATCCTTGCATTGTGGTAAAATCCTAGAAACCTCCTTAAATTCTAAAAATGTCCTAAAATCCTAGAAATGTCCTAAAATCCTTGAGACATGCATGGGGCTGCTGCAACTGGCCCCTGGCCTGCTTTAATTTTACAGAAGTGGCCCCCAAGCAAAGCATGTGAGTATTCCTGCTTTACAGTTTAATTATAAGTAATATTCAAATGAATCAACTTTGGGCCACTAGCAGCAAATATTTTACCTGGTTTCACATCCAAGCATTGTTAATATAGGTGTAAAAATAAGAATAATGAGCGGAGGAAACCTGAGATGAACCAGCTGTGTTACCTGCGGTGGAGGTGGGATGTGCTGAGGGTCCAATGTGACTGGAAGGCGTCACCCTGGCGATGCCGCTGCAGGGCCGCTTCTCCATCTTCATCTCCCGGCTGGGGACACATACAGAGGTAGAGAGATGTGATGCATGTTGTGATTCTTCCTGTTTTGTAAACATTCAATTGATTGTGGCAAATATTGTGGCATGAAACACAATCATGTTTATTTTTAGTACTATATTTTTAGCAAATGTATAAGACGTGCTGTTGTTATAGTAAATTTCATATGATGGAGGAACAGAACAAATTATCCTTAATACCAGAGCCGTGGACTCAAGTCACAAAACTGATAGCTTGACAAGATAAAAAATGACTAACACCTTGACCGGGGCTTTCCTAACAGTGAGTCCGGACTTTACTTGGACACTGGGTCTTTTGACTTGAAAATAATTGACACTTATATCACTGATGAAAGTCGGAAAAAAATATACAATAAATTTAAGATAAATTTGTTTGCAAACAAAAACCAAACAGTTGTCAGTAAAAAGTGAAATATAGAGATGGTGCAAGTCAACAATTATAGATGGAGATGCAGCAACTTCAAACTTGTTTCAGCAAATAAATATAAATTTTAAAAAAGCAATCAGGCATTTTGAAACTTAGAGCTTAAGACTTGGGACCTGACTTGGAACTTATCAGTCTTGACTCAGGATTTGAGATCAAAGACTTGAGACTTGCTTGTGACTTGCAAAACAATAAGTTGGTCTCACATCTGCCAAATAACATGCATTTAAAATTTTAAAGTTTCCTTAAATTATGGATTAGGTTTTGTCAGAAACCTGTTTTGTATAAATAAACTCTCAGTTTAGGCCCAAAAGTTGAACATCAGTCAGTGTCCACCTCTCACCACTGGAGGGAGACGTTATCCACTCAATGTGCTCCTAACTGTCCCAACTGCTCCTCTGCAAACATGACATGGAAAACCATTGCAGGAACTTTCCATTTTCCGTGTCTTGTTTAAGCATGCAAACACAAACACACGCACACGTGTTGCTACCTGCCTTATGGAAACCTGTTGATACTGGGAATGGAAACACGATTGAGAGATAATAAGAGCTGGTTCACATGTGAACAACCCAGGTGTGCGTGTGTTTGTGTAGGTAAGAGGGTCAGATCATGGGGACGCATTTGCTTATGAGTGCTTGTTTTTGTGTTTTTGCATGTGTTTCTGCTGCTTATCTCCTCATAAGAATATCTTATCGCTGCAGCCCACTTACAGCTGGTTAACCATTGATGCTGTACGGACGGGTACCGATGTATGTGTACTGCTGAAATCAGCGACTGATCTGTCTGTCTGTTAATCTTTAATAGGAAAAAGCATCTGCTGACTTCTCCAGGCACTGCTACACAGATCTGCAGAACTAACACCAGTGAGTCTTATGTTGAAGTCAAAGTGCGCTGCATGGGGACAGCAGCAGCCCTGCATCCACACTGAATTCAGCACCTCTACTTAATGGAAATTTCTTATTGACCAAACTATTATGCAAGCAGAAAAACCAATTCAAGCTGTAATGTATAATCTCTTGATTTTCTCCAGATGTTCTGGCAGATTCTGAGCTTGTGAGAGATGCATGCCGAACCCACTTCTGGCTCAGACTGACACATACAGTAGATGTTACTCATAACTCAGCCTAGTCTAACAGGATGACACTTTACTCCCATGGAGTTTACACACAAGGGATTTAAACTGCCAAAACTCAAGAGTGTGCAATTTAAGACTGAGAGAATAGGAAGCCTTATGCGACAATATATAAATCTGTCCTTGCTTCCCTGTTGACTTGAATTTTATTTTATTATTGGCTTTTGGAGTGGCAGGATAATAAAGACAAGCAATATTATTTACATAAGCACCATGAGCACTCAGAGGCAGGTGTAGATTTCGTTAGTACCAACAAAAAGATTGGAGCTACTAACATATTGATGAAAATATACCTTAATTTTCTTCTGCAAACAGTTTTCCCCAAAAATTCGTTTTGCTCACGTTTTAAGAATGAGACCCAACGTTTTTTTTTCTTGAATTCAACGAACACAAATGATTTTATGTTTTGATATACCAGTGTGATTAGTGATTTTTGGCGTTCATTACTGACTTTTGTAGCTCGAGTTGAGTCTTTTGCAGCTCTAGTTGTGTCTTGAGTTTCTTCTTTGCTCCTTGGGTCAGGTCGTACTTGTTCAGGTCCTCCTCTGTCAGCGCTAAAAACTGCAGGTCACACAGAAAAAAAAAAAAAAAATCAGACATGCTGGTTCGAGCTTTAAAAGCTTACATGTGATTTCACAGAGCTCATATGCATTTTTAGCAATAAATATCCGTGACTTTTCCATGACTTGTTTATTTTACAGCCTATTTTCAAAGAAAACATGCCTTCAAAAACCACATTTTCTTTAAGAAAAAATGCAATTTTACAGAAAACATTTTAGCATTTGTTTTAAATTATTTTTCTGAGGAGGACATTTTTGGTTTTTGTTTTTTCTTTAAAAGGTTTTGGCAATTTTTGAAGAAAAACATGCCTTTTAAACATGTGCATACTTTCTTCAAAAATCAACAGATAATTACACTATTTATCATAGCCAGAAACTGTAAAAACAGAAAGTAAATACTGTGCAGTACTGATTTCAGTGTGTAATTAAGTGTACTTGTTTCCTGTAAGATACCTAGAATAAATGAATGTGTTTAAAGCTGAATCACCTCCTCCATGGTGAGCTGTTTGAACACAGGGTAATACTTATGGAGCCGGAGCCTGCGCAGCCAGTCCAGAATGCCGTTTTGCTCTGGAGTGTTGAGCTGGGACTGGGACGGTGCCTGTGTGTGGGACTGGGAACGAGACAGGGAATGGGACTGGGGGTATGAAAGGGACTGGGAATGTGAGTGGGATGCTGGTTGGGAATGGGACAGGTGCAGGGACTGAGGCTGTACGCTGGACTGACTGCTGGTTTGAGGGTGGAGGTGGTGCTGGGAGTGCTGCGGAGAGTATGAGTGCGACTGAATGTGTTGGAGATGCGGCTGAGAGGAGGGTTCACCTCCGCCAGCCAAGGAGCACTGGGCGGGCAGGGCTGGCACAGGGGGAGGGAGGGAGGACAGCTGGGGGGAGTGCTGGGGAGGAGGAATGGAGGGAGGCAGAGGAGGGGGGAGGGAGGAGAGGTGAGGAGAGGGGCGAGTCATGACAGAGCTGTGGGTACTGACGACGGGCTGGACGCTGGCCACTCTGTACACCGCCCTGAGAGAGGAGATACAGTCAGAGGGCACAAATCAAGATGAATGACAAAAAACGCGTTCACATTGTGGGCCCACGTGACCCGAATCTGAATTTTTGACCCATATGTTTACTGGTAGTATAAACAGCACAAATCACATGAAATCTGATCTTTTCAAACCAAATCTGGGCCACTTTTGTTTGTCGTTCTAAATCAGATACAGGTCAGATTTTTTTTAAAATGCCACCTCAGTCTGAACACCCAGGTGACCCATATCGAAATTCAATGTGACTTTTAAATCAATCTAGGCCAACATCCTTCCATAAAATGAAGAAAAACTTTGTCCGTTAGTCCACCATCCATTTTATTCTTCGATGGATTGCCCAGTCAATCTGAAATTGCACATGGCAATGGGGAACTGCCATACGTAGAGTCTGACGAAGCCTTTTGTCTCATTCACCCACTTCCTGTGCCCGCTTTGTATATAAATACTTCAGAAATAATGCTGACGCTAAAAAATTCACCAATAAGTAGTCACATTGATGGCATCCATGTTTATTATGGACTGCTTCTTCTGGTCTACCTTTGCGTCTTCTTGTTCTTTTGGGCATGCGGGCCACATCAGGGTCAAGACCAGTTCACACTGGAGTCTGATATTGGCCACATTTTAAACAATAATGTGAATAGCTGCATTAAAAACATTGTATCTAGCAAAAAATTCCGAATTAAGCACTAAGGCTTGCAGTGTGAGCGTGGTGAAAGAGAGAGAAAATCTTACCTGTTGGCTCCTCTGTACTGAACCATACAGCCAAGGTCTGAGGGACAGAGTGAGAAGAAAAAGATGTCCATCATCATCATCATCATCATCACCATCATCATCATCAACAACACAAAAATGTTTTTAAAAAACCCTGAGTGAGGGTAAAACCCAGATAATGCTTGTTTGATTGAAATTTTTGCATTAACAAAAAGTAACAGTAAGACACTGGTATCGCTAGGAAATTCAGCTGGTACAACAGAGTTTCAATGTGCAAAAATGCCTCAAAATCTCAAAAGCACACAAAACTCTGACTACTCTCACAAGTTAGACTAATTTCTGTGAAAACTTGGGTGTATTCACAAGAATGGGTCGGCTGGATGGACAATCCAAAAACATTAAAAATAATAATAATAATAGCAAAAAACAATAGACTTATTAAGAGTTTGCAGACTTGATCAATCTGTTCTTTTCGGAAAGCAGTGTAAAGTGATATAAACCCATTTTCCACGTGTTCAACGCAATAAATGTGATAACAGACTCATATCCAGCATATGAAGAATGAGCTGCAATATACTGTGGTGGAGGGCAGAGCTCTTTGTGTTTGTGGAGGCAAATTACAGCAACGACACATTTATATTTGCCCTGCTTCCCTGGGGTCTCCTGTGAGTCTGACACACACACACACACACACACACACACACACACACAGAAACTCATGCAAAAGTACAAGCACAGATATACATTGCAGTAACGGCTATAAATACTCTCCGGGATGAAGTCACACTCACAGAATCTCACACACACTCTCTCTCTCTCACACACACACACACACACACACACACACACACACACACACACACACACACACACACATACACACACACACACACACAAACATGAGGTCACCACACTCTAGGCTTCCCAACACAAACATGCCACGCTGAATTCCCACACTAGACTAAAATAGACCCCGTCCACTCCCTGCGACACCTCCAACACAAACTGCCTGCAGGCTCACCTGTCTCACCTCCTCACTACCACCAGCCAAGACCTCGGCTCACAGCCTTGTCCTTTCCATTACCTCTTTCTTCACTCCCCTCTCTCTTCCCCAACACCAAAACCCAGACAAGAAGTCTTTTAACTTGCCCGTCTTCCCCTGTCTATCCTTGGCACCATCTTCCCCTGCATCTAAGAATAGGGATCTCCTGTTTTATGTCCCTGCTGCCCTCTTTAGAGACGCACACATTCATGACATTTACAGTTTAGCTTATCTTATTTGTCGACTCATATTCAGATATCAAGGGGAATCTTTTTGAAACTTATCTTATGATTTCTCCTATATGTAGTCTCCTGTTTATCTACATTTAAAATAAAAGGACAGACACAGAAATGATATTAAATCCCCCCAAAAATCATGAAAAAAGACAACAAACCAAAATAAAGACTTACTAGAGCTGGAGGTAAATGGACAGGTCGGGGCTACAGGAGCCGTAGGAAGTGGGGAGGGTAATGGAGGGAGGGAGGAGGGGAGGGAGGCAGGACAGCTGGGTGAGAGAGGCCTGGTGGAGGTGAAGAACAGCTGGATGCTGTGGTGCTGGAGGACATGGCAGGGCAGTGCTGTCAGACACCTGGCCACAGGCAGAGACATGGACAGCAGGGAGGACAGAGAGCGAGTCAGACAGACATGGGGAGGGTGAAAAAAGCAAAAAACAATTAAAGCGATGAAAGGGCCCTCGCACCCCTATGTATGTCGGGGTAATGGTGAACTCCAGCTAAAGTGTTTCATTAATTTCAGCGAAAGTTGGATCAGGCAAGAAGAGAGTTTGGACCCTGGAGTGAAATATTTCACATGATGTAGCACTTCCAGCGCCCACTAGATGGCAATGGAGGGCACAAAAATTCCACGTCATCTTGGTGTACGTAATTTGCAGACCAAATCATGACAACTTCATGTAAATTACTTATTTAATAAATATTTTTTTAAACTATTTTGAATGTTGAGTTTGAACCTCATCCAGGGCAAGTAAGTTTTACAGGCGGCTTCCCAGAGAAGAGTCTGAAGTGCAACTTAAAACACAGTTGGTGTCAGATGCATCGGCTCGGTCTGTTAAATCACTTACTCGTAAACTGTAAGACCACAAGTGTCAGAGGGTTTGGCTCAGTGGGTAACTCAGGCGGTTAGCGTGCCTGAGGTTGCTGGTTCAGGTCTTATCTGGGACTGGTTAATTTTGACTTTTATGACATAAATAAAATATCGTCTGATATATGCCTGCTCTGCTGATATAAGTCATCGATGATGTACCTTGCAACAAACACTTAAAACAGTTAAAAAACACACAATTGTCTCCTTGTCTTCTGAATGTCCATATACTGAATACTGAATTTCCCTGCCAAGAGCTTAGTTATTTATATGCTTGACTCATATATCAGTCAAGTTTTCTACAGACGTCACTGCCGATAATGAGCTAAAGCGCATGTCGAAAACATGCAAAGTGTCAGGAGGTTTGGCTCAGTGGGTAAATCAGGCGGTTAGCATGCCTGAGGTTGCTGGTTCAAGCCTCGTCTAGGACGGGTGTTAATTGAGTTTTATGTCTAAAATAAAATATCGGCTGATAGGTCGGTCTGCTCTGCTGATATAAGTCATTGATGATGTACCCTGCAACACACTTAAAACAGTTAAAAACACACAAAGACTGAGCTAAACTTAGGTTAAGAGGCAGGAAACCCAAACTCTCTTAAATAAACATTGATTCCCGAATTAGCTCAATCAAATTTTCCTCAACTCACACAAACCTGTCCGTAATGGGACAGAGATAACACTAAAAACGGTGTCTGTTATGGTACTAACCTGGGGTCCAGCTCAATGGACTGAGGAAGGAATTTCTCCACTCCGTCGTCAGGAAATGCTTGTGACAGCTTAGAAAACAAAAAGGTTTAACTATTAAGACATGAAAACATACTAAACAAAGCACATAGTGTTATTACGTTTCTATGCAGATGATACTCAGGTATATTGTTTCGACGACACAAATGAACAGTTGATGAAATATAGTTCATTTAGGTAACTCAAACAAAGGCTGCACTGAAGCAACAAACACTAAGGATACTTGCTTAAAAGGACAGACACTTTTTTTTCACTTTATATTGTTTTCTTTGTTTGGATTTTATGCTGTTATTTTTTGTAAGGTGACCTTGAGTGTCCTGAAAGGCACCCATAAATAAAATCTATTATCATTATTATTATTATTATGATTATTGGAGATAGCAATGGGGGCAAAAGATTAAAGGGAGGGTTTGTCATTTTATACTTTATTTTGTAAAATAAATAAATAAATAATAATAAAATGTAATAAAATCAATAAAATGATAACAATAATAATAATTATAGTAATAGGCTAATGCATTGAATTGAGCTATTCATTTAATCATACTGTCAAGCATAGGAAATATATTGGATTGTTTTAATAACTTTAAAGAAGCCTACTTAAAGTGTTCCCTGTGCAGTTGTATTATTTAGAGAAATATAAGTATGGGACTGGGACTTTGTTTCGACAAATACTTAATATTAAATATAAAATGCAAAAATACGTCATCGAGACATCCTTGGATTACACTTGTAAAAGATTAATTTGTTGAATAAACAGTACTATTCACTATTATTATTAATATTATTAGTAGTAGTAGTGGTAGTAGTATTATTAGTATTAGTATTATCATTATCAATCTGTGAAAGTAAACATCTGTGCTTCAACAGTGGTCCTGACCTGGGTCATCAGCTCCGTTACCTCCTGCTGAGTTTTGACGACTGAGGACACAAAGCCATCGGACCAGTTGGCCTGTAGGAGGGAGTGCAAAGGAGGAAGGAGGTGATGGAGTAGAAGAAGCAGAACAGCAGGTGGACATAAAGGGTAAAAATATTAAGAGATGAATACAGAAAATTTAGGAATGTGGGAAGGGTCTGTGTTTACACTGAACCCACCTCAAACACATATTCACTGGTGTCTTCAGACTTATGTGTCACTCCTCTCAGCACCACCCTCTCGATCACCACTGAAAGAAGCACAGATTATTCAACACACGATTAAAACGCTTCACATGTTTCAGACAGTTGCTTTGTCACATCAGTCATGAATACTGTGTTGGATTAAACTGCCAGGAGGAATTTAAACTTGGCCTCCTCTCAAACGTAAGAAATCATGTGGGGACAAAAGCAGATTAGTTACAAGTTTAATCATGCCATCAGCTATAAGTACATTGACTTTGAAAGTTTAAGCATAACACACAATTACTTCAGTGTACAGTGTGTTCTTAAAGTTGGTAGGATTGTTGATTCCATGTCTTCTCCAGATGTTCAGATTTTATTCCTATATTATGTTGCAAAATATCTCACTTTCCCCAACCAGTGTTAATTTTGGCAGCTATTTTAGATAAAGTCTTACGCTTTTGTCACATTTTAGTCATTTTTTATCCTTCATAGCTTTAGTCTAGTTTTAGTCAATTGAAATTTAATCATTACTTTTAGTCAAGATGTTTTTTTGTTCTATTTAAACTAATCCCATTAGACTAATACTGGCGTCAGAAGTTAGAATCAAGGTGACAGGTTGTGTAAAAAAATCATTCAGACATTTTTTTTTCTATAACAACAAATCATTTCTACACATGCAGAAACTTGCATTTCTCCAGTTTTTGACAGGTTTAAGGAAGCAGTGTGGCACCCCTTTCTGTTCACAAACTCTCATTTTTACAGCTAAACAGGGTTAAAATATGTCTTTGAAAACACATTTAGAGAGAAACAGACAGTGAAGTAACATAATCTTGATTTGTATTCGATGAGGACCTCCTAGTTTTATTTTGGTCTGACTTTCAGAGACGGAGAGGGCGGCGGGTAAGTCTGTTGATCCAGCTCTATACTCTTCTGGGTCTAATTCATGAAATGTTAGTAAATCTGTGAGCAGATGGTACTAAAAACCTACACCAGATTTATGAACGCCATGGAAAACTCAGATTTGATCGTAGGCACGTGTGCATCTTCATAAATGCAAATCAATCATAAATTGAAAGCGTGCTCCTGCTTGTAAGCAACTAGCAGACATCCCAGCAATAAAATTACTATGGATGAGTGCATCCTTTTTGAACTGACAACATGCCGCAAATAAAGAAAGAGAGAGAAAAACTTTTCTGACACTAATGACAAACAATATTTATCTGCATTCCTTTTTTTACACAAACACTACGAGAGGTCAATATCAGGTGTAGATTTTGTTAGAACCTAAGAAAAGACTGGAGCGACTAATAATTAAATGAATGCCGGAATACACGTAAATTTCCTCCTGCAAACATTTTATACACAAATTCGTTCTGCTCACGTTTCATGAATGACATTCTTTGTGACTGCGGTGGTGAGCAATATGAAAATGCGTAAGTACAGCCTAAAGCTCAACCAAGAGCCGGAGAGCCTGCCGAGATGTGCCCGATGTTGTAAATTACATTGTTTGGCGAAGTCAGATGGGAGGGACTTTTACCACAGTTCATCTGCACATACTACCCACATAGCTGGTTGAAAATTAGCAAAGTACCCCTTTAATGACTTAAAGATCTCTCTGTGCACTCAGAGTCCTGCAGCTACCTGACTGAACATTTTGTCCATCAGTTGAAGCTAAAATCTTGCCAACAAGTGCTCCATGTACAGTATATGCACTCCAATTTGCCATCTGGACAGAAACCCCTGCCAAAGCCCTACCCACAGCTGCTGCTACAACTCATTCAGGATGGTGCTCTCCATCTGGAATTCAACCTCCCCAAATTCTGCTATCTGTCTGGTCCAACCTGTATTCTGTCCTCTGTCCGCCTGTAGCTATTTGTACCAAATTAATAACACTGGGGCTGGCCAAGACTATCAAGGCAGTTACATCTCGAGGCCTTTGTGTAATCATCCAGGCCTCGATTCTGGCACCAAATCCTCTTGACAGGCCCCTACGCCCTCATTCCGTATTGTCCAGAGCACATGATGTTTGTAATAAAAGTTCTTGTATTAGAACTTTTCTATGTGCGTTTTTTAGGCTTTACCCTTTGAAACCTGAATCAGTGTAACTTTTCTTGTGCAGCATTCAGACGCCTTTCATTTAAACCTTTAAAACCTTAGTAAATTGATTTCTTTTGACAACATGAAAAAGGGGTAATGAGCAATTCAGCGAGAAATGTCCCATAAATCGCAAGAAATTTGTAAAAGGTGACATGAAAAATGACATGAAAAAAAACAAAAACATATTAGAAAAATGTAAAAAAAAAAATAATAATAAAAAAAACATTAAAAAAAATTGAAAAATAAAAATTAAAAAATGTAAAGAGAACTACATATTTATTATAATTATATGTTTACAATTATGTTACAGAAATATATGTATACATTATTTTTTAAAAGATTCCAGGTAACTTTTTTGTTTTTTACTCTTCTTTTTTGCCAATTTTCAGGAATTTTTCCTGTAACTTTAACTAATTTTTTTTTATAATTTTCGTGGGGCTTGCTCATTGCCTTTTTATGTCATGTCTTATATTCTTGAACAAATTCAGGTGAATTTTCTCAGCTTTCAAAAGATTACCTTGGTCTTTTCCTGTCAAATTGCACATAGGCCTTTTTTTTAAACAGAACTTGTATTCAGTAAATCTCTATGGACATACATCTGTCTCACATGAGTTAAGACAATATGCATTCACATGTGTGTCTGCATCTATGTATGGTTGCACGCCTCAGGTGCAGAAGCAGGTTAGGGCTGCTCCACTGCTATTAGATCCATGTCATTATGTAGAAAGTGAGAGTGAGTTGAAATGGTGGGAATACTAAATGAATGTGAGTGTGTGTGTGCGTGTGTGTGCGTGCACCCAGAGGACCTCCAGGTAAAGGTTCTAACATATCAGACTCTATCTGAAAACACATGAGGCGTGCAGGCACAAGCAGCAGGGGAGGAGATGACGAGGGAAGGCGGAGACGAATAACGATGGGGATAAAGGAGGAAAGACAGAGGAGTCGCTTTCATCACTCACACACACACACACACACAAACACACACACACACACACACACACACACACACACACACACACACACACACACACACACACACACAGTGCCTGTTGGGCAGCAGCTGTGCAAGGCTTTAAATGCCGCCTGCCATTCACACTAATCTCGCTTGCCACACACACACACACACATCATGAAGTCCAAGAGTGTGTGTGCATGACATGATCAAAGGAATAATTTCAAGTATCTCAGGAAGAGATACTTCTATATGGTGATAAATATCTTTTAAGTTGGTTGTGTGTCTTTAATCCTTTTAAACCTAGAGCAACATCATTTTTCTTGAGCTGCATTTAGACGACTTTCTCAAGTATTCAAATCTTTGGACCCTTAGTCAATCGGTTTGAGTTCTTTCAAAAACATTGGGGTATAAGGTAATGAGCAAGTTGGTGAAAAATGTGGAAAATTATTTTTAAAAAAAACAACAACTTGTAAGAAATATTTTAAAAAGCTAGGGAAGAATGTCCAGAAAACTATATTCATAATTATCATACAAATATATTTAAAATTATGTTATGCATTGTATATTTTGTAAAACTGTAAAATTATTACTGTAGTTTTTTATTTCCATAACTCTGTCATTTATCATACCAACCAAAAGAGTAGGGAAAAATGTCTAGAAACTTTATTTATAATTAGCATCATTTTAAAATTATGTTACTAAAATTATAATTATTTTAAGCACTTTTTGGGTAATTTCTTTGTTTTGACTGTCCCTTTTTTTCTATTTTCAGATCATTTTCTTCTTTTCACAAATTTCTTGCACATTATTGGGACGCTCGCTGCCGTCTAACCATGTTTTTGAAAGAAATCAAACAAATGATTTCAGGCTTCAAAGAGTTAACTACAGTTTGTGTGTGTGTGCCAGAAAAAACACACTGTAAAACCAAGACATGAGGTGTGGCTGATTCTGCTCGGCCTGAGGTAAAAAAAAAACTGTAAACACACACAGGGAAAATAGCACGGCATGGCATATAAACTGAATTGTGTGTTCCTGTAAGAGTGTTTGTGTTCGCTTCCCTGCATTTGTGCTTTATATGTTTATATGTTGTACATGCTGAATACAACTCTGTGTGTGTGTTTATGTTGTTGACAGCTATGTGGTGTGACCATGAGGCAGTGGATTGTTGAGTATTGTGTTACAGACAGAGGCTGGAGGCCAAGACAATAACAGACGGGCTTGGTGAGGCTTGCCCTGACTAAAACCCAACACTGTACACCCCGAGACACCAGCTGGTCTCTCAGAGACTGATATCACTTCAATGATAATGGAAGATATCCTGAGGTGATCAGATGGTCTTATGAATAACCAATAATTCAGTGTGCATGTGATCGTGATGAATGGACAACAAGGTGCTGCTATCAACTTTTGCTAATGTAAGATTTTTGCCCAAGTGGCAACCTCTGAGACTGGAAAATGATCCTAACACAAAGTGCAAAAAGAATGGCCACTTAAGGATGGCAATCCCCACAAACCTCCATGTTAAAACGCCTAAAAAACTTCACAGCAGAAAATAACTTTTTAAAGCCTGGTGCAAAAAGCAGTTTTGGTCCCTATTAGAATTGGGAAGTATCCGGTATTATATACCAACCAGGGTATTTCGAAATCCTGAAGGTATGTTTTTCAACACTATCATAAATACTGGTGCACAGCACGCACCCCCAGAGCTCAGTATTTTAGCAGTCTTTTACTGGTGGAACAGGCAGCTGAGCTGAAAGACACCTTGTGGTGGAGGGAGAAGTTACAGGACTGTAAACAGCCGGCAGTCAGACATAGACTGTGGGGAACAACTGCATGTTTTTTGGGGGTTTTTTTTACATCTAACTTGGTGAATTTATGGAGTTTATGATTGTTGGAACAGTGGACTTATTAACTAGATTAGTAGCAAGACTAACCACAGTGGTTTAGTGGAGTGTATTTTGTTTCTGTTGAGTTTGAATGAAGTGGGTTTTGATGAGTTACCAAGACAATTAAACCTCGTCAGTTGTCTATGACCGAGAGAAAGTTGAAATCCAAAAGGAGTACGGTTGTAGTTCTCTGTTTGATATGGACAATAGGTGTGAGAATATTACTTTTTTTTTTTTTACTTTTTGTGGGTTTCTCTTATTATCATCAGTCTGAAAGCTGAAAGTAAGTCGCATACTCGCCATGGGGGATGGGGGTGTCAGTGCCGCAAGATTACAACGTAATAGATTGTGACATTTCAGGAAGGTATGAAATATAACCCAGAAGCCTAGCTTCTATAGCTAAATTTACCATTCATGACAGCTGAACAGGGGGGATTTTTTAATATAACTCAACTGTTTGCATTTTATTATGGCCCAAAGGTACGCATCATTAAGGGCGTGGCTGCTTTTACTGTTTTTCCACTCAAATGTGCTGGCTTGGCTTGACTTGGTTTGACTCAGCATGTCAGCCCATTACAGCAGGGCTACCTGAAGGTTTGTCTAACTGATCACAGCTTGTTTTGAGTAAAAGTTCATGCTTGTCCCCTCTTATTTTGTTCAAATGTTTTTCCATCACAGGACATGGCAGGTAAAAAAGGGTAACTGTTGGGGGTGAGCTGTTTGCAGAGGTGCAGTAAGAGCCTGATGTCTGCAGCTCTTCATCATACATCTCACTGTTTCTGCTTTTACTCTTCCTCTCTGCAGTGCTGAGACATCACCACTACCCCCCTTTGGAGGCCCTCAGTATATATGTGATGACATATATAAGATATTTTTATAGACATTTTATATATTACTGATAGCAGAAAAAGCCATATAATAGCCTATATTAAAGCACAGTGATGCAAAAAAAAATTTTAAAAATGCTGTGATATACTGTGAAACTGCCAGAATCTTTAAAAATACTGTGATACAAGTTTTAGGTCATACCACCCAGCACTACAAGAAGAACATATTCTAACAGATCCTGCAGTTTTATCACAACATTCATTGTTGATTTAGAAGGTTTTGTGATGATGATCACACTAAGCCTAAAACCATGTGTATCCTGAAGTGACACATTAGACTAAAGCTCTCTCTCTCTCACACACACACACACACACACACAAACACACACACACACACACACACACACACACACACACACACACACACACACACACATACACACACACACACACACACACACACACACACACACACACACACACAAACACACACCCCTGAGCCTTAAGGCAGCATTCTTTACACTTAGTTTTAGTGCTCAGATGTGCCAGCATGCCACAACATGTTCAACTGGGCTTAACTGGGTGTATACCATCACACACACGCTTCATTCCGACACGCACCGATGGAGGACGGGGATGAGGTCACACACGTGCATCCATACATTACATCAAACAGAGAGACAATAAGATGAAGGGAATACAACAGCGCTGTAGAGAATGTTTCCATTACAGAGGGCTATATGTCCTGGAAATCAGTGGTTCCCAACTGGTCCAGCCAAGTGGTCCAGATTTTTCTTTGGTCATTCTTTCAAGGTCCACAGGTTAGATAAACTTCCACACATTCAATCTGATTCAAAAAAATGTAAATAAAACACAGAAACGGTACTTCTAAATAACACTGCGTAAAATTCACTGTACTTCATAATTCAGCTTTGTTTTTTGGTTTTTTTTTTACAAACTTGGCACATTCATGAGTCAGTTGTGGTCTATGCAGAAAAGACCCACTTTTGGACCCCGACCCACCAGTTGGGAATCACTGCTGTAAATAGTACAGGATCATCATACGTGTTCATCTGAGAGTGACACAAAATGTGATCGAAAGATAAAACTTCTGCAATTACTCCAGTCGCTCACCTTTTCCTGCTTTCCCCTGATGGTTCTTGGTTGCTGCATCCTGACCCTGCCCAGCAGGTAGAGGAGGCAGATGAGGAGGTGGTGGAGGAGGAGGAGGGGGAGGAGGAGGTGGAGGAGGAGGGAGGTCCGGATGAGGCGGGGTAAGCTCCTGGCTGACCGCTTGCTCTCGTCGTCCCATGGAGACCCCCGAGCCAAGCCCTGAAACTGTGCCGGCCTCTCTGGTCTGGCTCTGGAGTGCAGAGATGAGAGATCATTCAGTAAAAGAGAGGTTAAAACCACAGAGCACAGGTCACGGTGCATGACCAGACACAGGACAGCTTTAACTCCTCAGCTTGTTTGCACACTTGAGCATGTGCAGTGCCAAAATAACAGTGACCTCAAGGTGCTATGTCTTTGCTTACAGACGGGCCAACTAAAAAAATGCATAAAGTGAATTCTGCATCTGCTCTCATGCGACCACGAAGAAAAACTCCCACACAGTTTCCCTTTTCCTGTCAGCCTTCACAGTCCCACATGGGCACAAAGCAAACACAAAGCAAGGCAGCTTTATTTGTATAGCACATTTCATACAACAGGGCAATTCAAAGTGCTTTACAGAGCAATAAAACAGAAAACTTCTTAAAGAAAAAGGACTTACAATAAATTAGAATAGAGAAAATATATAAAAATATTTTTAAAAAGGCTGCAACCTTGTTAGATTTGCTGGTGGAAATTAGTTTTGGAGATATTGTAACCGGAGAGTTAGTTATTCTGTCCGCTGCAGCAAACAGCATGTGTGAGCTGTTCCTGGTTTTGTTGATGATCTCAGAAAAAAATGACAGCTTTGCACTTCTCAAGCTCAGATTGGAAATGTGTAATATTTCTTTATAATTTTTAAAGTGAATGTGGTGCTTTGATTTACTCCCGATACTCCCTTTTCTGGACCATTACATATGGGGTGTTTCTTCAAGGTGCCTTTTGCCTTTCAGTGATCGATTTCACCTTAACAGGAGCAATGGCATCAATTACATTTGCAATTTTAGAAGTGCAGGAATTCAAGAGATCACCGACATGGTTTGAAATTGCGTCAGTTTCAAATTTGATGGCTTCCATGAAAAGGGTTCTGGCATTCTTACTGAATTTTCTGAATAGGGAAATTAAATCAGATTTTCGGGATTGGAGGATCCTACTATCACCCTCTTATGTAATCTTTGCTTTGAGACTGTAGTTATTGCACTTGGGATGTTTATTCTCTCCCCGCGCCTCAGGTTGCTAAATGACAGATAATGAGTAACACGTCTGCAACAGCAGAGACTCCGGGTGTCCTCGTTGCTGCCGACAGTGCTAGCAGATGCCCTTTTGCTGTCCAAGGCCTTCGGAGCCAGTAGTACGAGCCGAGGTGGAAGAGGTGGCCCACTTCAGGGGGACACCTGGAGGGCTTTGGGGGGCAGGTTAGCTGGGGGGTTGTTTGCGGGTGGAGTATAGGTAATGGCAATGCCTGAGACCTGAGTGAAATTATAAGATGGTGTGAAGCTATGTAAAAAATAAATCCTGCCAAAGCCTATCGTCCCATTCCCAAAAGGAGGTTAAAGTTATCGATCAAGTTTCTTCCGTGAGACTTGCAGGCATTAAAAACACAAGGCAACATTCACAACCATCTATGTGAATGCAATGCTGAAGCTGTGCTGTCATTGCACGAACAAACTTGAATACTAAGCAACGCTCTCTCCAGGGCTGGCACAGTGCTAAGACAAAGTGAGGAAAAAGATATGGCAGCGCGAGCAAACCAATATTTAACCAGGCTCGTCAACTGAGGGGGCACTCTTATTTATAGCAGCGCCCTCGAGGAGAAGTTGTAGGGAGAAACATACAAACACAAACCCAGAGCTGCCTTTCACTGTTCGGATGAACGGCTGCTCTGATTGAAATTGGGGCTGACGTGCTTCGCTTGACAACACCTCGGAAACTGATCCCAGATCTCCCACCAAACCTTACTAATCTGGTCCAGGGAATATTGTCATCTCTTAACAATTTCATTTTGTAAAACTCCAAAGATACTCTTCTTACCAAAACAATATTTTGGGGATTTAATTTCAATCTGTGTTGGACATGCTTTCCTATGACCTCTCCTGCAATTAGTAGTTTCTGTGGATACTTTCAAAACTGTGGCTCAGTTCATTTGGACCGGACAGGAGACAAAAAAGCCACATAATGTTTTTTAAGTTCTTACGTTTACATTTCCATCACTTCTTTACTACACATACATGATGTTTGAAATGTTACTGATGACTAAAATTTTGGGTTTTTTAAAAGAATTGTTTACAACATTTTTCTTGAGGGTTACAAGTCTGAATCATTTTTTTTATTCTTGAAATGGTAATTTAAATAGTTAAAAATGTAGTACAGGCATGTAGAAGCTTTTGCTTCTGCCTGAGCATTTTCAGTCACTACCTGACTATTATGATTTTGTTTATACAGTTCGTATTGTTTGTTCTTATTGTATTATGTGAGATGGTGACTGAATAAAACACTGCAAAACTGCAACATATTGAAGCATTTAGTAGCTAAAGGGCCAGATATTTGCTTCAGAAGTTGGTTGAGACCAAAAATAGCGCTTAAAAGAAAAGTGAATACTGGACTTACGTTCATTAGGCCAATAAAAACACAAATCCAAATAAATGCTAAAAAGTTAACCATATCAGATTTATGAAGTGATAATATGTGTTGTGTTTGCAGCATGTTGTGCAGCCCCCAAGTGACCATAAAACAAATTAAAGCAGATTTAGGGGCCAAAACAAAAGTTATATAATTACAGTCTGTTGTTCATGAATTGAATGTTAACACAATCCTGTGCCACAAGCTGTCATATGTCTTTCAGACAAACAGCACAGTCTGTGAGTCCCTAAAGCCCAGGAGATTATGAAATATTACTCAACTCAAAGCCAGTACTGTAAACCATTTGTCATGCTTATGCGTATCTATGAGATGTAAGCACAACAGGAAATTCAAAGAAACTGGACTTAATGTGTGCCACATGCGTACAGTATCTGTTCAACACTTTACAGTGCAGTCTGTGACTCTAATCTAATACACTTTTTGTCTGATTCAGCTATTCTTTCATCACGGTCCACAGGCTGTTTGTTCTTTGCGTGTGCTGAAAAAAAATCTGGTGTTCACACACAGCCCTGCTTCTGTAAACAGGAAATAAGCAAAGTGGCTCGGATTGAGCCACACAGAACTATTCCAGTCAATCTGCACCAGGGGGCGCTCATGTTTGCACACAGGACAGGGGGGAAGGTAATGGACTATAAAGAATAGTGATATGCTGATCCGATCTCAAACATCGGACTCAGGTCGATCAGTGCATCTTTTTGACTGATCAGGATCGGCTATATTTAGTTTCAGTTATGCAGAGCAACATGAAGCGCAACCCTGGTCAACTCTCTTCCACTCTGCTGTCTGTCAGCGCGGCACATACCATAAACGAAAATGCAGTGTGAGTGTTTATTTACGTTATTAACATAGTGATGAACACTTACTTCACTCAGCTCAGTATGAGAGCGCATGGAGTTTCTGCACCCTGCTCGGAGGAAAGAAAAGCAGGGGAGAGCTGTGCAGACCTCATTGCAACCTCAATCCCCACTCCCCTTTGCAACTAAAAATAAACCGTGCAAGCAAAAAGCCAACATGTATTCATGAAGCATAATCTGCCCTAAAGATGCTGAGGACCACAAAAATAAACGCTCAACAGAATACAGTTCATTTAGTAACTCAGGCTGCACCAAAGCAACAAACGCTAGAGGAACTCCCTCAAGAGAGCGTCAAGACCAAAAAGATTAGCATTTTATACTTTATTTTGTAAAATAAATTAATAACAGTAATAGGCAGATGCACTGCGAAGCTAGGTTATACATGGTCAAAGCCTACTTAAGTATCGGATCAGGACTGGGTATCGGTAGATGCTCAATATTAAATGATTCAGATCAGGGTCTGGGAAAACCACTTCCTCCACAACAACCTCAATTGTTTTGTGTCTGAAACGTTTGACTCTGACCTATAGTGCCACCAATTGGCTGTTTCTGTGCCAACATAAAGGACACATGGAAGTATCAAGGCAGTGATGATTACTACATTTGAAACGGACCGATCTTTTTTTGAACGTAAAGGGAGCATAAATGGGCCTTAGGTCTAAAGTTAAAATAGCTGCCAAACTGAACACTGCTACACTTACTGCAGCACAAATATCCTTATCGTTAAAACCAGTTTGGAGATGCAGTGTTTACATGTATCCTTTTTAAAATAGAGGTTACTACTTGTCATACAGTACAACAGGAAAAAAAAACCCTGAAATGCTGATTCACTACAAAAGATTGCATTCGAGTTGTAAGTTTTTGCTCTCGTACTTTTCAGAGGGAAAATCCAACATGTGCTATTGCCTGCAATCGTACACACACACACACACACACACACACACACAGCACGGGCCCGCAGATCTGAAAACAATTAAGTGTGCTACTGCCACATCCGCATGTTGCTTGCCCAACCTGCCAACTCTCTGCTCTGTCTGCAGCCCATTAGTGAGTCTGACTCCGTCACACTGTAAGTACACCAAGTAAAAACAGCGCTTGTAGGAACAACATGAATCAGCCGACGGGATTACATGGACGAAATAGAAAAACAAGGACTGTGGGAATGAAATTAAGTAACATTCCAGATAAGTGGACGACATGAGAATCTCTGAGATCTCTTTCTCTCAGCAGCTTCTCCTCACTTTCCTACAGCAGTCAGCTCAACTCTGCTGCTAATTCTGAAACTGGCTCTGTTTTACAGCTATATAAATCACTCATATACTGTAATAGGGTGATCATGCAGGTTTGTGTTGGCCCGACAGATGTGGCCAGCGTACTGTATGTGTTGTTTATACCGCTGCACTGTTGCTGGATCCTGCTGGAGAAAATCTAATTCAACTATTTTTCCTCTGGAGAAACTCGAAATCCAGCTGCTTTGTGTTAAAATAAGATCATCGAGTTGACTTAAAATCCTGAAGGAAGAACAGACTGCAGTTGCCCATCTGTCTTATGAGCAGTGGTGAAAAGCAACCAAACACATTTACTTGAATGTACTTCAACATAATTTTGAGATATATGGACTTTTATGAAAGTTTATGTATCATGCTTTTTTATACACTTACTCAAGTTTAAAGTAAAATATTGTACTTTTAATTCTACAATGTTCTTAGCATTGTACTGCTTTGTAGATAAAGATCTCACATGTAAAGAATATGATGAGCTTTTAAAACATTATGCCATTATGCTTTGCATGGAGGCCACTTTTGCAAAATGACAGGAGGCTACGGGGCCAGTCGCAGCAGCCCCATACATTTTAGGACATTTGTAGGACTTTAGGACATATGTAAGATTTTAGAATATTTCTAGGATTTTAGGGCATTTTTAGGATTTAACAACATTTCAATGATTTTAGGATATTTCTCAGATTTGAGCACGGTAATCTGATTTTAGGACATCTTGAAAATATTAGGACATATGTGGGATTTTAAAATGTTTCTGGGATTTTTTAGGACTTTACAACATTTCTAGATTTATTTTATTTTATTTTTTTACATTTTTCAGATTTTAGAACATTTAGAGGATTTTGGGACACTTCTCAGATTTCAGGATGTTTCTATGATTGTAGGACATTTTTCAGATGTTTGCATTCTTCAGATTTTGGGACACTTCTAGGACTTCGGGATGTTCCTCAGATTTTACAGCATTCGTTAGACTTCAGGACATTTTTCGGATTTTAGTACATTTTTCGGATTTTAGAACATTTCTAGGATTTTAGGACATTTCTCGGGCTTTAGGACATTTCCGGGATTTAAAAGAATTATCAGATTTTATGACATTTCTGGCATTTTAGGATTCTTCTAGGACTTTAGGACATTAGGTACTTAGCTAGAGCCTCTTTTGGGAGACACACAGTGTTGCACTCTTCAGTGAAGGCCTCTGTGTCACATTAATACCTGCAGAAGGTGACAGTAGGCCTGGCTAAACGCTGCACTACAGTACAGTAGATAATGTGTCTGCTCTGGTTTACAATGAAACCCTGTCACTCCCTTCAGAGCACTGAGGGGAGGAAAGAGAGCCACAGAGAGGGAGAGAGTGAGAGCATTTATAACTTCCTGGGGATTCACTGGAGACACACACACACACGCTCACAGACACACGCACACACACCACAGAGGGTTGATTTCAGCATAGAGAAATGTGCTGACCTGCACTAAGCAGGAGCCAAGGGCAACAAAACACTAAATACAAACGCTCCTCTCTGAGCTGGGTACTTTCCCCTCGCTGCTCACACATGTTTAAACAGTATGCCTGCCTGCTTCTGTGTGTAAGTCTACCACTGTGTGAAAGAGAGAACAAAATACGCAAACGTTAAGCTTCTTTAACTGTCGTTTTCCCAGCTGTCTTCATCTTGCTCGCTTTGATAAAGTATTCCTTTTTGTCTTTCACATTTCTCTGTTTTGTGTCTAAAAAATGCCAAAACAGCTCTCTGAAACATGATCCCAGATGTTACCATAACAGAGGGTTAATGAGCCACTCAGTTCCCTGCATCATTTGGAAATCCCCACCTCCCCCTGTGAACTCCACCTTTCATTACAACATATCCAGAAAGAGGGACGGACCACATTTGGTTGTAAACACAACTCTTTTCCTTCCTGTCCTTTTTTATCATCAACATGTGGACATTTTTATGGCTGACCGCTGATCTTGTTGCTATTTGTGTTTGTTTTAACAAGAAAAGTACATTTCAAAACATTTCAAAACATTTATCACGTGACAGGGATTTGGCTCATCGCCAGTAGGAAGGCCAATGATTCAAACTTACTTTACTCATAATCAAATCATAAACAAAAGTGAAAGTCAAGGAATTTACACCAAATAGAGGGAATTATGAACTTCTCAGATATAGAAACTGACAAAACATGACACTATTGTTTGTATTTCCATGTCCTTAAACACCTATCACACAAAAACAGCCCACAGCGTATGAGGGATAACGTATGTGTTTCATGTATGGCAAAACGAACCAAAGGAAACTAAGCTGAGATGAGCTGAAATGATTGTAATTGTAACTGATCAGCCTGATGTGTGAGGTGTGTGTGGTTATTCTGTAGCAGCCTGAGGCCTGTACCATGAAGCAGGATTTGGGGTTGGAGGGGTAACTTCAGGGTTAACTTTTTAGCTGGTTCACTTTTTATCGGGCTAAATCATGTCGGTAACTTATGCTGAGCGGCTACCCTGCTCCGCAGCAGGTCAACTTCAGGGTATCAGATAACAACCTGTCAAACCCTCGACCTCTGACCTTTGCATCCATGGTGCAATTGCGAAATCTGTATTTGGCAACAGTCCGACAGTAAGTGAAAAACTCAGCTGGGAGATGAGCAGGGAGATCTGGGCACCGGCAAAATGGAGAAAAGTTTACGACTGTTCATTTACACAGTCTACGTATACTGTTATGGAAAAAAAGCTGGTTAAAAATCAGCAAAGTATCCATTTAATTCAAATTTAAATATTGCACCAGCTACGAATTCAAAACCACCAGTGAGGAATCAGAACATGGCAGCTCATTCACTCATACTCAACTGATGGCCTTCAGGCCAAACATGCCCCCTAATAGGGTGCTGGGTGGCTCCCAAACCATTTTCTAACTCACAATAAAAATACTGATTCAGACTGGAAATTGTTTTTGTACTTTTAGTACACATAAGGTGCCAGAGGGCATAAAAAAACATCAAAAGAGAGCTTGTTTATCAGGAAAAGTGCCGGTAGAGGATCCCCGGAGCCCTTTACAGAGATCCTACCTAAACCAATAAAGTCCTAAAATCCCCAAAAGGTCCCTAAATCCTAGAAATGTCCTAAAATCCTAGAAACATCCAGAAATCTGAGAAAAATCCAAAAAATCTCCTAAACTTCAAGAAATCTCATAAATCTCAGAAATATCCTGAAATCATTGAAACGTTCCGAACCCCCAAAACTTCCTAAAACCCTATAAACTTCCAAACATCCTAAAATCTTAGAAAGGTCCTAAAATCCTACAAACGTCCTAAAATCTTTGATGCATCCTAAAATCTGAGAAACGTCCTAAAATCCTAAAACTACTCTAAAATCATCCTAAAAGTTGTGTATTCTTGCCCTACAGGAATGGAAGTCAGCTGAAAACATAAACATCCTTCAATAATAACCTCAGGCAACGTACGAACAACACAAGATAAAACTACCAGAACCACAGACGACCCATCAATGAAATCGTTACGCAGATGCTTCACGAACTCATGAATTTAAACTTGTTAAAAGTACATGAACACCCCCCCCCCACACCCCCCCCCGCTGTGTGGCTGTCTTACCTTGTGCCAGCAGGTGCAGTGAGTGTGGCAGGGCTGGCAGGCAGACTGAGGCAGTTGGGCAGCGCTGGCATCGGGCAGAGAGGCGGCGGGGGACAGCGATGCCAGTGGCGGGGGCAGGGTCTGATGGTGATAGTGGTGATGTGGCTGAGCATAACATGCGGCAGCTCGATCCCCGCCGGGGCCCGCTGCTTGAGCCTCTCCGCCTCCTCCTCCTCCTCCCCTGCTCACCTGCAACAACCAACATGCTTAGTAAGATGCCAAATCTGAAGCACAGCTAGAGACAAATCTTTGTCTACTTATCTCTTGTGATTTTGTGGTCTTTAGCCACTATTTGCTAGACTGGAAAATTATGTGAAGAGACAAGATCAATTTCACTGATCGCTCCTAAAAAGTTTACATTTGATGGGCTGCTTTCATAAGAAAAGTAACAGGCTTCATACATATTTTACCAGTAACTTTCAAGATTTTGAGGCAAATTTTAAAGACCGTATGTTCTTTTTAATGACCACTGCTGCTCCTTATTGGTTCACCTTCATTAATATATAATAGCTTTTTAAATTACATATTATTTCTAAAAAATTAGGAATTCAGAACAGGATTAGAAGTGAATATTTAAATATAATTTATCGACTGCTGGTTATTTATGAGATTGGAAGTCGTGGTGCAAAAAAGTGGGAGGCATGTCTAATAATTTTTTTTAACACTGGGGGGGACTTATGTATTTATTTTGGCTTACGAGAGGGGTATATAATACAAAAGACCTGTATTTTTCCGTTGAATTTTAGGGAATATGCCTACCAAACTTCTTTTAAAAAATGTTGTTTTGGCGGTTTTAAAAGAATTTTTTTTCTTTAAAATTTCTGAGCGAATTTTGCAGAAAACTGCAGGTTTGGAAAGCACACTCTCTTTAAAAAAAAAAATAAAAATAATGACACCATTTCTCACAGCCAGAATCTGTAAAAACAAAAACTATAGTTGGATTTTCAAATTTACAACGGTCCGTGGACACATCATGTGTTATTAGACAGGTTTGTGAGACAAAAGTTGGATGACCTTTCCAAAACTTTCAGGGTATATTCAGTTTTCAAAAACTTTTCTAGACCTGAACATTTCCATTTGCAAATTCCATGACTTTTCCAGATTTTTCATGCACGTACAAACTCTGCATCAAGCTGATCAAACAATGCTATGTGTTTTTTGAGCTGTTTGAGAGGACCCAGCGATCCAAATTTCAGTGGATATAACCTTGTTATTTTAGTTGTTTTGAGGTATTTCTTATGAGGAATCCAACAAAGCTTGATATTTAAAAACTGCAGCTGTAAGCATCTTGAAATTTTACTTTATGACAGATTCCTGTCAAAAATGCAAATTCTTCTTTCAGCCAAGTCAACCAAAAGAATATATTTTAAATTTGGCCTCAGCTGTGGGAAACATTATAAACTCCTACTGGCTGTCAGCTTTCACCTACAAGCATGTCATTACTTTGTTCCCCAGTAAATAACCCGTGAGTGAGGTCTGTTGTGCTCACGGGCAGCCTGTTATTGACTCTGTCTCACCTGTAATTTTGGTGCACAGATTACATGTCAGTGTGCTGAACTCATCTGTAACATATTTCCTCCAGCAGGTCTCAGAAAAGCCTGAAATTAGTTTGTGTTTCACCTGCTGCAATGACTTTCTCTTTCCTCTGATTGGGTGAAAACCTCACCTGTGCCCAGCGGCCTGATTGATGGGCAGGCGTGGCGATAACTCAGAGCACCGGCGCTGGTTAACAACGCTCAGTGCTCTGAATTTACGGGACTCTTCTATCCTGAAGCACCTTGTCAGAGAGAGGAGGATTCATAGCAGAGTAACATCCTGCAGCCTGCTCACCGCGCCGTCATCTCGCCTGCTTTATGAGCTCTTTCATGTCACTTTTTGTTCGGAGAGAAGGTAACCACCTGCTCTCAGTCAGCTTCTGTGTACAGCAGAGATGCTCAACTTACAGCCCGCATGCCAAATCTGGCCCCAGATAGGGTGCCTTGTGGCCCCCCGATCATTCTCTAATTGACGATGAAATTAAGTGATATATACTTTTAGTATATATAAGGTGCAAGAGTGCATAAAACAGCATCAAAATAAAGCTTGTTTATTTAAAAAAGTGTCAGAGGAGGATCCCCCACATGCACCCATAGAGGTCCTAGCCAACCCCTAACGTCCTAAAATCCCCAAACTATACTAAAGTCCTAGAAATGTCCTAAAAGCTGAGATGTCCTAAAAGCCTACAGATTTCCTAAAATACTACAAATGTCCTAAAATCCAAGAAATGCGCAAAAATATTGGTGATGTCCTTAAATCCTAGAAAAGTACTAAAATCTGAGAGATGTTGTAAAATCCTACAAATGTGCTAAAATTTCAGAAACATCTTAATGTCCTAGAAATTGCTAAAATCCTAGAAAAGTCCAATAAACATGTATTTGGCTGCTGCGATTGGACCCTGTCCTCCTGTCAAGCAAAGCAAGTTGAGTATCCTCACTGAACAACTTTCACCGGTTGTTGTTTTTTGTTATTTATGCCTTTCACAATCATAAGACAGGGATATTTTCAGAGTTGCTACATGAGTTCAGACAACAAAAGTCTCTTTACCATGTTAGACTTCTGTCCCTTGATAAAGTCTGCGCCCATACTTCTTTTAAAACAGATGTGTTGGCATCTGAGGAGGGGAATTTAGACTAGTGAAATTACATTTGTGTTCTGTTCTGTTAAATCATCTACTTGTTAATAAAGTGACATTTCTTCCCAAGAAATAAACTCCTAAAGTACAGAACAGTGCAGCACAGTACAGTACAGTACAGTATGTACTAGAACATGTGTCCTGACCTATCCATCTACATGAAATTTAAAAGTGTGTGTTATGTTAGGAAGCATCAAAGCAGGGCTGGGCAATATGTTGATATTATATTAATGTTGGGGTATGAGATGAGACTAGATATCGTAATATATGTTATCTTTTCCTGGTTTTAAAGGCTGCATTACAGTAATGTAATGTGATTTTCTGAACTTACCAGACCGTTCTAACTGCTCTATCAATTGCCTTTATCCACTTATGTGAATATCTACATTGCTGGTGATTATCTATTAAACATTTCAGTGTGTTAATATTTTGTGAAAGCCCCAGTACTCGACGCTAACATTGTTGCGTCACCGTTATTATTGTATTTGGTTACAAGAAAAGAAGAAGTGAGATTTGATTTTCTCAGTTTTGCAGAGAGCTTAAAAGTATTTTCTGCTCTTCACTCTGTAATGTTTCCAGGACTTTAGGATGTCTTTAGGATTTTAGAACAACTCTATGATTTTATGACATTTATCTGATTTTAGGACATTTCTGAGATTTTAGGATGTTTCTTGGACTTTGGGACCTTTCTAGGATTTTAGAACATTTCTAGGAATTTAGGACATGAGGGGCTTAACTAAGACCTCTCTCCCTCTGTGTGTGTGTGTGTGTGTGTGTGTGTGTGTGTGTGTGTGTGTGTGTGTGTGTGCGCGCGCGTGTGTGTGTGCTGTGCCAGAGATCCGCCATCAGCACTTTTTTTTATAAACAAGCTCTATTTGATGATGTTTTATACACTCTGGCATCTTATGTATACTACTTTGGTCCGGTTTCAAACTCAGTATCATTAGTTTTAGACTTTTACTCAAGTAATATTCTAATGGATGACTTTAACTTCTACCAAATTCATTTTTGGTAAGAAATCTGTACTTTTACTCAAGTGTGGCTTTCAGGTACTTCATGGTGACAGCTGGGCCCCTGCTCCTCACTCCTGATAACCACGTGAAATCTCCACTGTGAGCCTCCTCTCACCTGCAGGATGTCCTGGATCTGGCTGAGCTGCTGCCTCAGCACCTGCTTCTGGTGGAAACTGAAGGCCGGGTGGTGAGAGGCCATGGTGAATAATAACAGAAACTGCTCCTCGGTCCTCCCATCGTTCAGCGCCAGCCCGTAGTTATTGATCACCGTGTCTATGTGAGTCAGGATCCGGTACAGGACCCCCGCCGCCTCCCTGTTGTCCGAGCCCAGCAGCGCGAGGGACACCAGCAGCTTGCTGCGCACCACCTCGTCCGTGATGTTGGTGAGGCCCGACAGGTCTGCGGGGTTGTTGGCTTTGATCTCCGCATCCCGGAGGGAGTGGTAGTCCTTGCGAGCCAAGTCCTCCAGGCAGGAGCCGAGGAAGCGGAGCTCGATGGGGACGCAGAGGTCCAGAAGGCCGCACAGGAACTCTGCTCTCTGTGCTGAGGTGAGGGAAGAGAACCAGCGGTACACCCCCTCCCTCTGGACACAGCCCCGGCTCTCCACCATCCTCACACATCCACTCAGACTGACCTGGAGCTGAATGTTGACACAATAACTGGAATTAAAAATATCAGACTTTCAAGGAGCGTAAACAAAGGGCGCGCGTGTGTATGTGTGCGTGCGTAATTGCGCAGGCGTTAATCTCCAGTGGCCATAAGCTCGCAACTTTCACCAAAGTTAGCCCACTTTCACTGTTGTTTCCACACACTGCAGAAAAAGGAAAGAAGCAACAGTTATTTCCTTTGTTGGCGGAGCAGCAGCGACGGAGCAGCAGGCCTTTTCCCAACCATAATCTCTCCAACTCGCCTCATGTGGAGCCAAAGCGGTCTGGTTTGTGTTCAGCCGGGAGTCCCTCCGCCGTGTCCCTCCCCGCCGGTCGGACCGCTGCCCCCCTGACGGCACAGAAACACTTCTTGCAGGATGGCAGATTCAAAATACACCGCTCCATTCAAGCAAACGCTCAACCGTGAGTTTCTGATCGGAAAGTAAGCTCCTCTCTCCTGTCCCGCAGCGGCACAGCAAACCCTTCCTGTGGAGTAACTCCTCCGTCCTCATGGTTTTCCACAACTTGAAGCCCAGCGACGACAGCTAGCAAGACTATGCTAGGGTTAAAATTTAAAAACAAAACTTGTGTGGCCTGACACTGCTGCTGCTGCCACTGGAAATAACATCACAACACGTCCAAGACCATAAAACGCCGCTGTGGAGCGAACAAAACTCAGAAGTTGCGCTTAAAGTTTTGTTCGAGGTCCATGAATGAGTTCAGTGCAACATGTTGTCCTTCGCTCTCTGCAAACTGCCATGAGTCTCGAATCAAGAAAAAAAAAAAAAAAAACAGCTGTGTATAACATTAACCCAGCTCTGGCAGCAAGGCCCGCCCAAAACACGGAAAACTCTTCTCTGATTGGCTGTAGGCGCCGTCTGTATGCGAGGCGTCTTTTGTGATTGGCTCACAGGGATATCCGCTGCCCTACTATTTCACATCTTTTTCACATGCGCTCATACATATCTCAGGCTGGAGCTTTAAAGTGCCAGATACACGTCGTAAAAATGATGCTTAATAATCTATTTCGTATGATAGTCTCACCACCAGCAAAGTTATAGTCGGTTTCCACTACGACTTATTTAGCTTAGTAGCTATTATCGTTACTTTTAGAGTTTTAAAGAGAAGCTAAAGTTATTAAAAAGTGCCATGACGTTCACCACGGTCTATTGCAAACTCATAAAGACAATTTTTAAGGACATGTGTTATTAGCAATTTTTATAGCGACATTAATAGAAAAAAAGTCAACCACAAAAAAAAAAAACAGTGATGATAATTAAAGGTTGATATTAGACCATAGAAATACAGTTTTGGCAAAAGATGGAAACATAGGCGGATTAAGAGACAACATGCAGAAGGCCCCACCACCTGTCCTATACTGGATCTAAACACTTTATTATACTCATTATACTCACCTGTTGCTTGTTTTGCATCTCTTTGTAGTCGTTATGCATCTATTGTTGTTTTTGTGTCTGTGATCTTTAATTGCATTTCTTTTTACGTCTTGCAATGCTCCTTTACATCTCTTATTAGTTGCTCTGCATCTCTCTATGGTATTTTGTTTATCTTTTTGGTTGTTTTACCTCTTTTTTTTAAAAAAAAATGTGTGTCTGAGTGTCTTTTTCAGCTGTTTTGCATGTCTTTGTGGTCTTTTTGTTACTCTCAGTGGTCATTTCGAGTCTAGTTGCTCATTAGCAAAGTGGTTGTGGGTTAGGTTTAGGGTTCCGTGTGTCTCTTTGCAGCTGCTGTGCGTCTTTTTGTTTTTCTTTGTATTTGTTTTGTGTTTCTTTGAGGTCTTTTTTTATCTCCTGGTGAGCATTTTGTGTCTCTTATTGGTTGTTTTGCCCCTTTTTTAAGTTTTTGTGTGTCTGAATGCCTCTTTGCAGCTGTTTAGGGTCTTTTTGTGTCTTTTAGTGGTTATTTTGAGTTTCTTTGTGGTTGTTTTGCATCTATTTGTAGTCAGTAGTCATTTTGTGTCTCTTTGTGGTTGTTTTGCCCCTTTTGTAGTGGTTGTGAGCATCTGTGTGTTCTTGCAGCTGTTGCACATCTATTTGTGTATCTTCACAGCCATTTTGAGTCTCTTTGCGGTCTTTTTGTGTCTCTGTGATTGTAAGGCATCTTTTTGTAGTTTTGTGAATCATGGTAGTTCTTTTGCATCTCCTTGTGGCCCTTTTCTCTTTGTAGTTGTTTTGCATTTCCTTGTGGTCATTTTGTGGTGGTTTTGCTCTTTCTCAGAGGTGTGAGTATCAGTGGGTCTTTATGCAACTGTTTTGTGTCTCTTTGTAGTTGTTTTCCGTTTCTTTTATGTCACTTTAAGTCTCGTCCTGGTCAGTACATTTCTCTTTGAGTGATGTTTTGCAGTTAAATGCCAGGGGAGGAGCCTGGGCCTACAGGTGCCCATGAGGCTCATTCAACGTTCCATCTACAGATGAAAAATGTGTTGGTGTAATTTTTTAACCAGTTTGGCTGGTGATTCACTAAAACCACAGTATTGATAAACATGGTTTATGCGCTACATGGCAGTAGCAATGTTAAGTAATATATTGACAGTTGAAAAGTTAACTCCAGGGGTTGAGGTGAAGCCCCCTGGTGCTGTTATCATGTAGTTCATACCTATAACCAGAAGATGGTGCCAGATGTTTATGCTGAAACCTGATGCAGCTGCAGACTTTCTCATTGATGTAGTGTTGCATCCAGTGGCGAACTTAGCCATTTGGGGGCCCCCGCATCCATCGGTCTAATGTCATCATTTATCTTGGTTTTCCAGAGGGTGGCAGTAGGTTGATCGTCGTCTTGTCTTCTACTGTATCTTCTGACAACAGATACCACACAAGACAATAAGATATCAATTATGGAGACATATAATGTATTGACTGACTTATCTCTCCTCTCTCTCTCTGTGCTTGTCTCAATCTCTCCTCTCATATTCAAATTCCTATTCAAATCAGCTTTATTGGCATGAAGGTCTGTCACATTGTTGCCAAAGCAAAATCACAGGTTATTAAATTATTATATACATTACAGAAATATATTTTGGCACCTATTACATACATACTGTTTTAGTTACATCGAAACATTTAGTTTTAAGTCAGTCTCTCCTCTCTCCCTCTGTTTTGTCTCAATCTGTTCTCTCTCTCTGTGCTTGTCTTCATATCTCCTGTTCGTCTCTGTCTTCACCTCAGACATGAGTTATTGATAAATTTGGCATTCTGAGGCTAATTTTGCGAAGGGATTTTTTGAAAAACATAATAAATGAGCAAAAAAATAAAGGGAGGGCACGGGGCTCCAGGTGAATGCCTGTTTTGCCTAATGGTAAAGGTCGCTATGGTTGCATCCATCATGACACCTGGCTATGCCTCATCACACATAATGAAAACATCAAACACAAAAATAATATTATTAAAATGTCAATCAAACACAGATGTACTTGATATAACATGTATTACTTCTTGTTTTTCCTTCGTTGCCCCCTTGTGTAGTTCTTCTTGTTCCTCCTCTTCTCCATCAATGCAGCCTCCCTCCATCCTCCCTTTCATTGAGAACATTGGTCTCTAGAGGCAAACCACGCCCACAAACACAGGCCACGCCCCCTCCGCTGACGGAGGAAAATTCAGTTAAGGTTGCTATAGTAACCATAACCCTCCCTCTTAACCAGGCGTGTGCCACTCCCTCTCTGCATCAGGGATGCTGCCCAACACACAACCACACACAGGGAAAGTATGAAAACACAACAAGAAAACACGAAAGCCGAGAGTCGTTTTCTTTCAAACACTTTCATTATTTTCTCCACATAACTCAAAAACAAAACAGAGTAATTCCCAGAAACATAAAGAAAGAAAGAAAGAAAGAAAGAAAGAAAGAAAGGAAGAAAGAAAGAAAGGAAGAAAGAAAGAGGAGAGTCAAACTATAGAGAGAGAGCTTGGCATGCTGTAGCATGCTGCGGACTAACAGGGTGACGCAGGGCATCGTCACCAGGCTGATGGCATACAGCAGAGCTTCTTGAACCTTTTTTAAGTCTGGGACCGAAATGAAATGAAAAATACATTGTTCTGCCTCTCGGGGTGCAGGCACATTAGACTGTACTCTTGTAATAATGTGGGGAGGAAACACCAGAAATGAGCCTACAGCTGAGTTTGAGTTCCAGTTCATAGTTTGAGAAACGCTGTCGGACAGAAAAACAACAGCGAACCTCCCTGCCCCCTGGAAGTTGTTACCGATGGCAACGGGCTCCGCCATCCCATCCCATCACGTGGGAGGAGGAGGATGCACACACATGTTCACACAGTCCGATGAGCATCCATGTGCACACATGCAAACAAACACAGAGGCCGGTCTGCCAGATGGATTTGAAACACACACACACACACGAAGAAAAACCCAGTGACTATCAAAAATAATCAAATTGTGACTGGTGTTCGTGTCTGTTTGTCGTAGGATGATTGGAGGTGAGGCTGAGGAATGGAGGCGGTAAATCCTGACCTGGATCCCGACCACTGCTTGCTACTACTCTACAACAGACTTACATGTTATCACTAAAATCCTTCCAAACAGTTTGATCCCGTCAGGCTGCTCCGAGTATCACTTAGCCCCACGCAGAGGCTTCAGTTAACCCAGAAAAGGTCTACGACAGAAGTTTACAGCTTCACCATCAGTACCAAATTTTCTCCAGACACTGCTCCTATCAAAACATGTCGCATGTACGTCTGAAGCTTTTTCTTTGCTTTCAGATTCAGTGCACAACTAAGATATTACAGTACAAATGCATGCATTGTTGTACTTTTATCAATTTGCGCTACAAAAGCAAGGCAGGTGGCAACTAGTACTTTTTTCAGACATCTTGCAAGTATAGTATAAAAGATGTTGTCTTCAGGTTTGATAGAGGCAGTGGGAGACTGATTTATCAATATGATATTGTCCTCAATATTTCTGGTGTTACGCATTCAAGCTCTTCTTCGGTGAGTGCAGTTTTTCCTCTGAATACCTCTGCCAGTGGTACAGTAGGTGCAGGGCTTTGCCAAGGACGGTCTGTCTTGAACTACCACCAACTCAGACTGGTGTGTGTGGAGGTGGGAGAGAGTAGGAGGGAGATACGGAGAGAGCACAGCTGTCAGCTGATGCTAGTAGGCTAGATGTGGATGAGCGGTGACTGCGTCCACATGAGATGCTCCTGTAAAGTTCATGAACAGCATGAAAGGCCACTGAGCTACTTGGAGACCACACATACACACACATACACACGAAGACATATTTGCTTGATAGTCGCAAACGCACACACATTCTGCACAAAAAACATTTAAACACGCGTACAAAGCAAACATTCAGTATGCAGAGATGCACATAAGCACAAAAAATCCAACTCCCAGCATGAGATGAAGTGAGAGGAGACGGATGAATGAAAGGGATGGGGGTAAAAGCAATAAGTGTGTGTACGTGTGTGTGGACAGGGAGCTGTTAAAGGAGCTATATGTAAGATCTGGGCATAATTTTAGTTTAAAACATTTAAAAAAACCAACGAACCCCATCAACAGAGTGCGAAGAAGTAAGACATTTGATGTTATTTCCAAGATGTCTATGTATTGTTTAAGAACTGTATAAGTATAGCAAAGAAAGTAGCCAGGGACGGGCGTCCCTCCTGTAATAAGACATCCTGGTCTGAGAGGCGATGGTGAGTCACTGTAGCCTCTAATGAGCTGCAGGAGAAGATGAAGAAGTTGAGTCAGCTGGTGTTGTATAGAGTGGAGAAGTAATGAGTCCTAAAACGTGGAAGTCTGTTAGCCTTTTTTACTTCCATTTCTGAAAGTCTATGGGTTCTTTGAATGGGTTTTCGGCAAAATGCCTTAAATAAGGTCTGTGGTTAACACAGGCTAAAGATATTTAGATAAAATACATCCACTTAAACACGATTTTTTAACTTTTAAGGTTTTGCTCGTACTAAAAAAAGCTGTTGCTAACAAGTGTCTAAATGGGACTGCAGTGTTTGTCGGAGATGTCAGACGTCATCACACCGGACACAGAAACTCATTAAACCCACTTGTCCGCCTTTACAGCTTTACAGACTCACACCCGAACTTGTAGATTTATCTGTTTATGATATTTAACAGTAGTGTTTTAACGTATTTTTACAGTATTTGTAGTGGTGACCTTTAAGTCCTAAGACCACGATGTAGTTCGTGTATAGCCTAACAATAGCTGTTTACTTCTGCCGATTTCATTTACGCTTCAAAACACACAAAGTGGTGTTCATCTGTGAAGATTATCGTGCTGAAAAAAACTTGTAAGTCTGTGTGTAAGTATGTGACTGTTTTCTTGTTACTGTGACGTTGCTAAAACTGAGTTTAGTAAGTTATGAAGTAAACTACACACAGACGCCACACATGACGATCATAAGACGGCAGTCTGATTTTGACCGACTGTATTCTTGCTCTGCTGCAACTTATGAGTTTCCTTCATTTCTAACTGATAGCTGTAAATTATGGTTGTAAGGACACAGTCATAGACCGACATTTAAAGGGTGAAATAACGACCCGTGTCAGTTGGACTGGGTGGCTGGAAATTACAAAAAGCTCCTTTAACCGTGTGTCCAGGTGGCACACCCCCACAGCTCCTGACATACACACACATGAACACACACCCTGAGCCATCAGTAACAACCCCTGGGCAGGTGGAGGAACCAAAAGGAGTTATATAAAGAGGGGTGGAGGGTTACAAAATAAAGAATATATCCATCAACATATTGTACATGAGAGAAAATGTTAATAAATAAATTATAAGTTACAAATCTGTTGAAAACTATGATTTGAAGATGAAAAAGTCTGTCTCGTCAGTCCTGTCTGCAGACAGTGGAAGCAGACATCTTGCTGTAATGCCAGCTGCAGCTCTCATGGCCTGGCGATCAGACCAGTTCAGCCCATTTGAGTCTACATGTGAACTATTAAAGCTCACAGAAGTCCAGTTTCTGGACTATATTATCTCCTTGTAGCCCAGTTTCCTGGACTGGTTCACCCCTCTTTCCTCTTTGGGCTATGCACTTCAGCATCTCTTTCAAGGCGAACGGACCTAGGTCAGCCGAGGTCAGCTCGGGTTAGCCACCTTTAGCCCAAATATCGGTGGAGCCCTCCTTGGTCCTCGTCTTCCCTCGGCCTGTTGCGGTCCTCTCTCGCCATGAACACGAAGGGGCGGCGGATTGGTCGTAATACTCATATGAATTTATAGTTGTTGTAGCATAGATAGGCTGACTCTGAAAGCGGTGCTGTCTTTAAATAAAAAAGTGGATAAACAAAATAGCCACTCCAATGTTGAGCAGAATCACCATGACAACCAGGATAGAGCTGTAGGCCTGCGTGGGAGAGAGAGAGAGAAAGAAAAGGGGAGAGTGTCAATAATCAGGACACACACACTCGAAGCTCACACACAAGGCTGTTTTCATACACAGTATATCCAGCCTGCTAACACATACAAATGCACGCAGCCATTTATATTCATCCATTTACTTTTTTAACCAAAGCAATGCAGAAAAACCAAGACTGTTCTTATTACTGCAGCTGGTCATTAATATGTCAATAAACACGCTCTGCAGTATGAGGGAATTAACCCTTAGAAATCTGGATCAGCATCAGTTTTCTTGTGCTGTGTTCTGTTGCCTTTCACAAGCTTTAAAACCTTTGAAGCCTTAACAAACTGGTTGTTTTTTGTTTTTTTTTAGAAAACATGGGAGGCAGTGAGCAAGTTGATAAGATAAGAGATACTGTCCTTCACAAAGAAAGAAGAAAATTTGAAAATTCTCAAAAACTAGGAAAATGTCAAATGCAAATGATATTTAAAAAAATATGTTACAGATTAATGATTGATGATTAAATTAATGATTTCGTTAATTACATTTTAAGCATTTCCTTTTTAGATAATTTTCTTGTTCATTTTGGGATTTTTCAGTTATTTGTCTTTATTTTTCTTACTTTCAGGTAATTTATTTGATATGTTAGATAGATAGATAGATTGACTGATAGATAGATAGATAGATAGATGGTAAGCACATGGTAAATTCAATTGATTGCGAAGTCAGAGGACTCCCAGGATTGAGCCTTGAGAACTCCCACAGATCGGTGAAACAAAATTAAACACTTCAGCGATGGATACAAAGCAAAGAGAGAATCCCATACAAGACCTATATGTAAACCTACTTCTTCACACAATATTAATAAATAGATTCACTTTTCACAGCACCACTTTCTTTTGTTATCCGGTTTGCATTGGGTTGTTGTTTTCTGAAAACAAGACATAATACAATTGGTCACATCTAAAACAAATTTGTAATGCTGTTTAAAATTTGTAACATCTTTGCCACGTATTGAGATAAAACCCAACATCAATGATGATGCAGTTAAATGATGAAGGAGCAATTTGCATCCTCAGATAAATAATACATGTTGCTCCCACAGGGAGGCCCACCTTCGCTGACAGAGTGAGGTCAGAGGGCGAGCTCGGCTGCACAACAGCAGCCTGGAGCTGGTGGGGAGTCACTGTCTTGCTCAGTGACACTTAAGCAGATGCTTGCTGACAACCTGGGTCATGTGGGTGAAGGCCAGTCTTTCTGACCACCTGTCCACTCTGGGTAAATATGTGAAAGTGAATCTAGTATATTCAGTGACATTATAAGCGACGCAGCAGTTTTTTGTTTTTTTTTGCCCCATGCAGAATCCGTCACACATCTTTTACAAGTATTTACATAGAGCGTATATTGGTTTTATCAAAGAATTAACCAGAATAGGAGGAACAGGACATCTGTGGTTTTAATTAAGTCTACCCCTGAAATAATTCTAACAATAGTTGCAATGGGAGAGAGAAAATGGGACTCTGAGCAACACTGCACACTGGTATTAAGCTGCATCAGTGCAACATTGTTGTAAATGAATTTGTCCAGAGTGGCTGCTAACAAGGTTTCTGCTGATCAATCCGGTGATAGGCTTATCACAGATCTGTGTCATAGATGATTACCAGACCGGGTGTATGAAATCCTCTGATCATTAGTCTTTTCTGCCTCTATTTAGCAAGAAAATGTGTGCTTTTTATGCATCCATGCACTGCAGTACATCTTCAAGATATTCGTATCCATTTCCACTTTTTAAAAGGGGCTGGCTGATTTCTGAATAATTTGATTATTTTTCCTCTAATTATTTCATTCATGCCAAAGGAGCATAATTATTTACAATTAGTATTTTCAATGAGCAAATCCTATTAAAACTGCCTGGTTGCAGTTTCATACAGATCTTCTCATCTAAGTTTCTGCCAGAAAGTCAGTGAGTGTATTTCTCAAAACATCAATCTGTTACTTTAAGAATTCTGAACATTCAACCCAAGACTCAAGAGAGATAATTTAGTTTTGTCCTGGAAGACGCGCTCACGGAAACATGTTCATGTAAAATGGGAAATCATGAGAAAAGGCTAGTTAGTGTGTTTTATTTGGGGAATTTTAAGTTGTATCCACACACATTTTGACAGCACAAATAATTTGTTTTCCCACAAATTTTGGGGGAAAAATATCACATTGAACTGCAAAAAAAAAGATCAAAGAAATAATAACATGAATTTTTTTAATTTTAAGAAAATCTCCCACAGCTTTTTATACATGTACAAATTTCTCTACAGTTTGTTACTGTATTTGCAATGTATTCCTAAATCAGTTTAACTCTTTATGTGGCTGGTACAGCACTCTGAAATCAGTATTTCTACTATTATTTCCTCAACCCTCCATTATGACTGAGGAAAAAGGCAGCACCAAAAAAGGCACATTTTTCAACTCCTATTTCCTTTTCATAAAATAGCTCAATAGAGCCGGTTTACTCTTAATCCTGCTGGTGTAAAATCATAAAAAAAATGCACAGAGCACAGAGCAGTTCTCCTCAGAGATAACAAAGATCAGGCTAAGTATAATCACGGTACAAACAGTGTGAGCCCCCATTTGATGTTCTTTTCCCGTTGCTTGAAACCACTTTGCTGTCTTTAATAGAGAAATGCAACTTAATCTCCCCACCAGCTCCCTTGACCCTGCCGAACACCTTTCATAGCAGAATGCTTATTATCCTGAGGATGAAGTGCTGGCAAAGAACAAATCATTTTCCTGCTTACTGCCGTTTTCCTGAGAACTGCCACAGTGAGGCATCGCTTAAAGAAAAGCATGCTGCATCCTTTAGGCCAGTTTCAATCAATTATTCAGTAAAATCATTAAAAAGACAGTTCTTCACAGTTATATTTACCTTAATGCTTCACCAATCAACATTTTAATATTATCAACTCATCAAATGAATGTGTAATATGAAAATTGTGGCTTGCTGTGACTAACCAAGAAAACGATCACCAATTTCTTCAACTTTAGAGCTTTCGTTTAGCTAATCTTCAGTTTTATTGCCCACAAATTTAATTTTGTTGACTTTTACTACTATAATCAACCCCTACAGTACTTTAAGCAGCAGCAGGCAGCTAATTTAAGCAAACAAGCTTCATATATAATAAAACCATGGTACTCTCTCTGCCCAGCACCGCATGGCAGACAAAGTCAGTAGCTAGCAGCTAAAAAGACAGATAGTGGAGACAAAACAGAGCTAAAAGCAGGGTGAATATCCTCCTTTTTCAACAGAGCCCAAATACAGGTGTCTACCAAATGGTTGAGATGGCCATGTGCAATTTACTGGAGTGATCTGGTATAGCTAGAGCTGTTTTGTTCATATGTGGTTTGTTTTATTTTTACTTTGAAGGTATTTATAGGTGAAAATAAACACTGCACTTGACTGGGGTAAAGTGCTGCCACTGCTTTTCTGCTGAAGAATAACACAATTCGAACTCGTCAAATAGCGCCGCTCTGTCAGTGCTCTCTGCCTACAAGTGTGACACCAAAAGCCGCCTTCTGCGTCCAACCAGAACGCGGCTGAATGGCATCAGATGAGAGCCCCCTCGGACAGAAGTGTTGTGATCATACGCTGGCAGAGAGCTGGATGGCAATGGGCGTAGAACCGGTCGCATGCGCATGAAATGCTGAAGGACACCGTCAGGCAATAGTGCTGCCAGTAACAATGTAATATAAGCAGCGTGAGTGTGCTTATAGGGCGGGTGGGTTGAGGTGGATGGGTTTTACAAGCAACTGACTTTTGTGTGGGAGTCTGGAGTTTGCTTCCTGTGTGAATGTTGGTTTTCTTTTTCTACACCTTACCATGTGCTTCTTTAGCCTAATCCTAACCATCCTGACTGTCCTGTTGTGTAAATATAAGAACAATAATGGCATCCTGGGGCGTAAACAGCTAAAGCAGAAGGATACCTCAAACATCACAAGTAGACGCGGAAGGTCACTGACAGAGCGGCAGCATGTGACGAGTTGAGATGGGAACATGTTGTGTGAAAACAGGCCCTTAGAGACAACCCTTCTGCTAATATTGACTTGTGGGATGCCCCAAGGCTCCACTCAAGGACCACTGTTGTTCAGATCACTGACAATATTATCAGTGAATAGAGCATTCATTTTCATTACCATACAAACCACATACATATATTAGACAATTGCAGGTTTAGGTAGTACAGTACAGGTCTGGGACAAGTTGCGGACCCAAGTCAAAAATGACACCCTGTACCTCCATCCTCTAAAAAAAGATCATTAGAGAACAAGCTCAGACACCGAAGTTGTGCAGTGACTTAAGATCCTTGACAAAACACATCAAACCACCACGCTATGAACATTGGTTCGCTTTTTGATCCTCATCTGAATTTTGACACTCACATGTAGAATATCACCAGCACTGCTTTTATTAACTTAGGAATTACAGTACTGCAAAAATACAGCCACATCTCGCCCACGCAGACCTATGCGTGCTTTTACCACAAGCAGGCTCGACCACAGTAAAATGCTTTCTTTTGTGGCCCACCTAAGAAAGCTTTACAATAGCTGCAGACCAACCAAAATGCAGCAGCATGTGTGCTGACCAACAGGAGAGGATTTTTTTATGTATGCATGCACTCTTGGAAGTAAATTCACCTTTTGGTTAACAAATCACTCATTGGAGTAGTGACTGCTGACACATTAAACATGCTTTTAAGATGGTAAATCGGCTCATTTATAAGACACTAGCTGTTCAGTTGTTACATGATCTATAAGAATAATAGAAAAGCAGGTTTTATCTGGAGTCGATGGCATCAGAAACTGTCCAAATGATATTATTTTTAGCACATAGTGGTTTATTATTTTTATGTCATTTTATTTCTTGACTTTCAAGATCTCTGTCGCCATGTTATTTTCCTTTATGAGGGCCATGAAGGGCTTGGTTGTCTGGGGACATGTCTCACTGAGGTGTTGTTCCTGTAAAAGTGAGCCTTTGGGATGCACAGAGGTTTGTTTCTGTGTTCCATGATGACGACTGGTTGATGTCTCTGAGTGGACACAGAGGTGCAGAGCTATTTTGGTGCGGAGGTTTCATAATGGATACAGTCAAAGCATTTATTTTTTTGCTCCTATGTAATGCACATTTGTATTGCAAAAAGCATCATATCAATAAAGTTTGATTGATTGACTGATTGGTAAAAAGCGGTCCTTTCAGTGCGTGGCTGTGTGTCAGAGCAGCCCCATTGTTCCCGCGGTGTTTGCAGCGTTCCCTGTGTGTATTTATCGGAGTGTGATAGTATCTGTGTATGCTGTGAACCTGTCTTACACAAATCTCACTTGCTTCTCTGCGGCTGCAAACACACACACACACACACCACCTCCAACCACCCCCCGCCCCCCTGTCACTGACACACGCCCACCGATTGGCCGCCGTTGAAGCAAGGCATAAGCTGTTCCCTAGCAACAGAGCGCTGGTTAACCAATAGGGGGCCGTCTGTGAGGAAGGGGCTACTTTGCCAGTCTGCTGTTACTAAGGTGCAGAGAGGACCATTGGGGTTGTCTCTCCGCCTGTATATCTGTGTGTGTGTTTGGTGTGTGTATGTTTCAGGCCTCAGGTTTTCATGTAGCAGGTAGCAGCAGCAGTCACTAAACTAAATAAGCGACTTGGCTCACTGTACCGGAGCCATCACACCCCTGCAGACAAATTTGTATTAAAGAGAGCAAATTGCGTGAGGAGCGAGGAACTGTATTTAAAGGTTTACACACAACTTGAGTGTGTGTATGTGTGTGTGTGTGTGAGAAAGAGCTTGGATTCAAAGTGCGCTCAGGAGAGTGTACGATGTGTGGTTTTCACTTGATTTTTCCTGTTGGTTTCATTAGCTAATGCTGTGACCGTATTATCATCCAGGATTAGCGTGGTTGAGGCCGTCCACCAGCCTGAGTCAAGACGTAGCCAAAAAATTATATTAAAACGGCGTAATCCCCCCTGCTTGCTCATAGTACAAAAAAATCTTTCTTTATTTCACAAGGTTAAACCTTGTGCCTCTCCCCCAGGATTATCTTAATGTGTGGGATAACATTGTGTTATGTCACCGGGGATGGAATGTATCCTCATGACAGTGGGCAACAAATCCTTTTAGTCAAATCAATGTGTGGCAGTGACATGACGGATATGACAAATGCACCATACAGCTGCTGTCCAGGCTGATATTAGGGCCAAACAGAGCCACAACTTTGCGTGTGCAAACTACTGAAACTTAAAGCTGCTCTGAACAATATTTTGTACATTAACCCTTTGAAACCTGGATCAACATCAGTTTTCTTGTGCTGCATTCAGATTTCTTTCACAAACTATTTGACTAACTCTGAAACCTGAGCAAATTGTTTTGGTTTCTTTCAATAACATGAGGACAAAAGGCAATAACCAACTTGTCAAGAAATGTTGCACAAATTGCAAGAAAATAGGAAAATGTGACAAAAAAAGCTAAAAAAATTGTCTTAAAAAAGAGGGGAGGATTATTTGAAAACTTAAAAATTGTCACAGAAACTGTATTTATAATTATAATATTTTATATATCAATTATATTACATAACAAACATATTTTAAAGAAAATTACCAAAAACAAACAAAAAAAATATAAGTAGAAAAGAAAAACAGAAGAAAGACAGAACACAACAATGACTTGAAAAAGAGTATTTTTTTCTTTAACATAATTTTATAATGATCACATATATAATTTTCTTGACATTTACATGTAGTATCTTGATAATTTTGTAATAATTATCACTTCTTTTTAAAAAACTAATATTCAGCTCATTTCAATGTCATTTTCATCATCACCTCTGGCTAATTTCTTGCAATTTGTAGGACATTTCTTGTCAAGTTAGTCTATGCATTTATCCCAATGTTTTTGAAACCAGTTTGCTTAGGTTTAAAAGGGTTAATGGAATCTAAGGACACTTATTTAAATATATACAGAACACACTATGGCACTATGGTGTGTGCTCTCCCCTGCCCAGATACACGTGTGTATATTCACAGGTGAGTGTGAGTACCTCCGATTATCTGGTTATTGCTACCAGAGGTAACATAGTTACATTTTCAGTTTTTTGATCCTACCTCTAGATGTTTTTCCCTTCGTTTAAGCCTTACTTCATACCAGCTATAATAATAATTTACCCCTCAAGCTCATTTGTGGAGATACTCCATTAGGCACAATTTTAAAACGGCTCATTAGGCTTAGCAACACAAACAATCAGACTTATACTGTGAGATTTTGAATTTTTAGCAACTGAATATAGTGATGTTTTGATTGCTTGTGTTTTACTACTCCAATGTTTTATGGGTGTAATTTTCATATAAGCCTGTATAGGTTTCTACCACACCCTCACAAGTACTTTTTATATATTTTTTCCCCATCGTGCTTTATTTTATGTGAAACAAATAAACGAAACTAATAAACTAAACCACAGGTGTGTACATTATGATCATAACTAACAGGAGTGATGGCCAAATTTACAAAAATAACCCAACAACAGTATTGAGCCATTAACTTATGTGCTTTGCTGAACAATAACAAATGACCAAACAGAGAAAATATGCTGACTGTGCTGCTCTACTTTGCAGCTCTCTGCGTGTTAAAAAATGCTTTCAGCACTAATTTGTCAGTGTGCTGCTTGATTGGATAAATTAGAATGTTAATCACTGTCACTGAAAATCCATCCACAGCTCATACTGTACATGTAACACGAGACAACACGCAGTGATGCTGATACCTATTAGAGCGTGACACCTTTAATCACCAGGGACAGTGTTCATGCTCTTGGATTTTCAATCAGGCCTCACATAAATATGCGCAAGTTGATCTGATTTCCTAAAGAATAAATTATATTAGCATTTTAAAAAAAATATATATACACTACCGTTCAAAAGTTTGGGGTCACTTAGAAATTTCCTTATTTTTGAAAGAAAAGCACTGTTTTTTTCAATGAAGATAACTTTAAACTAATAAGAAATACACTCTATACATTGCTAATGTGGTAAATGACTATTCTAGCTGCAAATGTTTTTGGTGCAGTATCTACATGGGTGTATAGAGGCCCATTTCCAGCAACTATCACTCCAGTGTTCTAATGGTACAATGTGTTTGCTCATTGCGTCAGAAGGCTAATGGATGATTAGAAAACCCTTCTGCAATCATCTTAGCACAGCTGAAAACAGTTTAGCTGGTTAGAGAAGCTATAAAACTGACCTTCCTTTGAGCAGGTTGAGTATCTGGAGCATCACATTTGTGGGGTCGATTAAACGCTCAAAATGGCCAGAAAAAGATAACTTTCATGTGAAACTCGACAGTCTATTCTTGTTCTTAGAAATGAAGGCTATTCCATGCGAGAAATTGCCAAGAAACTGAAGATTTCCTACAACGGTGTGTACTACTCCCTTCAGAGAACAGCACAAACAGGCTCTAACCAGAGTAGAAAAAGAAGTGGGAGGCCCCGCTGCACAACTGAGCAAGAAGATAAGTACATTAGAGTACCCGCAAAACGCCAGTGTCAACATCTACAGTGAAGAGGCGACTCCGGGATGCTGGCCTTCAGGGCAGAGTGGCAAAGAAAAAGCCATATCTGAGACTGGCCAATAAAAGAAAAAGATTAATATGGGCAAAAGAACACAGACATTGGACAGAGGAAGATTGGAAAAAAATGTCATGGACGGACGAATCGAAGTTTGAGGTGTTTGGATCACACAGAAGAACATTTGTGAGACGCAGAACAACTGTAAAGATGCTGGAAGAGTGCCTGACGCCATCTGTCAAGTATGGTGGGGGTAACGTGATGGTCTGGGGTTACTTTGGTGCTGGTAAGGTGGGAGATTTGTTCAGGGTAAAAGGGATTTTGAATAAGGAAGGCTATCACTCCATTTTGCAACGCCATGCCATACCCTATGGACAGTGCTTGATTGGAGCCAATTTCATCCTACAACAGGACAATGACCCAAAGCACACCTCCAAATTGTGCAAGAACTATTTAGAGAAGAAACAGGCAGCTGCTATTCTATCTGTAATGGAGTGGCCAGCGCAGTCACCTGATCTAAACCCCATTGAGCTGTTGTGGGAGCAGCTTGACCGTATGGTACGCAAGAAGTGCCCATCCAGCCAATCCAACTTGTGGGAGGGGCTTCTAGAAGCGTGGGGTGAAATTTCTCCAGATTACCTCAACAAATTAACAGCTAGAATGCCAAAGGTCTGCAATGCTGTAATTGCTGCAAATGGAGGATTCTTTGACGAAAGCAAAGTTTGAAGGAAAAAATTATTATTTCAAATACAAATCATTATTTCTAACCTTGTCAATGTCTTGACTATATTTTCTATTCATTTTACAACTCATGGTGGTAAATAAAAGTGACTTTTCATGGAAAACACAAAATTGTCCGGGCGACCCCAAACTTTTGAACGGTAGTGTATATATTATTAGAAAACTTTGTTTAAATGGAAGCAAAAACAGGTTAAAAGATTTTGAGTGCTGTAAGTAACTCAGGACCACATTGTAAAGATTAATTGACACTGGATACTTGCAATAATTGATTTTTTTAGACTCTTCAGGGCAGAGAAGGCTGAAAATACAACACTGAAATAGCATCCCCTTTTTTAGATTATTTGTTCTGCTTTTGTCTTTATGTTATACGACAGCATGAAAGGGGGAGAGAGAGGAGATGACATGCAGCAAAGGGCTGCAGGTCCGAGTTGAATCAGCAGCCTCTGTACATGGGGTGCCCGCTCTACCAGGTGAGCTTCTGGGCGCCTCATAATATCACACTATCACCTTTAAGATGATATGGCTAACTAGAGGAGGAAGAAGAAGTAAAAAAAGAAGATAAATGTCCTAATATCTGAAAATCGTCCTGTCGTCCAAGTCTCAGAAATGTCTTCAAATTGTAGAAATGTCCTAAAATCCTAGAAAGGTTCTGAAATCATAGAAATGTCCTAAAGTTCTAGAAAGGTTCATAAATCCTGGAAACATCTTAAAATCCTTGAAATATTCTAAAAATCCTAGAAACATCCGAAAATTTGAGAAATGTCCTGATATCTGAAAATCGCCCTAAAATCCAAGAAATGTCCTAAAATTCTTCAAAAGTACTAAAATTCTAGAAATGTCCTAAAATCCTAGAAAGTGCCTAAAATCCTGAAAACATCTGAAAATCCCTCAAAAGTCCTTAAATCTGAAAATGTCCTAAATCTTAGAAATGTCCTCAAATCCCAGAAACGTTCTAAAATGCTAGAAGTGTTCTTAAATCCTACAAACATCTTAAAATCCTTCAAAAGTCCTAAAATTGTGGAAATTTCCAAAAAACTTGAGAAGTGTCCTAATATCTGAAAATCATCCTAAAATTCTAGAAATGTCCTAAAATCATTAAAAAGTCCCTAAATTGTAGAAATGTCCTAAAATCCTAGAAACATGTATGAGGCTGCTGCAACTGGCCTCCTGTCATTTTGCAAAAGTGGCTCCAAAGCAAAGCGAGCTGAGTCCCCCTGCAGTGGAGGATATAAGCAGACTTTTTAAAAAATAAACAGATTTAATCTCATCTTTCAGAGTTTGTTGAGTGTTTCAGTGTTTGCGTGCTCCACAGATGTGTCAGCGTGCTCAGTGTGATTCTTACCGAGTTGCCTTTGCTCTGCATGAGGCTTTGGTCCTGCTGCTCCGGTGTGATGGGGGACGACTTCAGAGGGGGGGACAGGGTGAGGTCTCGACGTAGAGGCCGTGAATCAATCTTTTCCCCCGCTCTGTCCAGCTTGTGCGCTGAGTCTTTACCCCCTTCCCTCCCCTCTTTCCCTTCCCTCCCCTCACGGTTCTTATGCCTCTGTCGCTGCACGGTGTGCGAGCGCCCCTCTCCGTGAGCGTGAGTGTGCCCGTGCCTCTCCTCCCCGTGCCCATGGGGCTTGTGGGTAGTGGAGTCTCTGGGCTGTAAAGGCTTCATCTCCATCTCATAATTGCTAATTTTCTCCTCGTCCTGCTCCAGCAGACGGCCTCCCCTGCTGTGCACGCCCCTGTGCCCCGACGTCCAAGAGGCAGACGAGGAGGACTCCGTCCACCTGTCCCCTCTGGCCTGTCTGTGATTGGACGACCCATGCTCCCGGGACTTGTGATTGGAGGAGCTGTGTTTGTGTCCATTGGTCCGGCTCGCTCCCCGTCCGCTGAGGCCACCTCCTTTTGACAACATCCCTCTCCTCTTGTCCTCGCTCCAGCTGTTGGCCCGTGGGTACTCCCCCTTCCCTCCTCCTCCTCCTCCTCCATCACCTCCCCCACTTCCTCCCTCCATCAACACCTGGATCTCCGTCTGCCCTCCTCCCCCGCCTTTCTCACCCCTCTCTCCTCCATCCTTCCCCTTGTCCCCGTGGTCCACTGCGCTCTGCCGGTGGAAGCGGGCGCTCTTGCTGCGCTGGGTCGGCCTGGCGGGGGGAGGCGGGGTGTGGGGTGGCGAGGAAGAAGGGGGACTGAGGTCAGGGGTGGCGGCGTCGTTAGAGGGGTCATCGGAAGCACCACTCTTGACGTAGAGGTCGGGGCTGTCGGCGGTGCCGGCGCTACTCGACAACCCTTCACCCTCCACCTCGCTGGACACCTGACGTTTGGGACGCTGCACCTCCATGCCTGCAGGAGACAAGCAGCGTCACAGAGATGACAAACATTTTGGGAAGGTGGTGAAGTTGGGAGACTACGACTCTTCGTTGGCTATCGCTGCTTACTAATTTTCCATTAAACATTTAAAATGAAAGCACAGTTCGCGCTAAAACACCCATCCGATCAATCGTGAGCAGCGCCACTGAACGCGAGTGGCTCACGCAGCTGTAAATAATGGCTGAAAATCACCTTTTTGTAGAATTTCATAACTCATTAAAACCAAAGAAAAAAAGATCAACTGAACAAACATCAGGTTGATGAGAAATACCTTAAATTTTAGAAACTATTTTGGGGGGAAAATATTTGGTGTGTACTTTTGAGTTTTTAGTTTGTTTGGTCGACAAAATTGACACCTCCAGTATTTTTCCCCAAAAAATTCGACCTACCCTTCCTGCTCGCTTAATCATTTTTGTAAAGTCCCTTAGTCTTTATCTGCAAATAAATGCGAAGGAAACAGAAGGATACGCGATGATGTCCAGGATGTGTGAAACACAAACATGTTGCAAAATGTCAGCGCTGATACTTGTTGACATAAATGTCCTCACAATAAAAACAGACAGCCGCTGAGAGCAGAAGAGATGGCAAAAGAACAATCACTGTCATCTCAGGTATCTGTGTGTGGGAGTGTACAGTACGTGTCATAAAGTCAGCGTGTGTGCGTGTGTGTGTGTGTGTGTGTGTGTGTGTGTGTGTGTGTGCTTATGTCACTGTGCTGAGCAGTGCATGTTCTTGTGGGTTGGACACCTGCGGTGCAGTACAGGTGTGAGTGACAGAGGCAGAAACGCAAAGCTGGAGGGTGGTTTACACTGACCTTTACCACCATCACACACACACAAACACACACCGTCACACACATTTACATGCATATGTAGACACACGTGTTGCTGCATATATGTCTGCCTGGCTGGGTTTGTCGATTACTGACATGCATGGCAATACATATGTTGTCATTTTGGTGAATAGGTTGTGTGTTAGAGCAACATGGCTGCAGACAACGAACAAAAGTATTAATACTCTAAAGCTGCACACATTTACTGTCCTCTGTTTGTTTCACGTTCATGTACAATGCTGTTGATGTGCCCTTATATATACATATATATATATATATATATATATATATATATACTGTATATATACATCAGTAGTGCATTTTTCAGGATTTTATTATAATTCAGGACATTTCTGTCACACTCATATGTGTTGGATTGTTTATCTTATATATATATTTTTTGCCAGTATTCGATATGCTGATTCATTTGGCTGACAACCGATATATCCAGTTTTTTTCCCCCACCTAATTTTAGAGATCATCAAGTCTCTCCTGTAGTGGAATTAATATCATACTATGCATACACCCACCAGCTGACGAGGGCATGAAATACAATGCTTTTCAATGTATATAATATTAATTCATTGCGCAAAATAAGAAAAATACTTCGACTTTGTGTTGATGTTTCTATATGTGCATGTTCGTGCATGTCAATTACAAAATTTTCTTTTTTTTGTTTTATGATATTGGCAGAAATCAGCATGTTGGCCGATTCAGATGTTTCATTTTAAAGCCAATTTCTGCTGATGACGTGCCGATCTTATCATGTATTCCTACTTAAGAGTGAATGGAAAACGTACGCTTTTTGAAACTTTTATAACTTTGTTATTGTTTTCATGTATTCTAAAGAAACAGAGAGAGAGAGAGCAAAATAAATCTTGAGGACATCGGTACGAAGCGTGGCCATTGTTTTTGCAGAGCCGTGAAGGTACCGTGAGTGTTTGTGCTCACCATTTCCTGGGTGCTGGAAGGACGGGGAGAACTGCTTGGCGGTGACCCTCGCCATGCGACTCTCCTCCTGGGCTTTCTGAGCTGCTCCGACCGCTGCCTCTGCTTTACCCTGCGCATGAGCCGTCCTGACACACAGAAGACAGAAAAAGGAATATATAGAGGACAATAAATCAAATTTAACTTTAAACATTCAGAATCTTTGGCGGTAGTGTCTAAAATAAATTCCCTTAAGGAAGAAGAACAGCAGGGAGGAAAGTAATAAGTAGTTTTAATATGAAAGAAGAGAACAGAATAAAAACATATTGTCCAAAAATACTGTAAGTTAAAAAAAAATACAATAACTGACCTTTCGAAACAATAAAAGTGCCAACAGTGCACCACAGTGTCTCAGTTTTTTACTGATATGAAGGTATTTGTGGTCGAGTCCAGGTTTTTTCACACAAGACAGAACGCAACCAGTTCACCTCCATTAACTCTTTACTGGTTTCCAAGAAATGATGGGATACTTTGGACGCAATCGTTTCATGTTTAGAAGAAATTTTAAGAGTAAGCGTAAGTAACTGGATGCAAATTTAAAGATCTATTTTTTTCTCCACAATTATTCAAAATCTGGTCTTTTAAAGACAAGTTGGTAACCTTTATTGTTCAACCCACAGCCAATTAAACCCGACAGGGTGAACGGGAGTTTGAGTGAGAGCGCAGTACGCAGGCTAAAGACAGCTTATCTTTTTCTCTCTGTTCTGACCTTCTGTCCACACTAACCTGACATTTTTCTCACATGAAAACAAAGCTTTTTAAAATCACTGTTTATGCTCCTTTAGCGGTCAGGCAGAAGAGAAAAATATGTAAATGAGCACAACAGCGACTGGAAATCATAAGTTTGGCTCTGGCCGTCAGTCAGAGTTCGGCGGTTGGTGAGCGTCTGTGACCCTCGTCGCTGCGGTGTGTCCTGCACCGTCGGCCCTAGTTGACCCTCGTCTGCTATTTATCTGCTGATTCAGCATGTCGACTTGGTGGCAGAGCCCGTCGGTGAATGAAATCAGTGATTGGTGTTTCAGTTCAGCACACGAGAAGACAAACGGAAGTAAGAAATGTAAACAAAAGGTTAAAGTTCAGAGGAAGTGAGGTCAAAACAATATATAAGGTAAGATTATTTTCTTTAGCCATTGAGCTCTTTAGCAGAAATGATTCCTGATGGTTTGTATTGCTGTTCACTGGCGTACAATAAATATGCTTTGTTCTTTCAATATTCAAGGTTGTGTCGTTAATGTGTTAACTGGCTAACTAATGTCAAGGCGGTCTTCTGTTTTTTCCTTTTTGAATGACGATTTCAGACGAGGGCCGTCTGCTGGTATGGAGCTGTGTTTCCTCTCATGAGGCGCAGAACATACACGCTGGTTGACCGTCGGTTTGGTGTGTTCATGCGACTTTTTGGCCAAGACACACAGCAGTGTGAGACGACACAGCAGACGGCTTTCATCGCCTCTAGTTCTCTCGTGTTCGTTTGGTGCATCTGGGCCTTTGAAGCGTAGTAGAGTAGATCACAGAGAGCCAGAGAAGACAAAATGAACACATTACTGCACATTTGTCAAATACAGCAGCTTGGTCAGTAGCCCAACACTTCAAACTATGACCCTCTAGGTACCCCTCAAGGCATCAGTTTTGGACCTTCAGGGAAGGCTAGCCAGGAGGATGGCCTTTCCAATCCACAGCTGCTAAGATGTGATCGGTCGACTGTCTCTCCAAACTGCTGTCAAAGAAAACGGCAGACTTATGTGACTGAGTTTTGTTAAAAGAACATAAAGAAAGCACCGTATAGGAGTGATACTTAGCTTACAGCCCACAGCAGGGTGCTGGTGGCCCTTCAACCATTTTCTAATTTACAATCAAAATAAAGTGATTCACACTGGAAATGTTTTTGCACTTTCAGTATACGTAAGGATGAAAAGCATGAGAATAGAGCATGTTTATTAAAAAAAGGTGCCCCCCGACGGAGATCCTTGCTAAACTCCTTATGTCCTATAATCCTAGAAAGGTCCGAAAATCTGAGAAATGCCCTAAAATCTGAGAAATATTCTAAAAACATGCTAAAATCATAGAAATGTCTTAGTCCTAGAGCGTCCTAAAATGCTTGAAACATCTTAAAATCTGAGAAATTTCCTAAAATCCTAGAAATGTGCTAAAATGCACAAAAAGTCCTAAAATCTGGGGGGAAAAAATCCCTAAACTCCAAGAAACATCATAAAATCTTAGAAACATCAAAAAAAAACAAAAAAAAAAAATATCCACATAACATGTGTGGAGCTGCTGTGTCTGGCCCCTGGCCTCTTGTCATTTTGCAACAGTGGCCCCCAAGCAAAGCAAATTGAGTATCCGTCATATAGTACGCAACTGTTAAATTCAGTTTCTTCATTCATATCCGTGTTTAAAACTTTTGAGAAAATATTGTATTTTCTCCACTGTTTGCGTGCCTTTGCAACACTGAGGACATTTTCCCATCATGTGGAAACATAAATAATACATCTACATGCAAACATATAACTGTTAAGCTCACATAAATCATTTATTCTGAGCTGTCATTATAAAAAGAACATGTGGCATAAGCTCCTTCATTTGTATCGGAGTTATCTGCTCTATTGTGCGATGTTGTAGCTGATGAATCTCATCATAAACGACACCTGAACCAGAGGGCGAGAAACACGCGAAACCATAAACGCTTTAACATAATACATGATACCTCATACAGTAGCTATGGGAGGGAGACGATTACAGCGCCACAGTTTGATGAGGTGGTATGTATTCATCTGTTTACAGGCTATGTAATCATTTGCTTGAAATGTGTTTACTATCACAAAATAATTCATCTTGCTGCCTCTGCCTGACGGGCTTTTCACATCTCCCTCATCTCTCTAACTGCTCCTTTACAGCCGCCTATTCATATCTCCCTCACTCTTCCTTTTATATCTTCCCATGTTCCTTTCTGCGTCCTCCTAATTGCTCCTTCCTCTTTATCACAATCCCCTTTTCATCTGCCTCTTGTCCCACCCTCTCTTTCTCTCTTTCTGGTAATATCAAAAAGATCTTTTTTCTCAATTACAACCCTCTTCTTACCTCCGTCTCTCCCTTTCCACTCCCCTATCTTTTTCTGCTCTCTACTTGTGTAAAATAACCTCTCCATCCCTCCCTCTCTTTTCTCTCTCTGGGCAGTAACAGTCTTGATGCAGTGTTGCATGTCGATGGCTATTGATTTTTTTCCCTCTCTGCCTCTCTGTTTCTCTTTGCCCCTCTCTGCTCTCTGCCAGCGCTGCTGTGCCAGGCCCACAGTATACTCAACACCACCCTGTGTGTCTGTGAGCGCCTGTTGGTTGTGGGGGAGGTGAGGTGTAAGGAGAGAGACAAAGACCGTCTTATTGTTTCACGTGACGCCATCACATGTAGAGATTTTGACAGAAGTTTTTCATCCATAAGGACTTAATGTCATGGATGAGCTACAAACACACTCTGGACACAACCTGCTCTAACTCTGGTGGAGAAAACATCAACACTTAAAATCTTCACTTTAGCCTTTAACTAGCTCTGATTCAGCTGCCTTGCACTCTGCTTTGCCCTTATATACTGCTGCACATATTTGGGATGTTGTATTTTCCTTGATTTTATGCATTTTATATACTCTGTTTTTATGCTTATTTTATTAATAATGTCAGTAGGTTACATATATATATATTTTTCCATTTTATGTTATGCATTCTGCACACTACATTTTTAGAATTATTTTATCTTACTTTTTTATAGTATTATCAAGTGGATTTTAACCATTTCTATGTATTCTATCTGATTTTATTTTATTTTTACATACAGGTTTTATTAGGTCTTTTTCACTTTTATGTGTTTTCATGTGAGGCACTTGGTGCCTTCTTGACTGACTTCTTTATTCTTTTTTTTTCTTTTAATGATGGTGCATTTTTATTATGAGGTGCAAACTGTTAAAATATTTAAAGTAAAAAGTTAAACAGTACTATATACAAATATATATATTTTTTAAATTGTGCACTCTATTAGCGATCACGCCGGTTGTAACAAAGGTTATGGCGACTGATAACACAGCAAACGTTCACCATCCAACCATGTTTTAAAGCTGGATAAACAGAGTAACTGGATAAACTCAACCGAATCATCTACCGGTACTCGGTCTCAACAATAACTTCCATTTCCAAAAGTCCAAAAATGTTTTTCTCACTACTGCTGACGTCATGATCCTTTACTCTATACTCAATATAAAATTAAGAATGTAGTGTGTTCCAACTGCATTGTATCTGGATTTTGTGCACGCAAGAAATGCCAGGATTAAAGAAAATGTATGAGCATGAGAAGTGAGCTTACTCAACACACTCAGTCACCCCAAAATTCAGTGCAGCTCTTAAGACTGTCCGATGGCAAAATGCAAATCAGACAGTTTCACTGCAATAATTAACGCTGGATAAAATAACTGATGGCAAGGGACTTTAAGGTACAGTTAGGAGGAAAAGCACAGGCGCTCACATATAACACTCCTGCCCTCGACCTGTTTCAGGATGAATCAGCTGCCCGCAGAGAAAAGAGATGGCTGTTCAATGGAGGCTTAATAACAAAACACAACATCCTGTCCAAAAGAAAAGAGTTAATGATGGAGAGCAAGAAAAGAGAAAGGAACAAGAGATGAAGCGAGGCGATGAGGAGGGAGGAGAGTGTGTGACAAAGGAGCGGCACAGAGGGTGTAATGGAGTACAGCATGAGGAGAGACTGAAAAGGAAGAAGGAAGATGGACTTAAAAGGTGTTACGTATTCAGCATCACTGAATCATTACCAGATTAATTGTGAGACAGCGTAATTACAGCAGCGCTCCAAAGATTGACAACCTCTACATTAAAGTCAAGGAGTGGGATTTATGAGAAATTTGGTTTTACTGGAATTTAGGGAGGCAGTTGCACATGTTTTAAGACAGTTAAAATGTTCACCTCAGTTTGAATGGAAAATCCAGATAAGTTTTTTTTTAACCCTCGTGCACTATTTCAATTTTCTGACTAACTACACATTTGGTACAAAAAATGTACCCTGTTAAAAAGTGCCATAAAAATACTATATCTAACCATTTTTTCCAACTTCCCCTGCATTGCACTTATCAACCAACATCAGTCCTAATAATAACTACTGAATATTTATTGAATTTTTTAAGATTTTCACCCCTTAAATACCAGGTGGTTTACATGATGCCAGTTTTTTTAATTTAAAAAAAACACTAAAAAGTTGTTATTTTCCAAACACTTATTTATATATTTTTTGTTGTTAATGATGCTATCACAGTCTCAGATAGGTCAATGATTAGTGGCAATATTAATATTCTTTTGTATTTATGTTTTTTGTGTTATGTCAGTTTTTTAAAAAGTCAAAAAGTGCAATAAAAATACTATATATATATAAATATTTTTTTTTCAACTTTTACTGCATTACCTTTTTCAACCAACATCAGTCCTGATAATAACTACCAAATATTCATTCATTTTTAGGATTTAAAAAAAATTCAGGTAAAATGCCCAATCTTGTAAAAAACGGTAAAATTTACAAAAACTTATCCAGGACCACAAAATGAAAGCCTGATATTATGGGATGCATGCATGTTTCAATGCTGGAATGACAATGGGATAAAAAAAAGTAGATTTTCATTTTCAGATTTCTACAATTTCAGATATTAGGACATTTCTCGGATTTTAGGATGTTTCAAGGATTTTAGGACATTTCAAGGATTTACAGACGTTTCCAGGATTTTAGGACATTTCTATGATTTTAGGATGTTTCTACCATTTTAGGATGCTGCTGGGATTTTTGGATGTTTCTACAGTTTTAGGAAACTTTGAGGATTTTAGGATATTTCTAGGATTTTAGGACATTAGGGGCTTAGCTAAGACATCCATCAGGGGGGTGCAGGTGATCCTCCACTTGCACTTCTTTTTTTTTTTTTTCTTTTAAATAAAAAAACTCTATTTTTATGTTGTTGTATGCACCCTGGCACCTTATGTATACTGAAAGTACAAACAATTTCCAGTGTGGATCACTTAATTTTTTATTGTGGATTAGAAAATGATTAGGGGGCCACCTGGCACCCTATCAGGGGCCATATTTGACCCGCTGGCATTTAAGTCGAGAATCACTGGCGTACATTTTGACAAACATATATTAATGTTTAAAATGCTACATGAAGCACCTTGACGAGGACAGAGTGAACGCGCAGGAACATGAGGGCCAAAAGCACGAGGGAGATAAACGAGGACAGTGAAGAAGAGGAGAACCAAAGCAAACAGAAGATGGAAAAGACAGACACAGAGGAAGACAACACACAGATGAGATGAGTGGGGAGACAGAGAGAGAGTCTAATCCGGGACTCATGCTAAGCTCCTCCATCATCTCTGTCATTACCTCGAACCAGCTGATGATGATGATGAGGGTGATTCATACCTGAATATCTAACAAAGCTTTCCGGTTTGCATCACTGCTAACAGTGTGTGTGTGTGTGTGTGCGTGTGAGAGTGTGCGTTGGGCTTTAGGCTAGCTGAAACGAGGTCACAGGATTGCAGTGAATGGCTCCGTCCACAAAGCACAGTGAGTCACTGGCGTGTTTATTTGGTACCGACTAATCACAGGTAGCCTGATGCCACATCAGTTACATCAGCACATGTGACAACAGTGATCAGGGAACGTCAGCCTAGTATCACACACACGCACAAATCCGGGGATTTACTGTGACAATAAGCACGTGGACAGCTGACACAGAATTTCTACCAGCTCTGGGATTTTGCTCTGGACCTGACCTTTGACCTCTCTGCTTCCTGACACGGATCAACATTAAAAAGTTCGATAAAGATTTAAAAACAGCCAATGAACGTATTTAGAAAGACACTCTAGGAAAGTTTAAAGAAAAGCTGCATCATCCTTGTACCAGATTGCTATTGTGCTTCATTTAGCTCTGAGAGTTTCTGCAGCAGATACTGTGTTTCACCTCTCAGGGTTTCTCCTGGTGTTCCACAAGGAAATACCCTGCTGTTCTGGGACACAAAGAGAGGGAGAGAGACGGAGAGGCTGTCCTGTCCTGGGCTATGCTGCTGTCTGAATCTGGGTTAGACATTTTTGCGTGTGTGTGTATGCATGTGTGTAACACAAAGAAAGAGCTGGTTTAAACTGTACCGCATGCACGGTTCGGATCATAAGAGAGTCAAGTTGGATTTCTGTCATTTTCAGAGAAAACCAAACATTCAGAGCATCACGACTTTTATCGATTTAGTCAAATGTGCATGTCACTTCCTGCCCCTTCTGACATGATTCAGCAATATCGTGAGCACTTCATGCTGCATCTGTTTCAATGACCTCATCTCAGATACTTGAAACATAATAAGGTTTTTAAATCTACTATAAATTCTGAATTTTGACCATTTCTAGAGGTAGGTGTCAGCTGTTTATGATGAAACAACATTAAAAGGATAGTTCACCCAAAAATGAAAACTTAATCATTATCTACTCACTCTCATGCCGACGGAAAGTCGGGTTAAATTGTATAATCCACAATACATATAAATACATAATAAAACCACAAAATGTCTCCGTACTGCTTGTCCTGGAGCCCTGGAGTGTCAAATTGGTTTAAAAAACATCACTAGTGCCATGTTTTTAGCCTCCCCCACACACAGTAGTTTTTAATCTGATAAAGGGACTTGTTGCTTGCTGCTAACTCCACAAGTGTGTGTGTGTGTGTGTGTGTGTGTGTGTGTGTGTGTGTGTGTGTGTGTGTGGGAGGCTTCCGGCTAGCGTGTAAACACTGGCCTGCAGGTACCGTGAGCTCTCATGTCGTGCGGGCGTGCATATGTGAACGCAGCTCCCACACTAAGCCCTTCAGGCTAAAGGCTACAACAAGGCTAAAAACATGAAGCCAAGGACGTTTTTCAAAACAAATTGACATATCAGGGCTTCAGACACTTGGATTACTTTGGACGAGCAGTATGGAGACATTTTGTGGTTTTATTATGTATTTTTTTAATATTTGAATTCTGGTCACCACTTGTTTCACTTGGTTGACAGATGAGTGCAACACTTTTACATTTAGGCTTCAAAAATCCCCAAAATGGTGTTAATTTGTGAATATTATCTTGTTTGTTTAAATGTTTGTTTACCGCAGATCTTAGTTTATTCAATGATACAAAATCCAATGGAAAAACCCAACCAGCTTTTTGACGAGGGAACCAGGGCTAACTTCCTGGTCGGCCAACAAAAAACATCATCTCTGGGGCAATCTATAGGTCCCCTTTAAGATATGTTAGCATTTAGCTGAAAGCACCTCAGTGGTGCTCTGCCTCACAGAGCTGGAAGCACGACTGTAGACTCTTAGTCTCGTCTCTCCTCTGACACTCTGTCTGCCTTCATGAAATAGGCTCATCCAAGTACTTTTTGTATTGAGATCGTGGTTTAGCTGCTTTAAGTATGCAAAAAGTGGCACCCTACTTTCAACAAGGACACTCTGTCCCTCCCCAAAAATAATCTAAGCCCCCCTTGTGCATGAGCTCCTGCCCTCCAAATATCCGAGCACAATCCTCCTCAGCATGCATAAGCTGAAGCTTGCATGATCCGACTGTATACTTTTACACCTTTCTTCTTTTTTTTTTAATTTCTCAGCCCTGTCAGATCTACCTGTGGGTCCAAATTACAACTCGTGTGACTCAGTCAAACATCGTTCAAACCACATAACTTTTTAACTTAAATGGTTTTTGGGGAAAAGCATCAGGGGACAGAGTAAAACAAAGACAGTTCAACTGCTCCCAGAGAGACAAGGGGGGGACAGACACTGAGAGACAGATGTAAACAAACAGGCTGACAGAGAAGTAAACAGTTTGATGGACGACTGACAGCCATGTGAAACTAATGAGCAATATGGTGCGAAGCATCTTCACATCAATAAATTGCTGGCATGTTAATCTGAAGGCATATTGTAAACAAAACAGATCACCACAAAGGTTATTGGACATGAGTTGTACATTTGTAGAATACAACTACTGTCAAATAAATATATGTCGAATATCATCACCATTGTTTTCAATCATTATATAAAGTGTTTTTGACAATATTGACAGTTAAAGTAAAATGTTAAAGATACCACCTTTGAAATAACACATTGCTCGTTTTAAAAAGATCAAAATCAATTTTAGCTCTCTGTATCCAGTCACAGGTACTTTTTTACAAACATGCAGGACAAAGTCCTGTACCGTTCACAGGGATACAAGTTTAAAGAATTTCCTCACTGACAGAAACTTGGCAAGCAAGCTCAAAGATGTCAGAGAAATACAGTTTATTTATTACAAAGTATTTACCATGAGAGGAAGACGCTAGTAAAAACCATAACCTATACTGGTTGCTGTGCCCATAGATGGATCGGGCACAGGCCCAGGGGCCCAAAGTGTCAGGAGGCCCTTTGGCCTCACTTGCAAAATGTCAAATTAACAAGTACCGACCAGGAGGAGACAAAATGACTGCAGAGAGACACAAAATGCCAAAAAAAGATCCAAAATTACTCCAGAGAGACACAAAACAACCACAAGGAGAAACAAAGATACCCAAAATGACAAAAATACATAAAAAATTACCCCAAAGACACACAAAACAACTATAAGGAGACTCAAAATACTCCAAAAAGACACACTTAACCATGATGCTCTGTTGAAATTTGTGACAGATATTACAATCTGGTGATTTTACAGTCTGGCTCCGAGTAGGAGAGCAGGTGCTTGTTTATCCAAAAAAAAAAAAAAAAGCAGTGGACGATCCCACATAACCCCTGACAGAGGTCCTAGCTAAGCCTCTGATGTCCCTAAATCCTGGAAATGTTGTAAAATCCTAGAAATGTCCTAGAGTCCTACAAACATTGTAAAATCCTAGAAATTTTGCCTCTATGTTGTGCAACATGTGCAGTCCTGCAGAGGGAAGATATGAGCGATGAACTGGATAAATGGCTTCAGAGTGAATAACTGACACAGTTTGTGAATGAACTGATTGTCTGAAAAGGGGTTAGGTTCAGTATCTGATTATCAGTTGACCTTCAAACAGATCAATAATGTAACACCCTGACGTCATGATCAATAACTTACATGTATGTACAGTGTACGAATATATCTGTGTTTGCATGTGTTCAAGAGCAGATCACCTGATTTCTGCAAGAGTCAAGACTTAGATGGACAAACTTGTTAAGGAGGTAGAAAAAACACAATAGTGTGACAGTGAAACGAGATGAGAAGAGAGAAATGAAGAGATTTTTAAAATGTTGGGGTCAGAGAGAAAAAGACAATAAGAAAGTGAGACAGAAAAAGTAAGAGAGTGAGAGAGATTTCCGCATTATGCCAACAATGTTGGCAGGCAGCCTGAGAGAGAGCAGAAAGGCTGAACTGGAGGCACACACACACACACACACACACACACACACACACACACAAAAGAAAGAGGATACATGAGGTGAATCACTAAAGATCCAATCCTATTAGTCCTGATGACAGTCTTCTGCTGAGGGCAGTATGACCACAGTTTGCTACAGCTGCTCACCTAACTCATCTCACACTGCTGATAAGTCACACAGAAAGAGAAAGAAAGAAATGACAACAAATTAAAGTTCATGTCAGTCACTGGATCGTCTTATATTACGTTGATTAGATCGCTCCCCTCATGTTTGAGTCCACATTTTAAGTCAGACGGACCCGCAGTGAACAGACTGTCACAAAGCACTTAGACAGCAAGCATAGCTCCAATACCCTGATGGATGGACCAAAACTTTGTCATGTGTAAAGCGTAACGCACACATGAGCGTGGGAGGAGCGGCAAGCAGCTCGTGTTAAGTTGCATCAAAGACAGCGGGGATACTTAAATTCCTTTGCTTAAGGGCCACTTTTGCAAAATGATAGGAGGCCAGGGGCCAGTCGCAGCAGCCACATACACGTTTCTAGGATTTTATGACATTTCCGGGATTTTATGAATTTTTTTCTGATTATAGGACATTTTTAAGGTATAAGGACATTTCAAGGACTTCAGGAAATTTCTAGAATTTTAGGATGTTTCTAATATTTTTGGACTTTTCTAGGATTTTAACATGGTTTGAAAACTTTAGGACATTACAGGACTTAATGACATTTCTAGGATTTTAAGACATGTCCTACATTTTAGGATGCTTCTGGGATTGTATGACATTTCTCAGATTTTAGAACATTTTTAAGATACAAAGACATTTCTAGGACTTCACAAATTTTCTAGAATTTTAGGATGTTTCTAATATATTTGGACTTTTCTGGGATTTTAACATGTTTTGAAGACTTTAGTATGTTACAGGACTTTGGGACATTTCTAGGATTTTCGGACATCAGGGGCTTAGCTAGGACTTCAGTCGGGGTGCAGTAGATCCTCCACTGGAACTTTTTTAATGAATAAGCTCTATTATGATGCTGTTTTATGCACCCTGGCACCTTATGTATACTAAATGTACAAAACAATTCCCAGTGTGAATAATTTAACTTTTAATTGTGAATTAGAAAATCGTTGGGGGGGCACCTGGCACCTTATTGAGGGCTAATGTGCGGGTCTAAGGACAGAGTGATGTTGTATGCTGTAAAGCACTCTGAGGTGAATTGTGATTTGTGATAACGGGCTTTATAAATAAAACTGACTTGACTTATTGGTACCAGATTTGGCCCACAGGCTGTAAGTTGAGTAGACCTTTAAAGTCAAGCCAAGGCGACAAACGACAAAGACACGGAAGTCTATTTCCCCAAATTTCACTTCATGTGGGGAGGCACAACTTCTACTTTTTCATTGTTAATACTCACTATGTGTACTGGACTTCATGTACTTTCTGATACCAAGCACTGATTCAACCCAGCCATTCTCACTTTACAGAGTATTAAACCAATGACATGATACATCCCATCAAGTCTCTTTTATCACTTTCTAAATACTCAACATTTTGGTTTGATAGAAATTATGTTTAAGTACAGACACTGGCCAACTAAGACAGACATTTTACCTATTACCTCTATATTACTTACTATATATTCTTGAACTGGCTCTGGCAAGTTCGTGGATGTAGATTTAATGGTGGATTCCTGTAAAGGGAGCAGCCAAATTTCTTGCTCAGTCTGTGTCCTTGGATTGAACTCATTATATTCACCTTGACACTAGTTAAATTTTCTGATCTTTCCGTACAACTCAAATCTACAAACACTGTTTCTTCGACAGCAAGCACTGCCACCGAATTACTGTATCCACGGCCCGATAACCTGCTTCCTTGAAGCAACAAGGTCTGCAAACCAAAATGGGTTATAGGCCTACTTCTGATGGGTCCCCACATGACAAGAGTATGGATGTGTATCCATGACGACAGGTCCCAGGACGGCTAATTAATTTCCTAGTCCGAAGTTGAAAAACAAAAACTGTTGCTTTATATTCCTGTCCAAAAGTTTCTATCTGCTGTAAAGAAGGTCAGGGCACACCCATTAACATCACAACCCCAACTGTGCTCATTGTTTTACTTCAATGAGCAGAGTTATAATGAGAGCGGGCTCTCATTTCCATTCAGCGGAGCAGCTTCATCAGAGTCTTAACAGCTCCAGGCGGTCTCGCTTCGCTTGCTGTTTCACTTGTACCATAACCTCCTTAACCCTACATTCACCTTAACCTTAATCCTGTTCTTAATCTGTCATTGATCTCAATTAAAGTGTGGAATGGGTCCATCCGCAAGTGTTTACATGTCGAGCCAACTCCCCCGGTGATTCAGACACATGGAGCCATCAGTGGGGGGTTGGACACTCGTACAATACAGAGACAGCGACACGAGACAGAAACAGAGAGTGAGGTGGAAGTAGAGGAATGGAAATGAGAGGTGGAAATTACAAATCACTTTGCTGGTTTAAATCATTTCGTTTAGTTCAGTTAAAAGATTCAAAGCGACTGCGCTGTAGTTCTTTGAATTTTTCTTCTAACTTTAGCGACCACTGTTCACGTGCACTACGCCGCGTACATCAGCAGAGTTGGGAAAGCTATTTTTGAAATGTTATTGGTTACACATTATCTTGTGCTGCGTTCAAACGTCTTCACAAATCAACCTTCAAACCTTGAGCGAATTGGTTTGCTGCCTTTTAAAAACATCGGGGGGAAAAGGGAAATGAGCAACTTCACAAAAGATGTTCAACAAATTGCTGGAATTAGTAGATTTGGACTGTTTTTAGAGGTAGGAAAAAAAACATATTTATAATTATCATAATTATTCATCTATTTATTCATTGGTCATAACTGCTTGACCTCTTAGGGGTCGTGGGGAGGCTGGAGCCTATCCCAGCTGTAATTGGGCGAGAGGCGAGGTGCACCCTGGGAAGATCACCAGAGTATCACAGGGCTGACGCACAGAGACAGACAACCATTCACACTCACAGTCACACCACCAGGCAATTTAGTGTCACCAATTAACCTGCATGTCTTTGGACCGTGGGAGGAAGCCGGAGAACCCGGAGAAAACCCACGCTGACACGGGGAGAACGCGCAAACTCCGCACCGAACAGCCCCCTCACCAAAGGTCCGAACCTCGCCCTAGCCCAGGGTCCAACCTGGGACCGTCCTGATGTAAGGCGCCAGTGCTAACCATCACACCACCATGCAGCCCATCTTAAATATATATTTACACATTTATTTAAATTATAACAGTAAATCAGTAAAATATATTTTTAATTTACAATTTAAATAATTACATGTCTAAAAATATATTACAGATTTATTATTATTTAAGCACCTTGTCAGGTCATTCACTCTTTTTTTTGCTGTTTTACTTTGTTTTTGATTGTGTGTTTTCATTTCTAATTTTCAGGTAATTTTCCTGGACTTTTTTACATATTTCTTGCTAATTTTGGGTTATTTCTTTTTTACCTTGCTCATTGACATTTTCCCCATGTTTTGGACAGAATTCAAACCAATTTGCTCTCACACAGAGAGAGACTTGTGAAGTTAGCAGCAAGCAACAAGTTCCTTAGTTGGATTTAAAACTAATGCGTGTGGAGGAGGCTTCCAGGTAGCATACCAGGGGCACTTTTTGGTCTCACAGGAGCGTGCATACGTGAACGCAGCTCCCACACTAAGAGCTACAGGCTACAACAAGGCTAAAAACATGACGCCTGTGATGTTTTTCAAAACAACTTGGCACTTGGATTACATTGGAAGAGCAGCATGGAAACAATTTGTGGTTTTGTAATGTATTTTTTTTTTCAGTTTGAATTTTGGTCACAGTTTGCTTCGATTTTTCCCCACGAATCTCCATGAGTGTTTCATGGACTATAAAACCTCACCCGACTTTCCATCGCCACAAAGGTGAGTAGATAATGACTGAATTTTCATTTTTGGGTGAACTATCCCTTTAACTATAGCAAGCCGCACCTATGATATAATGTCACGGGTGGCCAGGTAGCTGAACTGACTGACAACAATCCCGCAGCTGTCAGTATATTTTGATTAAAATATTTCTTAATCCTGATTAAAGTGCAGAAGTTCACAACATTATGAGCCTCACCCACTTCAAACCAGTAAAAAAGGAAACAATCTCTCATATAAAACAATCAGTTGAACTCTAACAGTAATGTCTGTGCTCATACAGCCCTCTGAGTAAGAAGTTGATTCAGCCAAAAGGTTTTCAGGGACTTTGTTAGTTAGATTAACCATTACACCGACCACCTCTAAACTGGGCGGCCTCTTACTTCAACCAAAGAAATGGAGGGAGATGACGAACAAAAGAAGTGCAGACTCTACCTGGACAGAGCGATCTCAGCCTTCTGCCGGGCGATGTCGGCTGCTTTCTGCGCTCCCTCCACGGCTCGGTCCACCTTCTCTCTGATCTTACTGGCTCGGAGCGGTATGAGGTTCTTCCTTTTGCCGCTCACCAGGATGTTCTGTTTGTACTTCCCTTCCTCTTTTGTGCCATCAGGAAACGTGGTGCAGCCGTAGCCATGGCGTTTGTTGCTAAGCCACTCCCCCTCGTACTGCAGCCCGTCGGACCGTCGACTAACACCGAAACCTGTCCTCTTGTCGTTCTTCCACTCGCCACAGTAGGTCTCTGTTGCCGTGGCGTCCACGTCGTCGTCTGCAACTGCCAAATCTGCATCTGCATCTCCGAGACTGGAAAGGTGAAAGGTTACTTTGGTTTGGTTTGTGTGTTCAATCATTAATTCTACATTAAACTCTGAGAAGAACAAATTGAGGTTTGGTCGGGAGGCAAGCTATGAGGTGCCATGCCATTGGTCCGATGGCCCAAAATTTTTAAGCCCCATTACTCGAAAAATGTCCCACTGGACAGAAAGCCCATTTCTCAGCCCATTATCCCACTGCTCTGAAGTCCTGCTTCTCTGAAAATACACACTCTCTGCCGTTAGTTTCAGTTTCTCAATGACGTTTGAGCCTCCGATCCTGCATGTGTTTACGGACCACTCACAGCGTTTTTCAGCAGCATTTGAGCAACAGAAAACACGTGTTTTTAATGACCATCCCTTCTCTTCCAACTGCTTTTGTGCCACCTGACACGGGTGTTTTAAGCAAAGAAATGATCTTTTCCTAACTATAACTGAGTGGTTTTTGTGGCTGTAGGAGAAATGGGTTATTGGTCTAATAGAACATTTTTTAGACAAACTGGGCATCAGAATACATAAAAACATGCTAAGGCTACATATCTGTGTTTAACAGAAACGTACAATGTCAGCATTTTTACAGATATTTGCCCCCATTCCCTTATCCCTGTCTGTTCATATAACACCACTCCTGGTGTAACCCTCCCTCATGGTCAAACACTGCACGGTGCAACTGAGGTTGCTCAGCTAAGATTCACACAGGCTTGTTTTCATCTTTCCTCCTCTGGCCCATTAATTAAATCTCTACTTCCCTGTTTACATTGGCCTAGTGTAAGATATATGGCTTTAATGTGTTCAAATGATAAGAATATCTAACACATGGGTAAATAATTGATTAATTGCGATACATTACATAAGCATGAATTATAAATGTTGTATTTTATCTTGCATGCACATGAGCCCTCACAGAGGCCTTTTTGTGCATGTTTACAACAGTGGCACAGAAAAAAAATACCTAGAAGTTTCTGTCCTTATCAGCCTTGCCAATAATTAATCAGACCTGATAAGCTGCTGTCAGCCACTTTGCCAACAAACAGGGTTGAGAGCTGCTGACTCTTGTCGTCTAGTAATTGAGGCCTTTAAAAATAAGCCACCTCAATCCAGCGTACTTGGAATTTAACACCAAGTGTTTCCAGAGCTGATTCACCGCATTCGAGTCAAAGACGCTGCTGTCTACAAGACAAATGAAATAGCTTTTCATATTTGTGCAGCAGCATGTCCGCTCTGCGACTGACTGGTGTGTCCAATATGACGGATCAGAAAATGTTAAAAGAAAAACAGCAGACACAGATAACTTATCACTGGGTAACACAGTGTAAACTTTTTATCAAGCCGGTTGACAGTGAACTGACCTTCGACCAACAGGCCAGTTTGCACTGTGTGCCAATCCATTTTAAAGACACTTAAGTAGGACAGGTGCTTGTTGCTGCCTTGGTGTGCCTTAGATGAAGGACAGTTTCCCTTTTTTGGTATGTCATCCCTCCTTGTTTTTCCCCTTTCTTCCCACTTTGATTCATGTCATTATCTCAGTAACTTATTGTGACACATTCTTCTCTCCAAACTCTCCAGTTATTTAACTGTTGCTTGGTTTTTGGAGCTCTTTGTTCATTTTCAGTTCAGTGCAGAATCATTCAGTGCGGAGGCACTGAAACTGATTTGACATGTTTCTGTGTGAGACAGGATACTCAGGGGCTCAGTGGAGGGTTTGCATGGGTTGCCCCAATATTTGATGGACGCGGAGTGAAAGATTCACCACAAAAGTTGGAGACTTACAGAAAAATTGTGTGATTTTGACATAATAATATGTGAAAATGCTTTCTTAATATTAATTTTGTGTATAACAATGCACAGATTTACTGGCAAACAAGAACTGCATTGGATAATTCTGCAAAAATGTGTATTATGTTCAGTTTCAACTTTTTTTTTAAATTCTTGCTGCCTACCTCAGCTGCAAATGGTAATTGATTCAGGAAAGATCACAGTTCCAGCAATAAAAAGTCAGAAATGAATAGTGGGGTTAAGACAGAACAACCCAATTGCCAAAAAAATGTCCGCACTGTACATTTCTACAAACCAAAGATACATCGCATCTGTAAGCTTAAATATCTTAAAACTTCACGTTTCTTAACAACACAATGTAAAGATGCAGTTAGGTTCAGGTAGAAAAACTTAAAAAGTTAATGGGAGGGACCTATGTCTATTTTCTTTTTTTTGCTTTAGGGGAGGGGCAAACAACTTTAAATTGCTGTAATTTGTGTTTAATTTTACTGCTAATTATTTAAAGAAAACTTGCATTTGAAAGGTATCTTTCTTTAAAAAAAATATAAAATAAATGTATCATTTATCACAGCCAGAAACTGTAAAAACAGAAATTACTGTTGGATTTTCAAATTTCTGATGGTCCTTGAACACATCATGTGTTATTATACAGGTTTGTAAAAAAAAAAAAAAAAATCCATGACTTTTCCAAAAATTTAAGGGTAAATATGTTTCCAAAACGTTTCTAAGCCTGGAGGCTGCTATTTGCAAATATCATGATTTAAAGGTTTTTTATAACCTACAAACCCTTGAAAAGTTTCTTCTGGCAACTGGGCTGGTCAGGAAGCAAACTCTGGTTTCTGACATCAAATACACACTCAACAAACATCCTAACTTGGTACTAAATGTTGGAATTGGACCAAAATTGTGAGGTGAAAATCATCCAATATGGATGTGATTTCTAAGGTACTGGGCTGCAATAAAAAAGAAATAATAAAAAAACCCTTAAATAATAAATAAATAAAAACCTTGAAATATAAAGACTTTCAAAGTATCCGTGTGATTTTTTTCTGGACCTTCAGTTTAAAAACAACCTTGCTAACTAGTTGACAAGGCCTACACCTCTACCTGGCCTGCAGGAGAGCTTGCCTCCATCATCTATTTCTTTTATTACCTGATAGTAGAGTTGATATCAGATGCAGCAGAGGACACAGTGCTCATCCCAGCTTCGCTTCTGAACGAGCTCTGCTTCGATCTCTGGGAGGCCAGGGAGCTCCTGGACTCAGACTTCCTCAGCTTGAGGCCGGACAGGATGGACCTCCGGAAGAGCCCTCCTTTTCTCTTCCCTTTCAGCAGCTCAGCCTCGCTGTGTGCCGTCAGCACAAAACCTCCACGAGACACAGCGGGGCTGCTGCCGCTGCTGCCCGTGCTGCACATGGAGACACTGGTGGTCAAAGTGCCAGGAACAGGAGGAGGACCAGGAACCACCGCCCCGGTCCGGTCCAGCAGAGCTGTGCCATTGCTGTGCTCCGAACCGGAGCGGAGAGAGTTTATGGAGGTACGAAGTGGGGAGCGGATGACGGCCGCCATGCCGTATGGGACACTCTGACGAACTCCATAGCCGTGCCGCATCCCGCCAACCCACTGACCTTGAAATGTTCCTAAAGAAAAAGGAGAAAAATGATCAACACCAATTCTATAAAGATATTTTCTTTGCAGTAGTCTCATTATTTGACAGGATATTTAAGTTTTTTCTGCTCAATGACTATTAGAACAACAGAAATAGAATAGAAAATAATATCTTTGTTGTCATTGTACAGGTGAATACAACAAAGGTCGGTTGCACTGCCTGAGTGGGACTCAAATAGAGTAAAAGGGGCATAAAATAATAAATATCTTACATGCATACACATATACACACACCAGTTCAAACATGAGCTACATACACAGTACCTTCATATTCATCACTGCTTGTTAGCAGTTGCATAGGAGCAAATCTTGCATGAATAAAGCTCAAATCTTCTCTTTGATACACTAAGTGAGCAGTTAGTGAGATTGGAAATTATTAGATTAGATTGGAAATGTTGTTTTTAAGCATGTATAAACAGTCACAAAGACATGCCAACACATGTTACATGTGTTACTGTTTCTTAAACTTTTGCACAGCTCAGCTGATTGGATTACAAAGAAACATCTGATTTTACACAGATGAATGAATGCAAACCATACCATTTAATCAGCTTTGAAAAGGGGAACAACTATCAAATGCAGAACCGTTGATTGATATTGATTTTGCTCTCTATTTAGTTTTACATAGTTTATATGGATTTTTACAGTCTGAATCTTTCATGATCATCATTATACCCAAGACAGCGGACTAAAGTTTCCTACAATGCACCCAAAAATGTAGTGTACAATCAGACCACTAACTCAAGAGCTAACTGCCATCATGCATTGCACAGATGATGAACTAAAGGTCTGTCTAGACAGTTGCTGGATCCAAAGCTGGACTGCCAACCAAGCTTTGCTTTTGGTAATTTTTAATATCTGCTTAGCACAACGACTTCATGTTGTGAACCACAATGAGACAAAGAAGAATAAAACTTGGACAAACGACCCAAAGATGAGAGTAATGCTTTCTCTGAAGTGTTTTTAACACTGTTCTCTGTGGTTTTACCCTCTCTGGTCGGTTCTCATGCACTGTTTGTGTGTATAACTGCAAAAATTTCATATTCATGAAGGCTGTGCAAATGTGACATATGGGCTGATGGGAGTAAAGGAAGAAGTACGTTAGACAACCAAAGTCCGCAAAAGAAGGTAGGCTGGAGAGGTGGTTTGGTCAAACAAACACTGATTTTTGCCCCTGATTTATAAAGAGTGATGAAGTGATTCTTAATGGTAAAAGATTGTGGGTTATGTTATTTATTATTATTATTATTATTATTATTATTATTATTATTATTATTATATAACGGAAATCTAATGGTAACAATCATGACTCATCATGATTGTTACCATTAGTGTGATCTAATGATCTAATCAATCAAGACTAATGGGTAGCGGTAAGAGAAGAAAACAAGAAAAAAGAAAAGAAAATAATGAATAAATAATCAGATGGAAATAACTACAAAAATAAGACAAATGGGGAAAAAACGAAGAAGAAAATACCTAAAAAAAAATAAAACAATAACAGAAAAATCAACAAAACAAAAAAAGGACAAAACAAAACAAGAAGCCTAAGTCATTACAACCATGCAGTGAGGTCAGAGAATCAATATAATTTAGGGAAAGGTCTCTACGTTTTTCAAAAAAAAAAGTTAGGGGGATCTTTAACTTTACGGTTTTTAACCAGAAAAAAACTTTTAAAAAATTCCCAAACTTGCAATAATTGAACAGCATTATCAGAGTATTTCACTTTTTCTCTGTGATGTGTGTACAGTAATATTTTTGATCAGATAATGTGACACAGTTATTAATAAGTTGAGTCGTAGTACTGTACATGGGAATGACTTCCTCTTTCCTGTCCATCCATTCCCATTCATTCACACCATGTCTCCGCGCTACCCGCCCGCACTGCTGCATAATAGTCCTTACATCCCCATGTTGCTGAAAAGTAGGCCATCTGAATATGTGTGTTTCTGTCATTCCTCTCTCTCTCTCTTTCACACACACACACACACACACACACACACACACACAAACGGAAGTGTGTGTTCCAATAGGAGTGCAAGTGATCCATCCGGCCTGCCCGTACCTCTGATGTAACAGCACTCTGATTCATTCTGTAGCAAACGCACTCGCTCTAACCAAACTCCATGACCATATAAGGACAGCAACCACGTTCTCCGTCTCTATCGCAAACACACACAAACATTTCCCTTGTGGGCTCAAGTGTCAGTGAAGTGGGAAGTGCTGAATGGAGCCAATGTTTTGAGCCAATCGTGTTCTTGCTTATGTTCTAAGACGCACTCGCGCAGAACAACACGCACGTCCACAGGGCTGTTAAAAAACTTGAGCGAGAAGGGGTGTTGTTTCTGAATCTGTCTTCGCCATTAGGACAATATGCTGCCTCTTATCCCTCACACACACGTGCACACAAACACGCGCACACACACACACAAACAAAAACAGCCTGTGTCATGGACAGCTGGCCAGCACATCTGGACAGGCCTTTGTAATCATGTCAGCACACAGCTGTACGACCATATGACAGACAGATCAAAGAACACACACACACACACACACACACACAGAGAGAGAGAGACCCGTGCAACAGCATGGCGAGATTACCATTTCATTTAATGGCCGCCAACATGCTTGAGCAGGAGAGTGAGACAGAGGGCAACAGAAAGAGAGACAGACCTACACAGGTTACATCGCTGATTAATGGACTTCTGAAAAGTTCAAGTTTAAAGAATAAAGAATATTTAGGAGTACACGCACACTCACTGGCCACTTTACTAAGTACACCTTGCTAATACCAGGTTGGACCCCAGTTTGCCAAAACTGCCTCAATTCTTTGTGGTTTAGATTCAACAAGATGCTGGAAACGTTCCTCAGAGAAATACTTTAAACCCTCGAGAAGGTTATGGATGAAGATCCCAGTAGATCAGCAGTTGCTGAAATGCTCAGACCAGCCCGCCTGACACCAACAACCATGCCACGTTTAAAGTCACTGATATCACTTTTCTTCCCCTTTCTGATGCTCGGTTTGAACTTCAGCAGATCGTTTTGACCATGTGTACATGTCCAATTGCATTGAGTTGCTGCCATTTGATTGGCTGATTAGATATTTGTGTCAACAAGCAGTTGAGCAGGTGTATCTAATATAGTTGTGGCTGAGTGTAATTTCAAAACTTGGCTCCAATACTCATATAAAAAAGGTCCGTAAGAAACTACGGTTCAGTTTGTCAAATTTCAGGTTCACCAGAAACTTTCTTTCAACTGAGGCAGCCAAGATATTCCCCAATTCAATGGGTACCTCCCACATCATACACATTACAGCCTTAAGACCGCTGCAATCACTGCACAAACAAGCACTTAAACTTTAGACAAGAAACCGTTTAGTTTTCATTATCGCCATATTCTCAAGAAATATAACCTGCTCAGTTGGGAAGACCTTATGAAATACAAAAATGTCTGCTTAGTTTATAAATCAATGCATGGTTTAGCTTCTGCTCCTCCGTCCGGCTTCATCATCTTTACATCAAAGCACAAACAGAGTTACAAGAGGAGCAGCGAGGGAGGACTGCCGTTAGTCAGGCTGTCTTTTCCTTCAGAGCATCTCATCAATCAAACACAGTACACTGTAAAATTGATTTTACTTTTTTTTTTTTTATCTAGGAAACCTTAAATAATGTTAGTAAATATAACTATTAATCTTAATTTATGTTAACATTATAATCACAAGTTTACTTAACATTTAGTTCTGTTTACTTAATTTTGTGAAATTTAATTAAATAAGTCTTTCTAAGTTTTAGCAACTTCAGTAAAACGCGTTTATTGTACTATAAATCTGTATTCTGCTGACTGCAAACTGGTCAGTCATGTTTGTATATTCCTAAACACTTTTTCTGTTCTTTTGTTTGTGTTCTTGTATGTTTATACCCGGAGAGAAACCTCAATCCTGTGTATTTCCTGTGTATGGTGCAGAATTGGCCAAAAAAGTTGACATTGACTTTAACTTTTTTCTTGTGTTTTTGACAGAAATTAAGCCAGTTTGTTCAGTTTTAAAGTTTAAAATTTTAAAGCTGCTTCTATAAGTGTTATCAGACTTTTCTAACATTTAAAATATACAATTTTGAAGATGAACTGACAAAACTTTTCAACAGTTTCAACATAAACTCAACATTATAACCTTCATGACAGCATGAATAATCACAGAGCTGTTTTATCAGACTGCATTAGATTTAGATAGAAAATGTAAGAAATAGTTTTAGGCACTGTGCAGGTTTTTGCCTTTTTAATGAGTCCTTGGAAGTAAGGCTGAGCGATATGACAAAATATATCGTCTGACAATAAAATTATACATATTATGCTATATCATTTATTTCGTTTATGTCATCTTGCGCTTTCCCTCTGTGTGGCTGAGGGGGCGTCTGCACAATGCACGGCACCGCAACAAACAAACATAGAGGAACTGGAAAGCGATACTGAACTTTACAATAAAAGTACTTTATTTAACTTTATACTTTAGTTTATTTAACATTATGACAGTATTTTATTCAGCTGTATTATAACAGCAGTTTGTGTAACTTTATTTTATGGCAGCAGCTACCTCATTTGAAACTGTAGTTCATTTAAAAATGTTGTATTTTAGTAGTTCACATTAGTTTAGAGGAGATTTCAAAATATCAAACTAAATGTAGTGTATTGTGATAAAGCCTAAAGATTCAGCGGGGCACTAGGCTGCTTTTCCAGTGTCGCTCTCCGTGGTGCTGAAAGATACAGTCCGAGAGGCAGGCTGTTGGTGGTGATATTACTTCTAAATTAAACCCAGTTACAGTTTTTTTTTGTGTGTGAAATCAGTGCATTACACAGAAACACTAGAAAACATGAGCAGCTGCCAGGCTTTGAAAAGTCACAAAAATACATTTTGTACTTTCAAACAGAAACGCTTCACCTGCTGTGTGACAAGAGAGGCATGCAACAGCAGATTAAGTTATCCTCCTCTCATCATTTTCAATATCAACCTGTCACAGTAGTACTGAAAAAAAAAGGCCTCAACCCCGAGCCTACGGTTGTGAGGAGAATCTGCTTCACAACTGGCATGCCAAAACGATTTCAGCGATTCTGCCCAGAGGCCAAACAGGAAGCACTCTGAAATCATACGGGCCTGTAACCCAGGCCGAGGCTACAGCGGGCACGAGGCGGCCGCACGGAAAGGGTTAACACAGAGAGATCAAAGCTGCGGAAACATCACAGAGGCACAGCGATTTGATCACGCGCCAACCCCCGGGCTGAATTCATAATTGTCTCTTTAACAAATGCGCGTCTATTCTCCATTTCTAGGTTAAAAACCATCTGTCTCTCAGGGGTCTATATTTCATTCTAATGATACAGCAGGAGAACACGAAATCAAAATCTGTCAATTCTGCTTGTTTGTTTTAACAGCACTATATATCCCTTTTTTTCTGTATTTCCACTAGTTCATTTACATTCATATCATTTCATAGCATTTTCCTCTGCGACTTCTTTACACCTCAAAATATTGATTTGTGAAGTGCAGCAGTAAGAAAGAGCAAGACAGCCTGTGCAAGGAGTCGAGATTGGCTATTTTATGAATTATTAATGTTTTGTTTCACCATGTCAGCGCTCGCATGTCGGAGGAGTGTCTGTGTTTGTATATGTGAGAGAAATGACGAGACGGACTAAGATTAGACAACACAAGGTCAAGTATCTTGCACAGTTTTCTTTATGGCTCAGAATCTTTGTGCCACTCAGGGTTAAAGTGGAACTTCTTCAGTTCTCATCTAATGCTCCATTACCACAGCTACAACAACAACACCAAAAACAACAACAACAAAAACACCAACAACAACACCAACAACAACAACAACAACAACAACAACAACAACAGTAATAATCAGATTATAAGTAATAACAAGGGACTGTATGAAATTTAAATTGTGTTAGCCTGTGCTTTTATTTATTTTTTTTTTAATGGTGTTTTATTTATTTATAGATTTAAAAAGTTATTTAAAAATAAGATGATCAACAAATATAAAGCTGGGGGGGTAGGACTGAGGTTTAATCTCTGAATTTCTGATACTTTCTTTTATTGCACTGCATAAATTTAAAGGGAGCTGACGAAGAAAAACAAATAATGTAAAAAGGGTAGTAGTCCTGTTTTGTTTTTGTTTTGTTTTTTTATTTCTGTATCATTACAATACACTTAGTACTTATTGTTTATCTTTTGTATACTAACTTGTGTATTTGAGTTTTCTAAATTGTAAAAATGATTAAACTAAACTAAACTAAACTAAACTAAACTAAAGTAAACTAAACTAAACTAAACTAAACTAAAGTAAACTAAACTAAACTAAACTAAACTATCGTGATACATGAGTGCCGATTTGATATGTATTGCTATTTTCTAATATGTAATTGAGCTTTATTTATTTATTAAGATTATTTTTTGAAGCTTTTATTGCCTTTAATGGAAAGGACAGTTTAAACATGAAAGGGTGAGAGAGAGAGGGGGTGACATGCAGCAAAGAGTTGAGGCCGGAATCGAACCCGCTGCCGCTGTGGCGAGACTACAACATCTGTATATGGGGTGCCGCTCTATCCACTGAGCCACTAGGCGTAATTGAGCTTTCAATCATTAAAAAATTATCAAACAACTGAGAAAAAATATCAATAAATCTACATTTGTATTTTTTAGTTTAGTTTAGTTACATATTTAAAATTAGGTTACAGTAAAATATATATTATTATTTATTTATATTTGTTGTTATATTTTAGCATTTTCCATGTCATTTCCCGTTTGTTTTTTTCTTTTTTGTTGTTGTTTGGGATTTGTTTTGTTTTTTGATTATTCAGTTAATTTTTTTGTAACTTTTTACTCATTTCTGTCTATTTTTTGGGTCATTTCTTGTTCAGTTGCTCATTGCCTTCTCTCCATGTTTTTGAAGGAAATCAAATCCATTTTCTCTGATTTCAAAGAGTTAAACATTATAGAGAAATTGCAGCACCATGCCTCCCAAGTGTTTCCAGGGCAAACTCCCTCATTAGTATGTCCAGTTGGTATCAGCGGTGGTGCAGGGCAGACTTCCAAGATAGATATTTAGAGTTTTCATGTTTCAGACAGCGCTGCTAATCCTCACTACAAACATCAAACCACTCCCATTACATAAGCTAAAGCCTGCAGTGGGGTTGTTGTGGTAGTAGAGGAGGAGGTGCGTATTAGCAATGACCCTGAAAAAGAAAAAATACCAAAGCTGAAAGCGAGGGACACTTCTGAATACTTTCTTGACTGTACAATTGATGCGCGTCTGTGTGAAATGAAAACAGCGACGTATAAATGCCGAGGAGGTGGATTTCCTCCGACTCCACCACATTTATAAGTGATGCGTCACTTCTTTCTGAACTGATGTGTGGGTATAATGTGCGATGCTTTTAGGAGAAAGAAGTAAATCCGGTGCATGTGTCAGCATGTGTCCTTGAATGCCAGTGGAATTATATTTTGGATCACTTTCTATGAAGTGAAGCAGACTGTAGTGTAAGAAATACAGAAAGAGAGAACAGCGCATAAGATCAGGTAACACAGACACATCAGGTGGGGAGAGGAGCCACAGGGAAGACAGATGGTAACTAAAGACAGGTAGACAAGACAACTGACAGGCAACCAGCCGCACAGACAGGCGGGATAAACAGCTCGACAGACACTTCGCAGATATGCTGGACGGACAAGCAGACAAACTACGGTTGAATCACTGAAAGCAAGTAGTTCAAAGCTAAACCTCCGCCTGTGTAAATCACTGTGTGGGACCATTATCCGTTTAAGAGATTTTGCTTAGGCCCCTTTTCTGTCTGAGTCTTTCAGATTCCCATTTGAGGATTATTTATCTGCTAAAAAATGTCATGAAAAAGACTCATGATCACATGGCAGTTTGCTGTTGCCCTCAACATTTGAAAAATGTCTTTGTATGTTTGTTTGTTACCAACCAAAATAAAATGAACTCAAGATATTGAGATTTTTAACAAAATTGTTGAAGGTTGGCCGAAGAAGCAAAATCAGGGATGTGAACATTTTTTACTTTTCTATGTCTAATTGTTGAGTGATTTAAGTGTATGTAACCTTAATTTTTGTCTTTTGTCTTTTTTTTTACTGTAGTTGTGTGTTGGAATTCTATATAATCTTGAGGTAAATATTTTCATTTTTGTCTTTCTAATATAATTATTATTGCATGAACGCTATTGTAGGTAACTTTAATATCTACTTTTTTCCCCATTTTCTTCACTAAAAGCCTCACTAGAGACAGGAGTTGGAAAACAGCAATAGCTTTAATCTCTGTATGTGAAACATCAACTACTACTGCTTGTTTTTAACAGGCTAAAGTTGTACTATATTAATTTGCATTGTTCCTATCAAATAAACTACATAAGTATAACATATTTTGTAACCGTTGTTGTCGTGATGACCTTGTTTTATATTATAGTTCAGTGTGATTTGTAAACAATAATAACACAAACTGGTTTTCTTCAATTATTCCTTTAAGACTTTACAAATCAATCGATAATGTGTGAAAGTCAGATGGGGACAGGAAGTGAAAAACAGCCGTCGGATATCATTGGGATTGGAGGAAAATGCATACAGGAAGCACATCTGACATGCACATGGCCAAAAGTGACACTGATGAGCTGCGTGACTCTGCACCATCAGTGGGAAAGTTGAAAATATTTTAACTTTTGTACATGCCCAAAAACCACCAGAAAAATGTGTTGCACAGCAGCAAGACAGGAGCGTCCGACAGGTGCACTGTACCACAGGGAAACAATGGTTTAGCTGGCGACACGCCTCAGTGTAATCGTCACCTTAGACAGACCTGCACAAAGCAGATAGTGCCATCCGTATTTTAAGCTGAAATGTGATCCTTTCCTAACCATAAGTAAGTGTTTTTTGTGCGTAAACTTAACCACAAGTTAACCACAGCGCTACTGAAATGCAAAGAAAAGTTTCATGGTATAAACCAGTACATAACAATGCACAAATGTAACGTATCCATGGTTTGTAGAAACGTATGATGCCAACATTTATTCTGATGAGTTTATCAACATCCACTGAATCATCCTTGACTGAATCATAATCAAAGAAAGGATGCATCTATTAAGAACAAGAGTACCAAGTACTGAGGATTATTTGAAAGGAAATCTGAATGGACAGCAGAACAAAGCCAACATCTCTACTTTAACAACATGGTGGAGACTCTCTGAAAGGGTATGGCCTCTCTTTCAGGCCAAGATTGCAATACAGGCCGACCTCAGCAAGACTGCAAACTAAGAAAGGATCACACTCCTTCCCATAGCAAGCAAAGTGCTTAACAGGATCATCTTGAACAGAATAAAGGAATTAGTCTGTGCATTCAGCTACAGCAGCAGCACACCGAGCTTCACTGACACAGACTACAACTCTGCTGCTGCATTTACACCGCCTGTTCAAGGCGGGAATATCACGCAGTAATGCCTCCTGGTTTTTCTCTGTATGATGTCCAGTTGTGGAAAAAAGGGGACAAGGTTGTCATGCCTCTAAACCAGAAGAGGAGGTGGTGGGTGCGCTATACATGCCAGCATACACCTGTGGTGTATATAATTTGACAGGTATTGTAGCCGGCAGATACACAGGATCGGCTGCTAAATTTGAGAGGCGAGAGCGGGGTATAAGTCACCATGAACACATGGCTAATATAAACAAACAAGTCAAGAGAGATTGATAAAAAGCGACCTGTTGAATGTTGTTAAAGCTTAAATAAAATTGTGAACATTGCTGTCCATGCAGGCATTTATTTGTCAACGCTGCAATGGCTTCTGTCCTGCAGACCGACATCTTTGTTTGTTTTGTCAGCTGACAGTTATGTGGTTGCTGCCGCCGGCTGACAGATTTCACTCCATTGAAACTGCTTTCCCAGCACTCGCTGTAACGTGTTAAACGGTGCACTGCTGCACTGAAACTGAGCGCAGCCACTAACAGTGTCAAAACAAGGTCTGTGTTAAAGGTAAAGCAAAAAAGATGTTTATGATTCTGGGTAGGGAGGTGTGACGTTTTGATTACATATTATGTGGTGACCACTCCGCGGGGGGTTTAAAAACAAGCTGTTAGCACTCAGTGGCTCACTCAAAGAAGAAAAACAGCGCTCGTGAATGCCTGTGAACTGGGAAAACTGAGAATTCGGGAGCTCCTTATCCTCCGAGCAGAAAAACAAGATCAGCAGCCATATGACAGCGAGAGGGTGTTATTGTTTAAAAGCACTGCAGATGCATATGTTATTTGTTGGATTGAATGCTGTTGTATTACATAACACAATCTTCATGTACAAATGTAAAGGAGACATAAAGAAGGGACCTTGTAGCGGCTCTACAGCCCGATCATGCTTAAAAGTTGGAATAATCTAACACATCTCCACGTCTTCACCCTCAAGTTCTCCACCAAGCCGGTTTAATTACTCACACATACAGCACAGAAGAAAATATTCACACTTCAGCCGCAGTGTAGGAGGCTAATTTTCAAATATTCTCTCTCCAAATGAGATGTTATTAGTCTTGGTTTTAGTTTTTCTTTGTCTAGACAAAACAAGACTGGGAGCCCATTTGTAGCTTGAAAAACTGAATACTACTGTGACACTTGTATCTCTGAATCTGGCTTTAAGCATCAATGTGTAAGATTTACCTGCTGTAAGCAATAAGTGGCTAATTCAAAGAAGTTGAACAGCAGTCTAAAATGAACACAAACTGGGAACACAATGAGATTCAGGACATCAGCCACCGTATAACAGAGAAGGTAAAATATTGTTATTGACACATTAATGACATTGTTATTGTTTATAAAACACTGCAGATGCATATATTACATGTTACACTAGAGGCTGACACAGACAGACAGATAGACAGATAATAGATAGATAGATAAATGGATAGAATAGGATTCAAATACGCAACAAGAAATTGCATGTCATGTTTGAAAAGGAGTAGGAGAAAGTATAAACTCATTATTTCCCACCCCATCCCAGCTAATCAGTTAATTAATTTGTGATCTTTATCTCTAACATATATATATACACCTATATATTTACACACACACACAGACTTATATACATACAAACAAACACACAGGTCACATCCATCGTGCCTCTTTTGATGCGGGATGCTGGGATGCAGTGTGTAATCACACACTGGAGTGAGATGATGCAAAGGAGGCGTAAAGAAGGGACTTTGTAGCAGCTTCACAGCGCGATCTTTGTGAAAAGAAGTAAAAGAAACGAGTGTAGATTGCTTGGTACATGTCAGCGATGGCTGATGATAAACTAAGATGTGAAGATGAAAGGAGGTCAGGTTGGTCACCTCAGCAAGAGTCCTGAAAGTAAGGGGATAAGAGGATGGCTAACTTAAAAAAGGTATTTATTGCTTCCAATCTGAACACGGCTGAGAGGTTCAGAGAAACACTTCATAGTTACAGGGTGATAAAAAACAGAGTGGCGCTGTTAGCTGAAGAGCTTCCTCCCACGCGCTCAAATAGGCTGCAAATATAATTCTCTCAAATACTGTCTTACATGCACCTGTCATCAAGCCTCCAAACATCACGTCTACATGACACCAACAAAGCAGGTTTCTGACTGGATTTAGCCCGCCTGTCATATCTCAGAGCAGGGTATAATACATGTAGTTACTGCCCAACAGTTTGGTCAAATGCTACAGAAGACATGGCAAAGAAATGACAAATTATACAAAATGGAGCTGCACGCATTGTTCTTTTATAGTGTTGACAAATACGTTGAAAATGCACAAAACTCTTCAATGGTTAATGCTAAAAGACTGATTGCTCTGTTCTTTACCCTTTTTCATTAGAAGTATCTCCGTTACAAAAACATATTGTATCAAAACTTTTCACTCAGGACAGATAAACATATCTACAGTACATGCTGCTAGAGGTAACTTAACACCGCCTGGAGCAAAGACAAATGCAATCAATCGAATAGTAATGTTCAGAGAAATGTATGAATGGAATTCACACAGCATCTCCTAAATAAATACAACAAAACGTAGGAACCAGTTCGGTTCTGGACAAGGGAAAATGTGAAGAGGGCCTGCTAAGTGTAACAAAGCAGATATAATTTGATTTATATTATCATTATTAGAATGAAATGTTTGTTATCATTTCTTGTTGAAAATATCGTTACTATTATTATTTTTTTAATTGATAAGTGTTATGTATGGTATATGTTATGCACTGTAAATGTATCAACATGTACTGGACCCCAGAAAAAAATGCTGCAGCTAATGGGGATCCTGAATAAACTAAAACGTAAGAGAATTATTACTTTATCAGTTTCTATGATATTATCAGAGCTGGAATAAACGTTGAGGCTTTAAGCAAGCTAGTGAAATATATGTTAATATAGGAAATTATAATGTTGTTGCAGCATATTTGCCAGCAGCTGGGGGACGGGGGGGGGCTTCCAGGATGCTGCGGAGCTGTTACGCTGCCTCATTTAGTGATGCATCTGCCTCAGTGACACTTTTTCTTTTCTTTTTCGGTGTGTGCCGAAGTCTTCATGGTACAGGGGGTAGCTGAGTGAGTTCCTGTGACACCCCTGTGTGGTGTATCAGTTCGTCAGACACAACAACCACTGCTGCTGTAATCTCTCGCTGTTACCACACAGTGACAGTTGTAATCTCTGCCTCTGCCTTTGTGACTCACTTCGTTTCTCACTAAAATGATTACTGAGGCTGTCTTTTCATTTTTCTACTTCACTCTCTCCCTCGCTTTCTTTGTGAGTTCGTGTGAGTTTGTGTGTGTGTGTGTGTGTGTGTGTGTGTGTGGTAATCAGTCAGCTTAGCTCTTCATCTCAGTAAACACCATTAGCCCGGAAGACCAAACCAGCCAATCAGAGCCCGGTAGAGCCGGCTGGGCGGCCAATAGCAGCGAAGAACACTCGGTCCCTCGTGACACGCTGACCTGCTGCATGTCGGCGGGGGTTGCTATGGAAACCCTACTGTACAGAGCGGCTCCGTGGAAATGCAGCGGAGCGAGGGAGGAAAGAGAGAGGTGGGAGGAGAGGAGAGAGGAATGTTGGCAAACGTAGGAGAGGAACGAAAAGCCAAACAGCAGAGATAAGATAGAGGAGGAGTGTTTCCTAGAAATGTGGCGTCAGGTGCAGTTGGAGGGGAGAGTGGGACTGGCAGTGAGTTTAGACCTGACTGTGGGAAATGTAGCTGGCTCTTAAGTGCACAGCATGTTCCAAAAAGTATGTAGGCAGCAGAGCATCTTTGAACGTCTTGGCTCCTGACTCTTATTGCTTTGGACATGACGGAGCCCTGGGGTTGCAAAGATAGACTGTCAGCTTTAATCTAAGAGTAACCTGCGTTTGGCCAAATCAGAGGACCAATTTACTACCTTCGACCTTTCCGTGGTGTAGTTTCATTCAGGGTGGCGACGATATTTTGACATTTTTAACTAGAAAGAGACACGTGTGGTTTGCTTATTTTCTTAATATCAAGTATATAAGTATACATCAAGTAGATGTTGATTGTGTAAAGCAATGGTTATAGACTAATGACACTAAGCAGGTTTCCATTACAGATTCGTGCAAAACTTAAGTGATATTTTCAAAATGTCAATAAAACGCAATTGTGAGATGACTGTGTCTCCACTGAGTGATGTTATGTGACTTCTCCTCTCCTGATACAAGCATGTCGATGGATGTTTCAAACATTCTTACATACATATTGCAGCCACCACACTTAACATCATTATTTCAAATCAAAGGCGATGTAGGCGTGTTATGCAAGCAGTAATGGAAAGGCAAGCCCCTTATACATGGGAGCGGCCACATATGAGGGATTTCTGGGAGGTGATACTAAGATTTCACAGAGGAATTGTGGATTCAAAACTTCCAGGTGATCCGTTCAACTTTATAAGAGTCGTGTGATGCAATAACACCTCTTGTAGCGCCTGCTGCATCATGCCCGAGGGAGCCAGTTCCTGCCAACAAGTGCACAGCCATAGCATCATGTAACCTATAAAAGCCAAAAAAATGTGTTTCCATTGCATTTTTGCAAAATATGGCTTTTTTTAATAACCTGAAATACCACCTCATGCCAGCCTAAAACCTTTTTTGAAATAAATGTCAGATTTTTTTTAATTGACGTGTTTCCATTAGGCATATTTTATATTTTTTATATTCGCAGTTTCAATTTGTGCAATTTGGAGGTTTATGGAAACCCACCTACTATTTGCATGTAGATGGTTCCTTATATGCTTCATTTTTACAATGCTCTCTGCCACTGGGTGCGATCTCCCACTAAAATGGATGCTTTATTAACAGCTCAAGGGAAGTTCTTCAACCACTGGATAGAGGATAAAGCTTTTAGCCTCATTCCCACACCTGCTAACATCTGGCTTGCTAATGCAATGGGAAAGTATACAATCAGAATTGACTCCCGGGTCAAATGACTCATAGAGTAGTCACAGGTTTTTATCGCCTCTGGCTCCGATCGACATTGATGGAAACACAACACCTGGGAGAACGCACTAATTTTCCTTAACTGGCGAGATGCACTGACGCACAGCCAGTAATAACCATCTGTCTAACTGTCTGTCACATTATTCCAAAATTAGTCTGCACTGAGTTTAAAAGAGAGACTGAATAAGTAAAAAGAAGAAACCACTGTAAAATAATCTTTCGCAGGCCTGGTGTTAGGGCAGGACCCTGAGCCGATCTGAGAGCCCGAGCACGTGACGTACCGACACCGGCACAATAGCAAGTAGCGAGCCAGCTCACTAACTTTAGCTAGCATTAGCCCTCATCTGTACAGCACGAGAAAAAGGCAATTGCGGGTTGTTTTTTTTCCTCTTCAGAGACCGATGACTACACATTAAATTGACAATTTATTACACAGCTGAATCTTCAACACGTCATCGAAAGTTAAAGATCTAAAAAAAGGTTGAAATCTAGCTGCTGTGTCTCCTCTCGTCTGTATCTGTGTTCATTCGTTGCATGATGGGATGCTTGGGTAGCAACCATCTGTTGTAAACTACATTTCAAGATGGATTGTGGGATAGTTTGAGTCCAATATGTGGGGTATCTTAATTTCCACTGTATGTTCTGACAGCACTACAAATTGCAAAAGTCACAATATGGTGAACTACATCGTGACTCATGAGGGATTTCAGACAAATCCAATGTTTCACCTCAATGTTTGTTTGTTTATTCATTTATCACAGCATTAGAGATTAACCCCTTGCCATGCACGGGCCTAATCCTTGTCTCATCCGGTGATCGCCTGAGAAAAAACTCTTGTTGTGTCCCCTGCACAACTGGTTTCACACGAGCTTTGCTCTGCAGATCTGGAGCATTACTTTTGCAGAACACAGAGGCTAAATGATACCATGCAAAGATAACCCAGAAAGGCAAATGTGCCATGTAAAAATGAAGAGAAAGAGGCATGTCATAGTAAGGTAAGGTTTGTCCTCGCTTCTACTGTTTCAGAAAATACAGTTACTTTTGTCATTCTGAGGTTGTCTTTTATGATCTTTCTGTTCAATTCTGTGGTGTTGTGCTCCCTCTATCAAAAATATTTTATTCTAAATCATAGATTAATATAAAGGACAAATGCTTGCTGTTATAATAAGGACACTGTGTACTGTTGGAGCAAGATAAACACTCATAACTAGGCCAATCTCTGCTGCATTTACAGTATGTGGGTTCAAACACTTCACAGAGCTACAGTGTCTCTCCAACACGTCCCTCTCGGGGAGGTTTTCTTATCTTTTTTTGTCTTTTCCTTTCTTTCTGTAATGATCTCACTCTCCTCTGATTAGAGTGTATCTCTCTTAGTAATCATCATAATCATCCAACCAGCCATCTTCCCATTATCTGTTCATCATTTAACTGATCCATTCATCCATCAGTCTGTACATCTGTCGATCCATCTATCCATCTCTCCCTCTGTCCGCCCGTCCGTCCCTCTGTCCGCCCGTCCCTCCCATCTGTCTGGTTATCTGTCAAGCCGCCTTCTTCTCCTTTGTCCTGAGTCAACCCCTCGAACCAGTCTGGTCTGCAGATTTTATCGGCCTGATCAGGACTGTATGTGTGTGTGTGTGTGTGTGTGTGTGTGTGTGTGTGTGTGTGTGTGTGTGTGTGTGTGTGTGTGTGTGTGTGTGTGTGTGTGTGTGTGTGTGTGTGTGTGTGTGTGTGTGGTCCAGGCCGGCATTGTGAAAACGGCCTGCTAGTTGTAGAGTTATGTAACAAAGCTTTAACTGCATGTATGCTACTGTCAGCTCTGTTGCTCAGCTCACACCAACAGATTTCGTGTTTGTGTGTTTTTGCATGCACAGTGTGTATGTTCCTGTGTGTGTGTGTGTGTGTGTGTCTATTTTTAAGCAGGAATCCATATATCCATATGGTGTGTGGTGTCTCATTAACAGTGACTGACGCGGTCTAAGAGACCCAAAGTGCATTGATGCCATTGATTTCAATTTCAGGACAAATTTGATGCTTTAGAAGATATTCTACAAACTAAAGGTCTTTTTAAAAAATATTTAAAATCTGTCTTGTTAACCCATTCAGATCCTCTTTCTATTCAAATTGACTTAACTTTTCTAGGATGCCTGGATTCATGACTGCTGTCATTGGACTCCACCCAAATGTAAAGAAGTATGTGATGGGATGTCAACATACCAATGAAAGAGTTTTTAAGTATCACTTTATTCACTGATGTGAATTAATTATTCATGAAAAACTTTTTTGTTGAAAAAAGGGACTGTTAAGACCATTTATTGTCATTTTTACTTTAATGCAATTTCTGCGTTAAGATTTTTGGTCCACTGGAATGGACAGAAAAAAACCCACTTAAAAGTATCCTAATAAAAAAAATAATAATAATTTATTAGTGCATTTAGAGCAGGAATCCATCATTACTGATTTTTTTGTGTTTAAAACATAATCAGGCTCTGAACGGGTTAATCAAATAAAAAATAAATGTACATTTCACATAATTAATATTTTAGGTTTTCACTACAGTCATATGAAAAACATGAATGGACTCACAGGTATATAACATGCATTAAAGTGGCCAACACTTAATGGAAAAACTGTTGGAACAAAATTGTCAAATAGTATTGAAATTCGACTCTCAAGCCACTAATAGGCTCTCGGTCTTGTTTTGCCTAGACAAAGAAAGTAAAACCCCGACTAACTGCATCTCGTTTAGAGAAAAAGAATATTTAAAAATTAGCCTCCTACACTCCCACTGAAGTGTGAATCTTTTCTTCTGTGCTGTATATGATATTTTACAGCCTCCATGAGTGATTTAACAGGCAGGGTGGAGAAATAAAGGGTGAAATCGTGGTTTTGATGTCTCTGCCCTCTCTCGTCCTTTTTACACAGAGATGGCGCTACAAAGCCGCTACTTAGTCCTTTCTTTACGCTTTCTTCACAAATCTGCATTTTTACACAAAATCAAACGACAGCAACATCATTCTGCTCCAGTGCGTGATTATACAGAACATCCCGCAATCAAAGGAGGCAAGACAGATGTAACATGTAACACAACAGCGTCGGCTTCCAGTGTGACATATAATACTGTATATGAGTCAAGAGCATACACTGTATATAAAGATGGACGACATGACAACTCCCGTAAAGTGTAACTTTTCAGTCTGGATCACCCCCTGGTGTCTGGCTGCAGTTTAGGTCGTAAAGCCCGCCCCTCTGTGTTCGTGAATGGGACATGGGCAAAACTAAAAAACTCATGGTGGTTTCTGTCACTGAAGGTAGTTCTCATCACCCAGATGTTTGTTCAAGTGTTAGTTTTTATGATAAAATCGGTTTTATTGAGGAATTTCTGCCATGACTGACAGTTGCGACAGCCAATCCTAGTGCGCTCGCATTCAATGAAGGTGCTTGCGATTGGTCAGATGGGTGTTTTGGCGGGAACTCCTCCAACGCGGGTATCTCTACTGTGCAGACTCTCAATGCCATCACCAGCACAAGATGGCAGCGTCGGTATCTCGGATAGTTTAGCCTCACTTAAGAATAGCGGGGGTTAGTGGGGGCGCGTCATCCATCTTTATATGTAGTCTATTGTGGAGAGCTCTTCATACACAAAAACAAATACATTAAATGTCAATAATAATTATTTGCCATCTCTAGCTATATGGCGGCTGATCACGTCCTCTGCTCGGAGAGTAAGGAACTCTTGAATTTCATTGTTTTCCCAATTTGGGGACATTTACAGAAGCAGTTTTTCTTGCGGTGTGGTCGCCAACATAAATCCGCCACAAAAACACCACAGCTCCCCACCAATGGTCAAGTCTTTCCAGCTTTACATTTACACAGACCTCGTTACAGCGCTGTTACTCCCTCCTGTCTCGGCTCAGAGGTGAGACAACTCTGTCCCCCCTTTCCAATTGTACATTATATATACAGCACACCAAGGCGGCAAAACGGCGCAATATTCCCTCCTTGAACAGTAAATGTGGCTTCTGTTAGATCATCCCAACGGTGTAATCTGTTTTCTAAAACACTTCTTGGGACTTGTTACTCGGGAGCTGTTGTCCTCCTCTGTCCCTCCAACCTTTTATTCATCCCTTAAGACTGCATGGCCTGAATTTAAGGCCTTAAAACACACAGTGTCCTCGTGCAGCTTAAGGGGTGAAGGTTGGGTGGAAAAAGACAGAGAAAGGAGGAGTGAGAGGTGGAAAATTAGAGGATAGATTGAGAATCATCTTTACAGCCTGTCCTGATGCAACCCCCGGCCTCTGCACGTCTGTGTGTGTGAGTGTGTGTGTGTGTCTGGGTGTGTCGTCAAGGCACAGCAGAAGAGAGGATGACCTGAGGAGACCTCCGGACAAACTCCACCTATTGTTCACCTGTCGTCTCTGTAACCGTCATCGGCCCGTCAATCATTCTTTAGTAACAAGCCATTTTCACAGATGACAGATGTCAGTCAATCTCAAATATCCCTCCTTGACAGACACCTTTCGGTTCACACACTCACAAACACACCCTCAAACCAACCCCCAAAACACCCACAATGCATCTGTGTGTTTCTTCCCCCTCTTACCTCCATCTGAGTACGTCTCTGTTCCGTATCCGTCCTGCAGCCCGTTGTTCCAAGTCCCCTCGTACTTCCCGCTCGTCCCCGTGCTCTCCCGCACGCCGTAGCGTCCCTTAAAGCCGTGCGTCCACTCACCCTTGTACACCCAGCGGCCTTTGTTCTCCAGGCCCACGCCGTGTCTCTTGCCCTGAGCCCAGGTGCCCTGGTAGGTGTTCCCGCTGGGCCAAGTGTAGACGCCCAGCAGCTCAAAGCCGTGGGCCCAGGAACCGCAGTACTCGCCCTGGCCCTTGGGTCCCGTGCAGATCCCGTGGCCGTGCGCCTTGCCCTCCTCCCACCCTCCGCAGTATGACCCCCCATCGTCAAAGTTGAACCTGCCGCCAGTGGACATGCATGAAACAGGTCTTGGCAATTCCCCTGAAGCCTCGACAAAAAGAAAAAGAAAAGAAAAAGAAAACAAAGGGAGGAAAAAGAAGGACAGGTTGGTGCTAGAACCAATCCATGAAGCCAAGTGTGGAGGTTGGTGAGGTCAGGGGTGAGGAGGAGGAGGAGGAGAGAGTGGGAGGGAGAGGGAGAGGACTCCCACACAAATCGAGCAACGCCACCTCTTGCTGTCTGCTGGTTTGGAGAAGATGAAGGCGAAAAGAGTTGATCGACAAAATGTGGCCCCTCACAGGGGTGTCAGGGGTCTCCCGTGGTGGTGGGAAAGGGTGACGCTGTTCACACCATCCTCTTGGTGGACTCGCTGTAGCATCGGCTAGCACTTTCCAGCTCCTCTGTGGCAGATACAGGTGAGAGAGGAGGAGAGTGGGCCCAGAGCTGCCATTATCTCCTCTCAGCAGGAGTTTAAACCATCAGGCAGCTCCACCGGCCGGCCATCGGCCTGCCCACACAGTCTACGACACACACGACAACTCTTCCTCCTACTCCTCTCCTGCTTTCCGCTCAGACCCCCGCGTTGAGCCGCCTCCTACCTGATGATGCCTCCACCTCTCTGGGGTGTAGAGCAGAGAAGTCTCCCTGGTGGCAGCCCTTCACACCTCCAAGCGTCCAGCAGAGGAGCCACCCTCAGCCTCCCGGATCAGCACCCCAACCGGAGCTCTGACATGTTGGGTGTTGGAAGACAGAAAGACAGCTTTTTCTTCGAGCCTGGTCCCGATGATCAAAAAGACCATTTAAAGTCTGTAGCTCTCTTCAGGCTTCACCATCCTCTTCTTGTTCTCATCCTTCATACACACACACACAATCACACACTGTGCCTGGCTGCACAGCAGAGGAACACACACATGCATATAGAGAGAGAGAGAGACAGAAAAATGGGGGAAAACACATAAGGTAATCTGCTTGGCTGCCTTCTTTTTTTCGTCTGTCCTGTGGTGCTGGGGAGCAGCAATGCAGTCTCCTGCCTTATGCACGCACACACTATACGTAGGCACACACACACAATCTCTCTGACAGCAAGTGCGCACACACAGACAATGAAAATAAACAACTGAATTGATTAATTTCTCCTCCTCTTTTCCCCCTCTCCCTCTCTCAGACTGTCTGTAGGTCTTTAATCCACTGCGTCCATAAGTGGTTTATCCTCTGCGTGGGTTGCCTTCAGGTTGCCTGCTTGATAAAATAACATCCATCTATATGATCCTGTTATGGTGTGCTCTGTCCTCTTCAGCATCTCCTACTCGTCTCCATGTTTCCCTACGGAGCGCCGGCTGACGCACAGCCTGCCTTCCTGCCTGCTGTCCTGGTCTTACAATCTCTTTTCCTCCTATGGCTGGATCTGTGGATCTCTCTCTCTCTCCTGATCTGTAAGTGTGTGTGTGTGTGTGTGTGTGTGTGTGTGTGTGTGTGTGTGTCTCTCTCAGAAAATCTGCTCATTAAAGAGGACTGTTCCAATGCAGCCAAACAACCCCCCTCCTCCTGCTCAATAGCACACTCCAGCTCTTAAAGAGACACGCTCAGCACAGACCATGGCACAGACACCAGCTTCTCTCCGCCTCCCTCACCTGTAGCTTTTCATCGTCTACTCGTCCTTTGTCTGAAAAAACATGACAGACAGTGCCGAACTGGTGTTTCTGTGGTTAGTCCATGGAAAACTGCACCATTTGCGGTATATTTTGACATCAATTTACATGCAGAACAGGTTTTACCATATGATAGTAGATGTATTATTTTACCTAAATACATGCAAATATACTCCATGTTGCCTTTTCGTTGATTTCTTACCATTTACAACGTCCGCCTCGGACGCCTCCATGGATGCTGCCATTGTTATGTGACATCAGACCGCTGAAGTCAGAGTACATGGATTTGCTCAGAGTTCACAAGTAGGAACTCTGACTATAAGTGTCGTTCCAGTTTACTTTCTCTAGTACGAGAACGGGATATCTTGACTTAAGAGTTGTCTGGAACGCAGCATCAGCCTCAGAGATATGGGGAGAGCTCAGACATCCGGAGGACCACGGAGCAGAGCGTTGAAAGGAACCAGTTGAGGTGGTCCAGGAATCTGATCAGGAAGCCCCCTGGGCGTCTCCCTGGGTGGACCCAGAACAGGATGGATGGATTATATCTCTCACCTGGCCTGGGAGGCCTCCAGGAGGAGTTGGAAAGCGTTGCTGGAAGGAGGGACGTCTTGAGTTCCCTCTTGAGCCGGCTGCCCCCGTGAGACCTGGATAAGCGGACGACAATGGATGGATAAGTGGATGAAAATTACGTTGAAGACATTTTAATTGTCTAATGCTTTTAGAGTGTCACACTGTGAGAGCATTAACATTATGACCTTCTGCAGGCATTGGGTTTGTTCTTCATACCTTACAACAAAATATTGTTATTCTACATAAAGATGACTTTGTCATGAGACATCTGGAAGATGCTGAATTTTGATTGTTTAACAACATAACCTGAAACAAACAAATAATATCAGCGGTCATCTGCCACCAGTATTCTACGTCAAATTGACATCGGCATTAAATATCGACATCTATTGACGTTGGTGGCAAGCAGGAAAAAGTCAAAATATTAATGTTTGTATTTGGGAACTAAGCTGCTTTGAACTATTGTAAACTCTCCGCCAGCAGACAGATGCAGCTCAAAACAAAAACTAAGCAAACAACATTTTTAGGAACAATTTTGGGAAGCAGGTTTGTCCGGTTCATAAAAAAGACGAGACTCTTTTCCCTCAGTCATGCACCAGGTCTGGTGTCTTACTGTATATCTCAGGCAGAAATTAATCTGGGGATATACATATTTAAATCATCTGGTCCAATAAGATCTCGTAACAAATTTCATATGTTAATTTAGGTTTCAGTCCATCATTTTGGACATGTGACCTCTTCTCATTTAATGCACAGACGAGAGGGAGAGGGGTGTCCAACTCTTGACTCCTACGTCTTCAAATCATAAACAATCTTCTCTGTTTTTGGATGATTCGTTTATCGGAGGCATAAGAGAAAAACGTTTTCTTCACAAAGTCAACATAACAAAGGGTGAGTTATTGATACGGAAATGGTCATATGTGGGTGAAGTATTCCTTAACTGTGGGATACTCAACTTGATTGGCTTGGGGGCCACTTTTGCAAAATAACAGGAGGCCAGGGGCCAGTCGCAGCAGCTCCATACATATTTCAAGGGTTTTGAGACATTTCTCAGATTTCAGAAGTTTTTTGGAATATAGGACGCCTCTGTGAATTTAGGACGTTTCTAGGATTTTAGAACGTTCAAACAGATTTTATTATTTTATTATTTTATTATTATTTCTAGTAATTTAGAACATTTGTAAAATTTTAGGACATTTGTAGGACTTTAGACCATTTCTTGGATTTTAGGACATTTCTAGGAATTTAGGACAATTGCAGGATTTTAGGACGTTTTAAGGATTTTATGACATTTCTCATATATTAGGATGTTTCTAGGACTTTAGGTCATTTCTAGGATTTTAGGACGTTTCTCCGATTTTAGGACGTTGCTCAGATTTTAGGACATTTCTGGGCCATTAGGACATTTCAAGGATTTTAGGACGTCAGGGACTTTGCTTGGACCTCTGTATGGGTGCGAGAGATCGTCCACTGGAACTTTTAGCCAAAAAGTTAGCACCACATGATACTAATGTCACTAAAGTTGCTACTTTAGACTAACTCCCCTCGGACCACTGTCTTCTTTTGTCCCTACCTCTCCCTGACTGTCCTCTCATCCCCTCCTCTACACTTCTTTCCATGTCCTCCTTTTCCCCATTCAGCTCCTCCCTGCAGTTGTCCTGTTGCTCTTGTTGTCCTTGTCCTTCTGTCTGCCAGTGTCTGGAAGAGCTAAGCCAATTCTAGCCCAGATTACAGTAATAAAATCACTGTGAGGCTGGGGATTAAGGCTTAGGCCTCTAAACACACTGGTAGTAGAGAGAGAAAGAGAAAGAGAGAAAGAGAGCGAAAGAGCGAGGGGGGAGGGAAGTGGAGGGGGATGAGAGAAAGGAGGTGAGCAGGTGACTGAGAGGGCAGGTGGGGTGACGCACAGATAGTGTGATTTCCTGACCCCAACAGAGGGATTAGGATTTAGAGAAGTTAGTAACACAAGTGTCTGCGCTCACAAATCCACGACATGTGAACAGAGTCAAAAAGAGCTGAGAGGGCGCTGACACCATCACGAATAACGGTTACTGGGTCACATACTGAGCAAAACCGAGAATGAGCAAAATTACATTAATGTACGAGGGGTATGAGGGGTACTGTTGTCAACATTTAACTCACACACAAAAGTTACGTTTGTCACAATATTACAGGTCTTTGTAGTTCAGTCTGTAAATTCAATCGATTTGGCAAACTATAAACTCCAGGAAGGAAAAAAGTAAAATGAAAATTCTAACCAGTGCCTCCACATTGGATCAGATGATGACAGTGAAGTTTACAAAAATGTGCAGCCAGCACTAAATCTCAGCTAAAATATTCTTTTTTTGTTCTCAGTTAGGCAGCCTTATCACCATCTGCTCTGTCTGTGCAATGTGTAACATCTCAAGGCAACCAATATTTCATCCAATGATCAAAGTGAAAGTCTGTGTGAGGCTGCTAGTTTTGACAATTTCCACATCCTCATCTATCAAATACTGGCATCCAAAAGTGATTCAGTTCTTCTACATCAGGGATAATCAACTTGCTTTGCTGGAGGGACATTTTTGCAAAACGACAGGAGGCCAGGGGCCAGTCGCAGCAGCCCCATACATTTTTCAAGGATTTTAGGACATTTCTTGGATTTAATTAATTTTTTTTCTTTTTTTTTTAGGATTTTAGGACATTTCTTGGATTTAATTAATTTTTTTTTTCTTTTTTTTTAGGATTTTAGGACATTTCTTGGATTTTTGGACATTATTACGATTTCTCAGATTTTAGGAAGTTTCTAGGACTTTAGGACATTTCTAGGATTTTTTAAACATTTCTAGGACTTTAGCATGTATCTAGGATTTTATGACCTTTTTTAGCATTTTAGGACATTACTCAAATTTAAGATGTTGCTAGGATTTTAGGACATTCTAGGATTTTAGGACATTAGGATTTTAGAACATTTCTTCAATTTTAGGATAGGATTTTACCACATTTCTCAGATTTTAGGAAATTTCAAGGACTTTAGGACGTTTCAAGGATTTTAGGATATTTTTCCGATTTTGTGACTTTCCTTGGATTTTAAGATGTTTCTAGAATTGTAGGACCTTTTTTAGGATTTTAGGACATCAGGGGCTTGACTAGGATCTCTGTCCGGGAAGCTGAGAATCCTCCACTGGCACTTTTTCTGATAAGATTTATTCTGATGTTGTTTTATGTACTCTGGCACCTTGTGTAAAAGTACAAAAACAATTCCCAGTGCGAATGACTGTATTTTTACCAGGAATTAGATAATGGTTAGGGGCCACCCCAAATCCTTTATGGGGCCAGATCTGACGCACAGGGCGTGAGTTGAGTATCACTTATGTACATATAAACTTTACTGAAACCAAGTCTGACAGTTTGTTAATGCAACATGAGGTGCACCAAGTTAAGAAAAGCTAGAAAATATCCCCCTTCCTCCACCTGGCTCCACCATCTCTCTCTCTCTCTCTCTCTCACACTCACTCACACACACACACACACACACACACTATAGACCGACGTAACTCATGACGATTCCACGCTACGTGCCCCCACGTCAGCAGTGCACCCCAAAAAAAAAGAAAAAAAAAGTCACTTCTCTTTAGTTATTTATAAAATCTTTTTTTGTCCCGGAGTTAAAATAAAAAAGGGGGTCGCAGAAGAAAAGGGAGAAGAGGGGCTGCGAAGGAGGGAGGAGTGAACGAGAGGAAGGCAGCCTCATTCTCATCCATCTCACCCTCTCCTCTATTATTCATCAGCCTCTTCTTATCCCTCGTTCAGCATGCTGATGGAGGATAAAATAGGTCAGAGGGATAGGCTGGTGCTCGCAGTGACTGATGCCTACCCTGACACGTCGTGCACTCGTCTCCTCCTCCTCCTCCTCCCCTGCATCCCTCGCTCCTCCTCCTCTCCCTTTTCTTCCCTGCTGCTGCTGTCTTGTCATCTTTCTCAGCCGCTCTACCTCCTCCTCTGCACTGCCTCCCCTGCTCTCCAGCTCCTCACATCATCTGATGATTCCTGAACACTCGTCGTAGCTCTGCTCAGCACACCTTCCTCTCTTTCTCTCTCTCTAGTCTCCCCTCTTGCTTGTTGCAGACGAGTAAAACTCAAAGAACGTGTTGCTGCAAGTCATCTGCAGGGGTCACAGCAAACCACCTAGTAAGCAGTTATCATGTTAAAGGGGAAAAAGAAGAGACCAGTAAACACAGAATATCTAACTGGAAAAAAAGTTGGGATGATGAAAAAGATGACCAGAGTAAAGCACAAGAGTTACATCAGAGGGAACTTCACTTGTTGCAGTGTTTTTCTCTACTTTCTGCTCAAACCAGTAATGCAGTGGTTCCTAACAGGGGGGTCGCAGTCCAAAAGTGAGTCACAGGTCTATTCTGAAAGGACCGTAGGTGACTCGTGACAATGTGAAAAACATACTGCCTGTTTTGTTTTTTTTTTACTTTTTTTTTTTTTTTTTTTAAACATTTTTGGTGATTTTTATTTTTTTGAGCGAAAAAAAAGCCTCCTTTTTTTAGAGGCAAAAAGCAAAAACATTTTAGAGGAACAAGAAGGTTGCCATTTTCTTTTTCTTTTAAATTACCCCAAATTTTTTAAGGGAAAAAAGCCCTGAGCGATTTTCTTTCTATGAAGGTTCAGGCTCAGCCCCAATGTCTTTAAAAGCTAGAAATGCCCCAGGTTTTTAACTAATTTCACAAAATTTTTGCAATATGTTTTATTTAATTGTGTTTTAAGCCTACTTATTTACATTTTGTCGAATAAAATGTAATATGTGTTAATTCCCCTAACCCTAACCCTTATGTGCAGACCTAAAACTAATAGGAACAATTGCTCTAATAACACCTGTAGCTATGGTCTGCCATTTATTGGTTGCTCTTATTCAAGTTGGAAAGTCTTTTTTGTTCAATTGTTCAGGTTTTACAGACATAAAGCACTACTTTCTTGGTTTTGTTTGCAATTTCTTTCAATATTTGCAAGTTTCTAAAGCAGTCTGCAAAGTTCTGTTCTCCACCTGTGACCGACTGCACTGACAAAAACGTCGACCAGATGGGAGCAAAGTCTGTCTAGAAATATAAAAGTACATGGTACAGTGGAAACAGTGGAATTTTTCAAACGTTTGCAAATGTGTTACTGTTAAAAATTACATTGTCAGAGATTTATGTGTTTATTCACTATGAAAATGTACCTTTATTACTGTGATGCATAACAAGACATGCAGTATAATTTTCTTTCCATTTTTGTCTTCTTTTTGTATTACCACTTTTCTAAGCTGTCCTCAACACTATAAAGTGGATCAAAAGCTTTGTGGCAAACAAACATTTATAATACGTACATGTTTTACTCATCATGATAATCTTCACAAACACCACTTTTATGGTTGCTGAAGTCTAAAGGTAAAAAGTTAACATTAGGCTATAAACGAACTACACTAAGGTCACATCGCCACCAATACGAGGCTGTAAAGTCATTTTTGTCGCGGTTCGGCATGATGATGTTCTGTATTCTTGTTTTGCCTCAAAAAAGCGTCAAAGTTAACAGCGCGGTTTCTTTAGCTTGTGTTAACCACAGATCTTATTTCAGGCTTCTAACCAAAAACCCATCCAAAAAACCCATCCACTTTGAGACGAGGGAACTGGAGGTGCTCAAATTATAACTAATGTCCTGGTTTTAGGACTCATTACTGTTTAGTTTAAGCTACGACAACTGTTTGACAGTGAAACATGCAAAACGGCTTCCACGCCACAGCAATGTTGTCCTGCGAAAACTCCAAATTTTAGCAACTTTTCATTGTTAAGGTCTTCACCATTCAAATTATTTCTTCTATAGGAGAAGTTAATTAAAGTAGAAAACATGTCATGTCATGCTCAGGCCATAATTATCACATCACTCCGCAGTTCCCCTCACTTCTACAGGCCGTTTTAATGTTTTTCAGCTAATTGTTCTGGCTTTAGAGCCTGAAACTTTAATGTTTTGATTCACTTCTCTTATCAACCATGTTGCCAGCAGCAGGAAGCTGTTTTCAGTGTAAAAAAAACAACAAAAAAACACTGTGCACCACCAATCCAGTACCATATTGCACCTGAAAAAGCAGGCATCCAGCTTGTGAACATACAAACAGCTAAGAGGCGAATGAATGCTGAACTTACCTTCATCAGGCAGAAACAACAACTCCCAATGAATGCTTATGTTGCTCCGCATCACCTGAGTGTGTAAACAGGCAGCAGTTTGCCAACAGATTTTTCACCATCTCAACTTTACTGATTGATGATATCTAAATGTTGTGTTTAGTTTGTTCTGCTGCCCCCAAGTGGGCAGAAAAATCACCTAAAGTGGGTTTAAGTGTAGTCAAGTTTTAGTTCTGGCACAAATCTGACAAGCTTGCAGGTAAAACACCCCCTGTGACATCACTGATCTATAAGCAATAAAAGAGGAACGCTACACAGATGTTTTTGGGATAAAAAGAGCCATGTTAAAGGGAAGATAATAATTTAGCAGTTTGTACAACCCCCAACTTTTTTAGTCCTCATGACATGACGATGCAATTTAATTTCAATACTCACCTGCACTAAGATGTGGCTCCGAGTATTTAAACACTACTGTCTTATTTACTTTGCCTCAACACACTGGTCTCAAAAACGGACAGCAGCAAAATACCTAAAAATGTTAACGTTAAATGTTACCATGTGAAGTCACACAGCGTTATTCTTACTGAGATTTGATGAACAACTGTCAACATACCAGAAATATAACAGTGTACTCGTAAAAATAGTCAATATATACAAATTTAATTTCAACAGTGGGAGAAATTTAAGTGTTTTTTTTTATTTTCTGTTTTAAATTTGAATGATATTCAATTTGCATTATTTGAACTTTTTGCAGGGCAGTTCAAAACTTTATAAAAGTTCCTTACAAAGAACACACATACACGCACACACACAAACCGCAAACTCACAGTCACTCAAACAGTTTTGGGCAAATCCCACTACTGGTCTTCAAAGAAGACTTTAGCCATAGCGAGGGCAACCTTGGCGACCTTTTTGTCCTTGGCGTCGGGGCCCATGTTGGCACGTGCAAGTCCTATCCAGTACTGCTCTGTGCGGGTCTGGTAATCCGTCACTGTCTCTCCCTCCTGCACTGCGGGGTGCTCCTCTTCATCTGGAAACACACAGTTATTCAAATTACTGCTTACATTTTAAAAATCATGGTCAAATTTAGTGAGAACAGCTTCTAGCTGGTTTCCTGCCAAATCCAACATCACCTTTAAAAGGAGCCTATCTGCTCCAAATTTCCCAACATGCAGCTCATGGTCACTTCTTCCCGGCTTCATGTTTAACACAGACCGCGTTTTTGGGCTAATACTGCCTCCTGTCCCCGCTCGGACGTGACATAATGGCTTGATATTCCTGCCTTGAATCAGCAATGTAAAAGTGGCCTAAAGATTCAAATTTCACTTCAAATACATTTTTCCCCAAAAAATATTTAGGCCATTTTGGGTAGTCCTTATCACTGTTTGTTGATGTGGGTATGAAGTTTGGTTTTAATTAGTTATTTAATGATATAAAAAGCAGGTGTGACGTCATTATAGACAGCTGTGTGTGCCAATTTCATTTTATTTAATTTAATTTCTTTCATTGGCTTTAAGTTAGGTCTGTTTTTTTTATTGATTTATTGGTTTATTTATTATTTGGTCTTTTTATGGTTTTACTCAATTATGTTATCATCTTTTAGATCTATTTTTCCTATTGTATTTTATTCTTAGTTCTTAGTCATTTAATTCATATGTATTATCCTCTTTCAATGGCTACATGTACTATTATTTTTTTTTCTTTTATAAATTTTGACTCATGTCTTTGTATCTTTTATTTGTTTATTCATCAACTTTATCTGATGAGTTTTTAGTTTTGTTTTTAATGTATTTGATTCCCTTTTATGGTCAGTAAATGGTTTTATTTTGCACCTTATATCCAACACTTGTGCAGCACATTGTGCTTCCACCTGGAATTAAATTTCCTATATAAATAAAGTTTTGCTTTCTTGCTATAACTTATATTATCATGTTTAATGTCAAGCATATACTGATCCAAATACTGTGTTTGTTGCTTATTTTTAAGTTGCATTAAGTGGTAAAGACAGACAGGATCATGCGTAAGTTTAAGAGGCAAAATAATTCCTTGCCTTCCTCATCCTCGCTTTCCTCTTCAGACTCCTCCTCCTCTTCCTCCCCTTCTGCTCCTTTCGCCTCCTCCTCCTCCTCCTCATCTTCCTCTGACTCAGACTCTTCCAGCCACTCCTGCGTCTCTGTGGAGGAAAAATCATTAATCCAAATGAAACCTCACACACTTCTCTCTCATCTAATCGTCCTCCATCTCCTCTCCTGCATCACAAGATATTCAAATGAGTCAAAACAGCAAACTGGCTGCTTTCAGACGAGCTGAACACATTTCTTATCATGTTTTGTTTACTTTATTTTACGTTTTCGATGTGTCTTTTTCACCCACTTGGATCCATTTCAACCAGAACGTCCCACTGGTCCATCTTGTTGAGGTCCAGACAGTAGAAGTCGTTCAGTGTGAACTGACGGTCGCCAACCTCGAACATCCCTCCGTATAGGAAGAGCTTGCCCTGACGCACCGTTGCCATGGCGCTGGACCTCGCACAGGGCTCCACCAGAGGGGCCGAGGCTGAACCAGAGGGGATAAGAAAACATCTGATGGTCAAACCATCTATATTTTTACTGTTTTTTCACATCTTCGCCTTTTGAACTCTGCGATAGAGAAGTGAAACACTAAAAGACGGAAAAAGTGCCTACATTGGTATTTTTGCTTATTGGGGTGTCATTTCATGAAATATCTTCAAATGCTTCATATTTCTAAAATCTGTACAACCTAAGCTCAAAGGCCAATGTAAATACCCCGGTATCTGCGGTGAAATACTACGTTTGCACAGCACATAAAGTAAGATAACAGCTTTTATGGCTCTTATTTCAGATATATTTAAGCAGGACCACCCACAGGAGGTCTGGTTTTAAAGGGTTAAATTAGTTTAGTCTGTGTGTGCGTGTGCGTGTGTGTGTAATCTTGCCATCGTCCTCGTCCTCCTCTTCCTCCTCCTCCTCCTCCTCCTCCTCCTGAGCTCCAGGGATCACCTCCTTGATGGTCATCACGGTGCCGTCCTCAGTGATAATCTCCTTGATGACCTCCGTGGGTCCTTGAGGTGTCCCCTCCTGCTGCTCCTCCTCTTTCGTCTCCTCTCCCTCCCCCTCTGCTCCACCCTTCTTCCCTCTTCTTCTTTTCTTCTTCTCTGGCTTGTTTCCCTGGACACAGGAACAAAACAATTAAAAATCGCAGACATCGGACGAAGCACCGATCCCCTGCTGCTCCCCTGAGAGATGCTGGTTCCAACCAGAGATGAGCACTTTTTGAAAATTGATAGAAATAATTTAGGGATTTTTAGAATTGTTGGTCATTCATTTTTGTGTCTTTCCAAGACAAGGCAGCTTTATGCATAACACATTTCATAAAACAAGTGCTGTACAGAGCAATAAGATATATAACATACTAAAGGATAGAGACTTAAAATAAAAGAATAAATAGAAAATATATAAAATGTGATATTAATTACAAAATGATTTGCAATAACAACAATAAAGAATTAACAAAATAAAATTAAATTTAATTCAAATTCACCACTAAAATGGCAAAAGTGCAGAAAAGAGCCTCAGAGAAAAAAAAAATAATTCAGTTTTTTTTTTTTAAATCAAGTTTTAAAATGAATTTGCAGTCATTCTAAAGAAATGATCAAGAGATGATCATGCAGTGGCGGTGGCGAGGGACTTGTTCAGCATCAATTATATACACAGAACAGAGTCTGAAGCTTAAAAACGTCCTCCATCCAAACAAACAGTCACTCTTTCAGCAGGATTGTGGCCTCGCAGCTTACCCTGAGCAGGCCGGGGAACCAGCGGTTCTTCGCTGTGTCGTACAGGTAGAGGTCGTTGTAGAAGTCGCCCTCCAGTGTCTCCTCCTCTTCCTCATCACAAACTCCACCAAACAGCACCGCCCGCCCTGCTGGACCCACTGCCAGGGAAAAACCAGAGCGAGGTGGAGGCTTGTTCCCAGAGGGGTTCAACCTGGACCATGACCACTTCTCTGCAGGACAACCACAAAAAACAAGTAAGAACAGAAACTAAAGGTTCATACACATTATTACCAATAACTTTCCATGACTTTGAAGCAAATTTTAAAGACTAGACATTCTCTTTACTCCTTATCAGTTCTATTTCATTACTATATAAGAGGGGAAAAAAAAGACATTCAGAACAGGATTAGAGCTGAAAATAAATTTGTTATTTGTTCTTTATTTATGAGAGGGGAGGAGGGTAGAGCACAAACAAATGATCTCTTTTTAAAGACAAAATTTTGGGAATTTTCTTTTCTTTGAAAATGTTGGTGATTTTTAAAGAAAACAATTTTGGGGATTTTTTTGCAGAAAATTCATTTATTTTTATTTTTAATTTTGAAGAAAAAATAACGGCTTTTTTTTCTTTAAAAATGTTTGGCAATTTCTTTTTTCCTTTAAAAATTTCTGGTAATATTAAAGAAAACATGCATTTTCTTTAACAATCACCAAATATTACACCATTTATCACAGCCAGAAAATGTAAAAAAACAGTAGTTATCTTTGGACTTTCAAAAACCTGTGTAAAATCTTGAAAATGTGAAAGAAAATTCCATGCCTTTTCCAAAACGTTCAGGGTATACTTAGTTTTCCAAAACCTTTTCAGGCCTGGAAACTGCTATTTGCAAAATTCATGACTTTTCCATGACTGGAAGCTGAATAGTTTCTATTAATATCTATAATTTGTACTATCTCTGGTAAATTAAGTTGTTTGTACCTTGGCCATCTTTACCCTCTCGCTTGAGAAGGAACATGTCTGAGTGGATGGTTCCCTTCTCTACATCCTTCTTGACTCTCTAGATAAAACACACACACACAATTAAGCAGAACAAATCACAAAAGTATTGTTTAATCAGTATGGGACACAAACACACACTCACCACTTTAGAGTATCCCCCATAAATGATGACACCCGTGCCGTCTGGCGTGGAGGTCATCTGACAGGCGGAGCGCGGGGAGGGGGCGGTGCCTGACGGAGTGAGGCGTGACCAGGAGAAGGTGTCCAGGGAGAAGGAGTAGATGTCATTGTAGTAGATAAAATCCCTGCAGGGGGAAGAGGAGGAAGCAGGAGAGGAAACTGAATCCTTAATTGAAAACAGAAGGATCTGGTGCATTTAAGAGCTCGAGGAGTCAACTTAATGACCTTTTGCGAGGAGATCGCTGTTTAGACGACAGTCTGGAGTTCATTCTCACAGCTGCATTAATCAGTTTTATGGTCACTTTGGGGCAGAGCTCCATAACGAGCTAAATATAACTCACTTTTGTCCAATAAGTCCCATAATACTGCCGCAACAAAGACCTCTCATTATGCTGCCTTTGTTTCTTTATACAGAGTAAAACAAAACGGGCATAAATGTGCCCCAGTGTGTGATTTTAGAGAGCATGACGGCGTTCAACAGGCAAACACTCCCTCCAGGATCTTTAACAACAGATGCAATTGCAGCTAATCCCTGTGATTTTTTTGCACAACTTTGCAATTTTGTCCAATCAATGCAACTTTAAGGCAAATTTGACTATTTATTTTAGTGAATTTATTTATTTGGTTACCCATCAGCCACTTCTAGGATAGCAACTACTCTTCCCGGGCTCCACACAAGTAAATATAAAATAGAACAAATATATCATTTTGAAATCAAAGGCAAATATGAATGAAAAACAATGAGAAAACATGAAAACTAAAAACTAAAAATATAAATAAATAGCAATGAAAATAATGATTGTAACAATCACAACAAGTATCCTCACTACATCTGAACAGAATTTAAAGAGAATTAGAAATAGAATTTAAAATGGGTAACACAACAGCATCAGCATTTAGTGTAACATAACATATATGTCAGGTACGGCTTTCTGAACAATAACAATAACATGATAACAGCCGTCAATGATGATAATTGATCATTAAGTTTCAGATATATGAGCAGTGTTTCAAGTCGCTGGAGAGGTAAATGTTTAAGTTTTAACTGCACAAATGGTAAAATGATATAGAATGAAACTTTAATTTTTGATTAATGTACTGTGTTTATATAATAATGTTTTCTATTAATGAACAATGTTAATGGTGGTGATGTCTTTATTTTCTTCAAGCGCTCTCTTAATCTCTTTGTTTTTAAATGTTGTTTTGTTTGTAATCCATGTCATTGTGTTTTTGTGAAGCCAAAGACAATTTTCCACATTTTGGACAAATAAAGATCTAATCTAATCAAATCAAATCTAAACTAATCTATATAGACATACTGTCCTTGGTGATTTTTCGGAAACTTACCTGGTGCTCTCGTGAAAACCTCCAAACACCAGCAGCTGTTTCTTGCCGAGGACCATCCGGTGACCGCTGCGTCCTGATGGACCGCCAGGCGCCCTGGAAAAACACACAGCCTGAAATTATTTTGGATTACTTATTTCTGTAAAATAATGACTGTAAATGTCCAAAGCACCATGCACCTATTGGACTTGGTTCAAGCAGTGATTTTATGGCAGTTTAATTTTTATTACCTAATCAATCAATTTATCTTCTAATAAAACTTACATTAAAAGACTGTAACATAATAATATAAGTAATATAAGTAACTAATTAAGATGTCCTCATAAATGAATTTAAGGTTGAAGATCTTTACAATCAGCAGTTTCAAGGTCAGCAGCCATGATCAGTGTCACCCTCACACAGAAAAGTGTTTCTGCAGAACTTTATGACGTCGCAGTCAAGTTGACCTTTGACCTTTAGGATACAGAACAGTATCACCTCAGCATTACATCCAATTAGATATTTGTGTGCAAGTTTGTCTAAATTAGGGTATGAATTCCAAAATTATGGGGTAAAAAACATGTTTTATGAGGTCACAGCGACCTTTGACCTGCAAATTTTAATCACTTCATTCTAGTCCATGTGGATGTTTGTGACAAATTTGAGGAAATTCTCTCAGGGTCTTCATGAGATATCACCTTCATCAAATGAGTCAGGTTACAATGACTTTAACCTTTGACCTCCAAAATCCAATTAGTTCATCCTTGAGTGAAAGTAGATGTTTGTGCCAAATTTGACGAAATTCTCTCGAGGCGTTCTTGAGATATTGAGTTCATGCGACTGCGATGGACGAGGTACAGTGACCTTGACCTTTGACCACCAAATTCGAATGACTTCATCCTTAACTCCGAGTGGACGTTTGTGCCAAATTTGAAAAAAAATTGTCGCTCTTGGCATACAACGTTCAAGTGCCGTATTACCAGCACGGAGTCACAAAAAGTGTTCCTGGTCCCCCTGAGATCTCTGTATTCAAACATTCAGTCTTCATTCATAACTATATTTACGATTCCTCCAAATCATCATCATGTCTATTTTTATAACCCTCTGCACATACTTGATGTTCTCCCACGTGTGTGTAGCCAGGTGCAGCACCCAGAGGTCCTTGTAGTGGTAGAACTGCTCCCCGTTCGGAGAGGCAAACTCTCCCCCAAACACCCAGAGCTGACCCCCACCCTGGGGAACCACCACCGCCTGCAGAGGAGGACAGCAGGGAGGAGTGAGACAGAGGGGAGGAAGACAGGAGGAGAGGGCTGCATAAACAGAGCGAGATAAGGAGGTTTTGATGTCCTCAGATTTAATTGGTTGTCTCGCAGCAGGCCATCAGCCGTGATGACATCACTGATAAGATCCTCTGATCGGTGCTGCAGCAGTCTGCCCTCTTGTGGTTTACATGAACAAACACATAATTGATGAAGGACTTCAAAGAAAAATCACGTTTCAGTGAAGCAAATGTTGCTATACAAGGGCGTGATTAATACAGATGCAAAATAATCCTGAAACACTTTAATTAATATTAGTTCCCTTCTTTTTCCTTACTTGAAAGTTGTGCTGCATGATCATAAACTTTCTACCAAATTGTACCTGCGAACTGCATCACAGTGCAGAAGGAAGTGTGTATCTACTGCGATCTCACCGAGCACGACTGAGCGAGCTAAAGGCAAAGCTCAGCTGAGGAGGACGCCAGCAATGTTTACGTCTCGTGCTGTCACCTGCACGAGTCTCTCGTTATACACTGGCCCTTGACAGGGTGGCTGGTGGCCCCAACCACTTTCTAATTCACAATAACAAATAAAGTGATCCACACTGGGATTGTTTTTGTACTTTTGTGATACAAAAGATGTCAAGGTGCATAAAACAACATCAAAATAGAGCTTGTTTATCAAAAAAAGTGCCCATGGAGGATCTCCTGCAGCCCCTGGCAGAGCTCCTAGCCAAGCCCCTAATGCCTTAAAATCCTAGAAATGTCCAAAATCCTAGGAACATCCAAAAATCTGAGAATCATCCTAAAATCCAGGAAATTATCTAAAATCCTAGACACATTCTAAAATCCTAGGAACATCCAAAAATCTAAGAATCATCCTTATATCCTACAAATGTCCTAAAATCCTACAATCATCCTAGAAAATCCTAGAAACATCTGAAATTCTGAGAAATGTCTTAAAAATCATCCTCCTAAGAAACGTCCTATAATCCTCAAAATGTCCAAAACTTTCCGAAACATCCTAAAATGCTTGAAACACGTATGAGGCTGCTGTCATTTTGCAAAAGTGGCCCCCAAGCAAAGCAGGTTAGGTATCCTCGCTCTCCTCCATGAGTAGATGCACGCCTCCTTCTGCGCAGTGATACAATTGGCAGGTTTAGTTCATGAGAGAGAAATTAGTTCCTGAATGAGACAGTTCACAGCAAGATCTGTGGATTATCTTGAGGAACCCGATCATGATTCCTGGAAAGAGACATTTCTGTTGTGGTTTTCAGATGTATTTTTTGGTGCTTTGAGCACCACAAGCCGAGTGCCATCTGGTTCCATTATTAAGAGAAGGCAGACATTTCTACAGCCAAAATCTCCAAAACTCAGCAACTCACACAAAACAACCAGGACTAATAAAAAGCACCATAGGCAAGAAGAAAAATCTATATTTTTGGTTTTGGGGTGAACTGTCCCTTTAAGGATCCGGACCTCTTGGTGAGCGTACCTGGTGGGAGCAGCGTGGGGGAGGAGGGTTGGGGATCTCAGATTTAACCCAGCTGTTCTTCTTTATGTTGTAGAAAAACAGATCGTTGTACAGGTACGTCTGCAAAAAAAGAAAAAAGAAAGAAAACAGGTTTATAAATAAAGACTATATTCAGTGGAATTTCTGCTGATGAAACAAATGCAGCAAAACTCATGAGCCTCACTGACAGTTTGTGCATGTGGACGATTGTGAAACAGTCAGTTCTACAAAATCTCAGTCGACCAATCGTTTACACTAAGAATAAAGACGGCTTCTGCTTTATACACTTTGTACACTTTGATGTGAATGTTAAAGACCATACATCCTCTGAAACTAACTTTGATGCTTCTTATCAGTTCTTTTACATTACCATATAATAGCTTTTTAAAACATATATTAACATATATAAAAAAACTCATTCAGAATAGGATTAGAATTGAATATTCAAATGTAATTTAGGGACTGTTTGTTGTTTATAAGAAGGGAGGCGGTGCAAATTGGGGGGGGGGCTTGTCAAATATCTTTTCAAGCACTGGGGAGGGGCTTGTGTTTTTAGTTTGGCTTTAAGAGAGAGGAAAGCAACTTTAAATGGCTTTATTTTTTATCTTTTTTACTGTCGATTTTTAGAGAGGAAATTCTAAACACACCAGCACATGGATGTGGAAGGCATTTGTTCTTTAAATAATTTTGGTCTTTTTTTCTTTATAATTTTCTGCAATTTTCAAAGAAATCATGCCTTCCAAGTTTTCTTTTTAAAATCCACTCAAATTAAACCTTTTATTATAGTCAGAAACTGTAAAACTGAAATCGTTGTTGGATTTTTTTTAAAATTTACAATAGCCCATGAACTCATTGTGTTATTATACCAGTCCATGAAACAAAATTTCAATAGTTTCAAAACTTTCAGGGTAAACAGTTTTCCAAAACTTTTCCAGGCCTAGAATTTGCTATTTGCAGATGTCATGACTTTTCTAGGTTTTTCATGACCCTCCAAACCGTGTTGGTAGTAATAAAAAATCCTCTCTGCCTCTGTGGCTGTGAGCTGGTGGACACAGATTAATCACCATCACTCAGACTGTTTTACCTTCTTTCCGTTGAAGAATTCTCCCCCAAACAGGATGAGCTCATCTTTCTCAGGATGCGCAGAAAGAGACGCGCTCAATCTGAAAAACATTCAAACATCCTCCTAACGTGGCTGACCAACAAGATTCATGCATAATGTTACAATCTCCTCTCCTCTTAGCCAAACTAGCAGCACGGCTCTAAGGACGGAAAAGTAAGTGTGACGGTCAGTCAGGAGTTAATCGTGAACAAAGAGATGCGGTCTCTCACCTCGGTGATGGAGGTGGACATGTTGACTCTACGACTTGGGTCTTCTTTGCATCCAGATTCTGAAACTCAGCGATCAGAGCCTCTAAATCCTCCTAAAGACAGAGAAGGAAGGAAGAAACCATAATGATGTGTTTCAAACTAATGTTGTGGGTCCTGGCAATCAGTGGTGGTACATTTACTCAAGTACTCTACTTAAGAGCCAGTTTGAAGTACTGAGGTATTCTTTTCATGCCACTTCATACTTTTACTCCACTTCATTTCAGAGGAAAGTATTGTACCTTTTACTTCACTACATTTATCTGACATTTAAAGTTACTTTACAAATTATGATTTTCACATTAAAAAACACGAGTTTATACAATGATGATTTGTTTGAAATAAATGACAAAACAGTTTATACAAGTACAAGTGAAATAAATAGTTAATTAACCAATTAGCTCATTGAAAGAAAAATAATTTTAATTTTAATAATTTTGTGTGGTGTTTTTTTTTTCTTTTTCTCTTTAATAATTTTGAGTTTCACTGGGTTTTTTATTTTCTTTTTTCAAAATAATTCTGAGTTTCAAGGGTTTTTTATTTTCTTTTTAATAATATTGAGATTTGGGAGATTTTTTTTCGTTTTAGTTTTGGGGTGTTTTTTTTAAATCATAATTTTAAATGTTAAAAGTTTTCTATTTCTTAAACATAGTTTTGTATTTTTTTGGGAAGGTGTGTTGTTTTCTTTCTTTTATTTGAGTTGTGTCTGCATAGGGTGCTTTTACTTTTAACACTTGATGTACATATTCCTGATTGTACTTAAATTAAGTAAAATCATATTTTTAATGCAGGACTTTTACTTGTAACAGAGTATTTTCACAATTTTGCATTAGTACTTTCTTTGGTAAAGGCAAAATCCTGTTAACAGCCAGCTTTAATACTTTATTATAATTTAGTTTGAGCGTTGCATTGTTGTTAACATTCATAGTAAAGTGTGCAGTGAAAGACCAGCAGCTTACTAAAAATAACACAAAGCATCAATAAACATCAAACGTCAAAACATATTAACGGACATTTGTACAAAGAGACAAATCTACTGTCACCGCGGTGCAAATATGTCCTCTTTGTCATGTAAAAAACAAAAATATCAACATTTATATTAACAGTTTAGTCCCCCGGTTCGGCTGAGTGTTGTTACCTCCTCTCGTTTGGACCTTTTTGAAACCTTTTTCTCCATTTTGGCGGCTGTTTTCTCCGCTCCCTTCACCTTCTTCTCTTTCTTGCCTTTCTTTCCCATCACTGCTGTCTCACACGGACAGATTTCGCTTAGTTTCCGGCGGTTTTATCGGTTATTTTAGATGAAGTCGGTGTCACATGGAAATCCAAACAAATTGGCATGCCTTGACCCTTTCCTGTGGAAACTGAGATTTACTTCCGGCAACAAACTTGACGTAAGCACGGCGTGGAACTAAACACCGCCCTCTGGCGTGTCGGAGGACAAGTGGACGGAAAATGCAGCACAAAATGTTGAAAATTGCTCCCAAGTGGTGCAAAAAGTGAATGTTTTATTGTTAATACTTAGATTTCGCGGTGTACCGATACGAAATTATAAAGTACACATATCAAGAGATTTTGAATTTTAAATTAAAACAAAAATTATCAGTACACTTAATTCACAATGTCTTATTATTGCAGGATGTGTGTATATATGTATATTTCTCTTTGCATTGTATTCTATGTATTTCTTGTTTTTTATTGTATTAATGTTAACTGGCTGGTTACTTTTTTTCTGCTCAGTGTGCTTTTTGTTGTCATTTATCTTTTTTGTATTTTTCTGTATAATGTTTTTGATGGGGTTTTATTAAAAAAAACTTTCCTCTTTTTTATTTTTTATTTGTTGTTTTCAAGTTGAGGGGGGTACATTTATATAAGCTTATGGCTTCTTGACCTCTCCTGATACAGTTCTTATTCATTTATTTATTTATTGTTTTGGATTTAGTTCAGTTTTATGAGTGTGTGTAAATAAATTAAAAACTACAATAAAATTCCCTTGATGCAATGTGTGTTTCCCGTATTACATAATTTATACACCAGTAGCCTAATTTTACATATTTGAGTTGATTTTATTTATTTATTTATTTTTTTATTCCAAAGACAAACACCATTTCACATAAACACACACACAAAAATTAATCAAACAAGAAAACAATACTACAGATGCTGTATACCACAGCAGACATTACAAAAAGTGAATGCAGTGATCACGCGTGGATACACTCTGTGTTCCCATATGCAGTAAGTGTTTGCGTGTTTGAAAACACGTGTCCATTTATCTTCAGTGTGTGTGGAATGTCACAGAGAGAAACGACAGGTGCTAATGAGCAGGAAAGTGTCTTGACACTCTGATATGGCATTTTTCTTTGTCACTAAAGCCCTCATATAACAGGCCATACATGCACACAGCAGCAGTTTCCTCAAAGATGATTTGAACATTGTGCAGATGCAGCAAATACCGCAGAGATAAGGACACTTGGATGACAGTACTGATTATAATCGAAAGAGGGCAGCTGTGTGTTTCTGTGGAGACAGTCTTTAAAAACCTTAACAGAGATACTCAACTTGCTTTTCTTGGGAGCCACTTTTGTAAAATGACAGGAGGTCAGGGGCCAGTCGCAGCATCCACATACATTTTTATGGATTTTAAGACATTTCTAGGATTTTGGGACATTTCTAGGATTTAAGGACATTTTTCAGGATTTTAGGCCTTTTTTATTTTAGGATGTTTCTAGAAATTGAGGACCTGCAGCTCGTGAGTTGAGTATCACTGCCCTAACAGACGACTTTGGCCACAGTATATCTCATTATCTCTTTGATTATAAGAAGTTAAGACATATATTTTATTGGCTGACACTCAAAGAGATAAAATGTCCAACTAATCCCTTATGCTGAGTAATGCTGTCTGCTATCTTTTATCTTATTTTATTTTTTTTTACAAATAAATACTGCCAACTGCAAAATTAAATGTCACAGTCACAATGATTGCAGAGATTGCTATATATATTGCTTTCACAATATCAGTGAGGATGTCTCTTCTATGATTTCCGCTCCTTTGAATAGATCGTCCCTCTCTGGTTAAATGGAGGTGTTATCACCTTCATTTCTATCACCTTTGATTATTTCGTATCTGTTCACAGTGATTAAAAACGCAGGAGACAATGTTCAGAGCGGACCTATGAATTCATCAGTGCTGTCTTCTGCTGTGGCTCTTTCCAACCATCTGTCAGCATATTGTGATATTCATTTTCCTTCCCACCATTTACAAACACTCACAATAGCTCACACACATGCACACACACACACACACACACACACACACACACACACACACACACACACACACAAGCAGCACATGACTGCTCAACCCACCACTCACTCCTGACCGCTAACCTTTGGTGCTTTTCTGAGGCGCCCCGGGGTTTTATGCTGCAACACGTGGGCAAAGGACATGAATTCAAGTGAATTTACAGTTGTATTTGATGTGATAATTCCTGTTCAAGTTGTAAAGACAGAGAGAGTAATGTGCTCAGATGAAAAGGTTAGCAGAAAGCAATAGGAACCACAAATTCATTTTCTCCACCTTAGGGTGCTGCACGGCAGTCACGCATTTTATCACAAGTTATCCACTCATGCCACTAAACATAACGTCAGACGACTAATTGAAATTATGAACTACAAATTCACATTGTATCTATTTTCCTAGTAAGTAATAAACCCCACTTCCTTGCAGCCAAACCCACTGAAACGTTTCATTGAAGTCATGTGAGGATGCATGAAACATTAAGCTTTAATGAATGAAAATACCAAAATCATTGGTCGTCTCATCTGGTGGTGGATGTTTGCATCAGATGCAGGTGTTACTTTAACTATAGCTTACACCTACTGCAGGAGGCAGGTTATAATTTCAGTGCAGGCAGAGAAAATTGTCTGCCCACACCATCAACACGGGTTCAGTGGAATATATTTCACTGATTGTCCACGTGTGAGGGACATTTAGATAAAGAGACAGCCTCTTTAAATGAGAGCCAGTGTTGTAGTGTCAGTGAACTACCAAAGATTAGAGGTTTCAGAGTTTATGCTAATTTCAAGTAGCATGCAGTCTTTAAAGGTCCGGTGTGTAGGATTAAGGGGATATATTGGCAGAAGTAGAACATAATATTTAAAGTATGTTTTCTTTAGAAGAAGTATTCGTCTTTTTTTTTTAAACAAAGCTTAAAAAACGAAATTTCATTGGTCATTGAAGCTGCAATATCTTTGGAGTTGAAGGAAGAGTTGATTTAAATCAGCAGTATAGTAATATATCAGTATGTAATCACCTGAAAATATAAATTATGTTGTTCTCGTTACCTTAGAATGAGCCGTTTATATCTACACAGAGAGCGCTGATCATCTGCATATCATGTTGCTGCATTCTCAGCTGATGACGTCCAGTGGCGTATCATGCGGACACGAAAGGTGGCTCTTTGCATCAGGACCTTACGCCGAAAGCGCACAAAAGCAGACAACTTCAGTATGAGAAATGGCTGGCCTTTCATGATGGTTACTCCAATATGTGAGCATCAGAAGAACAGTTTTCTGATGTAAAACACCATTATTCAGTGTTTACGCTTACAGCCCAGCTCTGACATACAAAGCAGCGCAGAAGACAGAAACTGCTTGTTTTAAAGAAGAAGAGACCTCTGAGGATATTTCAGCTCCCTGTCAAAACCTCCTGAATGTCTGGATCTTAAAATATCATCAGAGAAAGTAAAGTGAGCACACATTAGCAGGTCCCGGGCAAGCTGACTCTGCAGCGTGCAGAAAAGTGTCAGAGAAACACTTACTTGTAACATAAAACTGCTGTATTCAGTGTTTTTACTGGTTGAAATCACTTAGTCCATTTGATTTGCAGCGTAAAAAGACCTCTGCAGATAATTTTGTTCCCGATAAATAAATAAAAAAACCTCTGAACAATAAACACTGACAGAATCCGAAGAGGGAGAAGTATCAGCTGGCTGCAATCTGCAATCCTCCCCACTAAGATGGCATTAAATCGCCTCAAATCTTACACACTGCTCCTTTAATAAATAATGTGAACAATGTCTGCTTCAGTTCCTCCTATTAACGAGTTGCCTTTGTCATTTTCTCATCTCAAAAAGCAGGAATTAACTGTGTTTGTTTGATTTTAATGAACATGTCATGTCGTGTCTCTGAATTGACATGACATGGACTGACTAGATGTGATTTTAAATTACTCGATCTTGCGTGGCATGATCAAGTTTGACCCGACTAGATTTGATTTAAGTTCATTCGAGACAATTTAACTTGACTTGACAACGCAGGTACTTTTCAAGCCCAGTGAGTCAAAGGGAACATCTCTGAGCAAATGTTGTTTACTCTGCTGAAGACAGAAGAACAGATGGCTGCCTCGCACCTGTGCATCTCTGCATGGATACACACACACACACACACACACACTCTCACAAGCACACGCACAAATGCTTTTGTGACTCAGCATCCTTGCGTCAATACTGCCCTCAGCACCGGGCCGTCTGCCTGTTAGCCTGAACGTCTGGTCGTGATTGACGCTGGGGAGAGAGAATAAAGGAAAGAGGGATGAGATAAACGGAGATGCTGACACCTGAAATGAGATTCAATAACTGAGGGTGTGGTTATTAGGGTTTTTGAAATAGACACACGAATGAGGAGGCAGGAATACACACACAGTTGTTGACCGATATGGAAAATTGATTTCATGCGCCTGTTGTTTGAAATAAAAGAAACCAATCTTAACGCTCGGCTGTGGGGTAAAATACATTTTTAAAAAAGGGAAGCGTGTCCATTGAAAGTATCTTTAAAAATACAGATATCTTTTAAAATAAATTTCAGCATTTTGAGGGGTCATTTTCTTGTTTGTTTGTTTTTTTAATTGTCTTTTTTTCTTATTTTCTGCCAATTTTCTTGTAACATTTTTTACTGATTTCTTACTAATTTTTTGATCATGTTTTATTAAGTTGCTTTTTGCCTTCTCCCAATGTATATAAAAAGAAATCAAACTAAATTGCCTGGGTTTCAAAGGGTTAAACACAGGTGTAGCCTAGTATTTAGCTTCTTGATGTAAAAACAACAGTCAAGAAAACAGTAGTACACAGTAGAAAGCAGCATGGAGGCCTGTGAAAACTTCACAGTGGTTACTTCTTTTTATATATCGCTTACTTATGGACTCTTAATTTCAAACTCGGTGCAGACTAATTTGAAAAGATTTAGGTTTTAGTGCTTCTTGGGCAAAGATAGACGGTATTTTGCGCTGGTGCATCATTGCATCTCGCCCGTTAGGGGCTAAAGTAAATGCATTCTCAGTCTTGGTCCATTTCAATCTGCCACTGATTTTTTTAAATTTTTATCATGAGATTAGATTCTTGATTTTTTTAAGACCAACAGTATATTTAGCCCACACCTTTAGCTTCAGAACAGCATGATAAAAAGTATCAGGTCATTTAATTATAATACAAAATATTTGGATGCATTTTTGCTGGAACAAAAGACTAGTGTGTTCAATGATCCTCTATTCTTTTCTTTTTATTCGTCCTCTTTGTCTGTAGTTTAATCAGTCCACAATTAGCTGGCAGCACACACCGTAATATCTTCTCGAAACTAGTTTATGACGCAATAACAGACAGAGGCTCTCCTACTCACTTCCCTTTTCTTTGTTCTCCTTTGAGCCTCATCTTCTGTCTCTTTAATTATTTCCCGAACAAAAACACCAAAAAGGGGGGGCAATACAACAATACAATGTGTAATGAATGTTCCTGTGCAGCTTCCACAACATGCATTGAAAAGGTGCCATGTTCAAACAATAAAATACAGTGCAACTGCATGCAATACATAAACTACATAAAAATAGAATAAAAATTCCAGTGCAGGTTTAATTTAAGTATTTACAAGGTCACTCCTGGTGAGAGCAAATATTTTTGCTTCAACAAATTACGTTGACAAGGTGTTATGGTCAATGATAGTCTTTTTACTTTAAGTATTTGGTTCCCTGTAAACAACAGGGCTTAAAGAGGCAGAGTGTGTAAAGAAAATAGAGATTGGACACGCCTGGAAATCCTGGTGGCAAAGGAATCTATTGTATTTTCAAATCATAAATGCATTGCAATTCTGAGCTCATATACCAAGAATTATGACTTTACACACAGAGTGATCATTTCTTATATTTCTAATTGTTTTAAATATTTTGATTAAAATTCCTCTAAGTATGAAAATGCTATAACATTTTTGTGAGAATCACATGAAATATGTTCTCCTCATAATTTACCAAAGTTTTGTAAAAATACAATTGGCAGCAAGACTATTACAAACATACGCAGAGGGCCTGGGTGTGTATGTGTGTGCGTGCGTGTGTGTGTGTGTGTGTGTGTGTGTGTGTGTGTGTGTGTGTTTCACATTGTCTTCCTCTGTGCTCCTTTAAACTTCACAAACAATCGAGACAGACAAGAAAAAGTAAACAGACTGATTGATCCCGAGGCACCACCCAATGTGTGTTTGTGTGAACCTCCATGCACATGAGAGTTCAGTATGTCCCAAGGAGCATGCAAATATGTGTGTGTGTGTGTGTGTGTGTGTGTGTGTGTGTGTGTGTGTGTGTGTGTGTGTGTGTTTGCGTTTGTGTAGGGAAGTGAAAATCAGAGCTCACACCTGTCTGTGTTCCCTGTAGTGTGGATATAAACTGTTTGTTGTACTGCGGTCAGGTTTCCTCTCAGACAGCCTTTATCTGCAGCTGCAAAATGTGAAAAAAAGAGAAAATGGTTAACAGAAAATAGGATGAAACAGAAGTGACAATGTGATATTTTCCATTTTGTGAAGCTGTTAGAAATATGTCCTAAATGAAGAAAAAAAACATAACAGATTATCCACTGAAAAATGAAATACAGTACAGTGCAGTGCAGTTTTAGTAACGGTACAGTTATTTCCTTGCAGACCTCAGTGAGACGGCTGCCAAACTGCAGAACACTGTTTAGACCAGTGACATTTACGGACGTATTAGTGGCCACAAAAGCAGGTATTTTTTAACGAGACGTCTGATATTTCCAGCCATGTTTTTGGCAACCAAACTGGGTCTCTATCAATGAGACGTTAGGACATTCTCAGCCATGTCTGTGGCAACAAAACCAGGTGTTCTTTTAATGAGACGTCAGGACATTTCCAGCTATTTTTGTGTTGACCAAACCAAACCAGGTATTTTTTAATGGGTGGGGGGGCTTGTTAGCAAGCCTGTAGTGTATATAACACACACTGTAACATGGCAGTATGTTACATTTGTGTGCACTGTAGCAACCATGAACATACATCCATCCTGAAATCCCAGAAACGTCCTAAATACCAAAAAAATGTCCTCAATCCTAAAAATGTTTTAAAACCCTAAAAATGTCCTAAAATCTGAGAAATGTCCTCAAATCCTATAAATGTCCTAAAATCCTAAAAACATCCTAAAATCCTATAAATGTCCCAAAATCTGAAAAATGACCTCAAATCTTATAAATGTCCTAAAATCTGAAACATGCCCTCAAATCCTTTAAATGTTCCAACTCAGACTCAGTAAATGTCTCTCTGTATCCAAACAATGAGCTAAAATAGGCTCAGACAACCCATTGAGTATAGGTGTAAAAAACTACTACTTGTTGCCATGCCAACATCACCTTTAACGAGCTGCTGAAGACACTTTCCTGTTAATGTTATATTACAGTTGTCATTTCAGTTTTTGAGAAATGTTTGTGGACCTAATACTCCACTTTGTGTCAAGTCAGATATGTGTCCCCTGCTGCGCTCTGAGGGGTGACTCATTGTTTACTCATTTCACACAAAGGCGTTTGACATTTACAGAGTGGTTTATTAGTGGAGGGGTTTATCTCGTCTGGTTTAAAGGCCACAGCTTGTTCGAGGGCGAGCTTGTGAATGAAATTTGGTTGTTTTGTCAGATCATTGAAAAGGCTTCTGAGTGAGATGGAAATCCATTTGTCAATGTGTGGGTACCATGGAGGCCAAATATCCATATTATTTATTTAATATGGATTTAGTATGGTTTATTTAACAGGATATTGTTCCATTGATTCAGAAGCCCACATTGTTGTTATAGCAACCAAAAAAGGTAATGGCTCAAAAAATTGCATGAACCTTGTGAAAAAAAAAGTACAAGAAAAAATCCTGAAAATCTGTAAAAATAAATAAATAAATAAAATAAATAAAAAATAAATAAATAATAATAATAAAATAAAAAAAATTTAAAAAAGAAGGAAAAATAAAGAAAATATAAGAAAGAAGTTTTTTTTTGTTTTTTTTAAAAATGATGAAAATGAATTGCTTTAAAAATTATAATAAATTTTGGAGCATGGTTGTAAATATTTAATTAGGATTATTTTTTTGAGGAACATTGCTTACCAAGTTGCTCATTGCCTTTTTTCCCCATGTTTTTCTAAGAAATTGTACCAATTTCCTCAGGGTTCAAAGGTTAATATATTTCTGAACTTGGATTTCTTCATCTAATTCAAAACTAGACAGAGTGTTGGTTCATACAGCAGAGGATTATTTATGCAGTCACCCTCAGGAAGAGAGCATTCTTTATAGTTTAAGTGACCCCGCAAGCAGGTTTTTCTATGTTTATAGGGAGCACATGATGCCCACATGCAATTGAAACTTCCTCAAAAAGGACACCAACAGACTTTAGACATCAATGCTAGGTATTTTTTTTTTAACCTTTTTGTCTTCACTGCTCTCTTAATAAGTCTTTTCCCCCTCTGATTGCTGAATATATTTGTTTCTTTTAAAATAATTTTTTTCCAAAACTCTTTGAAATTAAGGTGGTTACTCGAACCGTTAAGGGTTATCCAAAAAAAAGTGCCAGTGTAGGATCCTCCGCTCTCCCCAACAGGGGTATTAGCTAAGCATCAATTGTCCCCAAATCCTACGAACATCCTAAGAACCTAGAAATGTCCTCAAATCTTAGAAACGTCCCAAAATCTTAGAAGTGTCCTAAAATCCCAGAAACTTCCCTAAAATCCAAGAAACATCCTAAAATCTTAGAAACGTTATAAATACAGAGAAATGTCATCAGTGCTAGAAACATTCCAAAATCCTAGAAATGTCCTCAAATCCTAAGTGTCCTCAAATTTAAGAAATGCCCTTAAATCCAATAAATGTCCTTAAATCTGAGAAAAATCCTAAAATCCTAATCCATCCTAAAATAAAAAAGGCCTAAAATCCTAGAAATGTCCCAAAATCTTAAAAATGTCCTAAAATCCTAGAAACATCCTAAAATCTTTCAAACGTCATAAATTCAGAGAAATGACCTCAATGCTAAAAACATTCCAAAATCTGAGAAATTTCCTCAAATCCTAAAAGTGTCCTTAAAACCTGAGAAATGCCCTTAAATCCAATAAATGTCCTAAAATCCCAGAAACATCCTAAAATCCTAGAAATGTCCTAAAATCTGAGCAACATCGTAAATACAGAGAAATGTCCTCAATGCTATTCAAAAATCAAGGAATTGTCCTCAAATCCCTAAAGTGTCCTCAAACCCAAGAAATGCTGTTAAATCCAATAAATGTCCTAAAATCCCAGAAACATCCTAAAATCCTGAAACATCCTAAAATTCAAAATTCAAATTCAAATCCTGAAAACATGTATGAAGCTGCTGCGACTGGCCCCTGGCCCCCTGTTATTTTGCAAAAGCGGCCCCCTAGCAAAGCAAGCTGAGTATCTCTGCTATATTGCGTGTGAATGTTTAATGCAGTTCAGCACTTGTCAAACATGTCTGATTGGTTCGATGCTCGTTACAGCTCTCTTTAATGTGTGTGAGGTGATCGGTTACACAAGGACAGCGTGTATGTTATGGCTCAGTCAGGAATGTAGTAACATCAGTGAGCTGTCAGGACTTCATTTGTTTGTTCGCTGCAGTTTGTTGGCTCACGCATACTTCACTTTCAACTCCCAGAAACCAACACACCTTCAACTTACAGTAATTATAGCCCCACCAAAACTAAAGTTGAGATTTAAACTCTGGTCTCCAATAGAGGATGTTTTAATGGTTTCCATCAGACAAGCCAACACACACAACCAGTATATTGTTGCTGTATATTGCTATTCAACATGTTTGAACGCCTGAACGTGGCAAACGTATGAGCAATTGGCAGGAGAAAGATATATTTTTAGGATATTTTTATTTTTTTTAAGTACGAGTGAAAAGTGATTATTTGTAACAGATGCCTACAGCCAAGGATGTCATGGAAACATCTGTGATTTAGGCTTTCTGATTAACTCTTTGAGCACATTGGCTTGATTTCTTTAAAAAAACATTGGAAGACGGCAATGAGCCACAAAAGAAGAAATGACCCAAAAGTTAGCAAAAAAATTAACTAAAAGTAAAAAAAAGAAAAAAAACTGAAAATGAAAAACTACTTTAAAAATTTAATAATTATGTGATTTAAATTTAAAAATGTAATAATGATTTTTGTAAATAACGTTTTCCCTAGCTTTTTTTTTCTTTTTTCCTAGATATTTTCCCTAGCTTTTTCAAAAATAACTTTCTATATCTACTTTTTGTGGAACATTTCTTAACAAGTTGCTCATTTACTTTTTTCTCATGTTTCTGAAAGAAATTGCACCAATTTGTTCAGGGCTCAAAGTTATAAACACTTCTGAAAGGAGTCTGAAAGCCACACAGCAAAGGTGAGGCCACTCCAGGTTTCAAAGCCTAAGGAGGAGGCATTCCTCTTTCGTTAAGTCATTGTTATTGAGGCAGATTTATAGACTTCATTCCTCCCATCAAAGATGCTATAAAACAGCACGCCTGTGTCTACAGATGCATCAAATCTTTGGATTGGATGAGAAAAATGAAGACAGTTAAAGTTAAAGTTCAGCTGAGGATGAATTTCACTGAGGTTCAACATTCTTTCACATCTGGATTCCTCAATAAAATCTGAGGAATCCAGATGTTGATTTTCATACTTGATTTTTTGTTAACAAAGACAACATAAAATATTTAAAGTTATTCCTTTGAAACCTGGATTGAAACCAGTTTTCTTGTATTCAAGCATTAAACCTGTGAAATTTGTGCATGTTGGTGTCATTTCATTGCTTTCAAAAACATGGGGAAAATGGCACTTTCCATCTTCGAAAGAAATGACCCCCAAAATAAACAAGAAATTAGTAGAAACTAGGAGAAGAATAACCTGAAAAGAAAGAGAAAATCGTAAAAAAAAAAAAAAAAGAATTGGAATATATGTTTATATATATATATGTGTGTGTGTGTGTGTGTGTGTGTGTGTGTATGTATATATGTATATATATATATATATATATTTTAATATAACATTACTAATATTATTATTACAAAAGGGGGAGGAATTATCAAAGAAAGAATAAAATAAAATATAAAAGGGAAAAATGTCCAGAAAATGATATCTATAATATTAAAATCAGATTTTTAAAATTATGTTGCAGAGTAAAACATATACATGCATTTTTTCTTAACTTTTTAATTCATTTCCCTGATTTTTGTTTTTTTTTATTTTATTTTTTGCTAATTTTGAAACTTTAACTAATTTTTTTTGCTATTTTTTGGGTAATTTCTTGTAAAGTTGCACATTGCTTTGCTCTTGCGTTCTTGAAAGAAATCAGGCCAGTTTACTCAGATTTTAAAGGGTTAAAGAATCCAATAATGATTCCAATAAACACTCCAAAGTGGACTGTAGTCAATTTAACAAACGATGCACCATCATACACTAACAACACTAACACTAACGAACATTCCCCGACAGTTTCATGTTCAGCTCTCACAGATGCATCTTTCGGGCTTTTTGGAGAAAACCCTGTCAGCTGGCTCTCTGAGAAGAGACAAGTAGCTGCGGCCTCTCCGTGAAATGTTGCAGCAACCTGAAGCGGCCTCCACCACGCTGCAATTTCCTAAAACGCTCTTTCAGAGTAACAGAGTTTGTCACTGTTATGCAGATTGACGTCGTCATCAGGCTCTGCTGGTGTCAGACGGGGATCTAATCGATGTTTGGTGACATCACCTTTAACTTTTCTGTGTTACACCCATAAATCATCTACACTCATGTTGATATTTTAAAGATAAAAAACTACCTATATTTTTAGTCTGTTTTGTAATTTAACCCATCTATTTATTGACTATTTATTTATATATTTTAGTCTGTTGTACTGTTTTTATTAATTGGTATATCATTTTACTATTTTTTTTTTTTTTTTTTTTGAACAAAACTTTATTGGCTTTTTAAACAATTATAACATTAAACCAACAAAACAACCATAAAGAAACTGCAAGGATACACAAAAAAAAACAAAACAAAAACAATATATATATATATATATATATATACATACACACATACATACATATATACATATACACACATACATACATATACATACATATATGTACATACATGCACATACACACACATATAATATACATCAATACATAGACATATACATATATATACATGCACACATACAGATAGTTAATATAAATAAAGTTAATTAAATTAAATTAAGTTAACAGAAAAATAAATGAGAGATCAAAATATCAGCATAGAGGTACACGGGCTAAAGCAGAATATAGCATATTCAGTGTGTATCAAGATACAAATGAATTACTACAAAGAACTACTGCCTGATCATGAGTTGTAGCCAAGGTACTTGTTCCATTTCAATTCATACCTATCCACCTGGTTGTTAATCCTAAAGGACAGTTTCTCCAGTGCTGCCACCGTTCCAAGCTGTGAAAACCATACATGTACCGGAGGAAGATCAGCTGATTTCCATTCTTTAACAATTATCTTCCTACCCAACATAATTGCTGTGTGTATCCAGTCGGCTAGAGGTGCAGGAGGGTGCTTAGCGGGGATTGGTCCCCAGAACATACAGACTAGGTGTGTAAGGTATATCTTGACCTGTAATCTGCTTTATATTTTCATGTATAGCACCCCACAAAGTCTGCACCTTGGGACATTCCCACAAAAAATGGATGAGTGTACCATGATCATTCTCACATCTCCAGCAAGTTGGACTATCTCTAAGTTTAACTCGGTACAGTCTTGATGGTGTCCAGTATACTCTGTTAATTATTTTAAATTGTACTAGTCTAGTTCTGAGTTCCCGTGACATCTTTTTTGAATTGCGCAGGATTATTTTCCATTCTGTATCATTAAAATTTTGCTTCAAGTCGACCTCCCAGGACTTCTTAAGATTAGAGGCTGGTCCTTGCTGTGCCAGTAATATTGAGTAGTATTTTGACGCTTCATGACCAGCTCCAGAGATGGTAACTATTACTTTAAGGAGGTCAAACTCTAATAACAGATTGGGGTTGGGCCCTAAAATTGTCAATAATAAATGTCTGATTTGAAGATACTTCCAGAAATTGTTATGTGGAAGGTTGTATTGCTCTTTGAGCTTTGCAAAACTTTTCACTGTAGACCCCTCATACATATCTTTTAGTGCCAGGATGCCTTTTTCGCCCACAATTTCCAGAAAATGTTTTTTTACCGATAAGGAGTCTCTTGATTTAGCCAGATGCTGGAAGATGGGTTAAGATAAAATTAAATTTGAAAATAGAGACAACCTCTTCCAAATCCATCTTAGATGGAGAAATATGGGATGATCACTAACAGTCTCTGGTAGTTGAGCAGTGGTAAAATATATCAGAGGAAGACTGTCACAGATATAGTTCTCTATTTGGAACCACGGTGGTGCACGCTCGGGGGGTAGGGTCCAGTGGGCGAGGTGTCTCATACTGAAAGCGTAATGATAAAGCAATAAATTTGGAATACCCAATCCGCCCTGATCCACTGGCCTTTGCAATTTTTTCAGGCCAAGTCTAGGACGTTTGTTGCTCCACAAAAACTGATTACATAGTCTGTCAAATTGTTTGAAATATTTAAGTGGGATCTTAACCGGGAGGGCTTGTATAAGATAGTTAAATTTAGGTGCACAATTCATCTTGAGAACATTAGCCTTCCCCCACAGAGATAAGAATAGGGGGTTCCATCTTTCTATATCATTCTTAAACCTATCCAAGAGAGGGACTATATTAACACTAACCAAATCTTTAATAAGGGGGGGGAATGTTATACCTAAATAGGTAATTCCTTTTTGAGGCCACTAACTTGTCCACCTGAAACAATGTTTTAGGGCAGTAAGTTGTCAAAGGAAGAGCTTCAGATTTTGCCCAGTTAACCTTATAGCCAGAGAGTCTTGAGAATGATTCCATAATATCAAAAAGGGCCGGTAGTGACTTTTCAGGCTGCGAGACAAAAATCAAAATATCATCCGCATACAGCATTATTTTATGAGCTGTCTCTCCAATTTGTATCCCTGGAAAATTTCCAGCATTACGGATGGCAATGGCCAGAGGTTCAAGTGCCAGAGCAAAAAGGATGGGGGACAAGGGATCTCCCTGTGCAGTGCCTCTACCAAGTTCAAAGTTTGGGGAAATGATACCATTGGTCAGAACTGATGCTTTGGGATTGGCATATAGAAGCTGAATCCATCTAATACATTTTTGGCTAAATCCATATTGTTCAAGAGTAAGAAATAAAATAGGACCACTCCACTCTATCAACGCCTTCTCATTCAAAGGAAATTGTTGCCATAGGACCACTCTCACCCCGAGAGAACCACATAATGTTGAGAAGGCGTCTGATGTTGTCTGCAAAACTTCTTGAACGAATAAAACCGACTTGATCGGGATGAATCAAACTTGTCATAATTTTATCAATTCGATTAGCCAAAATTTTTGAAAAGATCTTCCGGTCTTGTCCCAGAAGAGAAATGGGTCTATAATTTTTACAATCAGAAGCCGGTTTACCCTTTTTAAGAATCAAGGTAATTAGAGCCTCGTTCAGAGAAGGTGGCAAGGTGCCTTTCTCCATTGCTTCCTCATACATACTTAGCAGTACTGGGGCGATTTCATCCACGTAGATCTTATAAAACTCGGCCGTGTAGCCGTCCAATCCTGGCGCACGCCCACTCCGCAGATTTTTAATGGTCTCTTTCAGTTCTTCTATCGTAATGGGCCTATCTAACAACTCCCGCTGCTCTTCAGACAGGAGGGATTGTCTACTCAGAAATGAAGAAATCTCCTGAGTATCTGCCTGCAGTTCTGATTTGTATAATTTTTTATAGTAGTTTCTGAATATCTCATTAATTGAGGTGGAACTAGTCTGTAGAGTGCCGCTCTCATCTGTGACGCCTAGTATAATACTTGCATTTTCCTGCTGTCTGATGTACCTAGATAACATCCTACCTGCCTTATCCCTTCCTCAATATGTTTATGCCTTGCTCTAAAGAGGGCAAACTCTGTTCTCTGGGTCAATATGGAATTGAATTCATACTTCAGACGGGTAAGGACCATGAGATTAGATGAGGACATATCCTGTTTGAAAGTTCTCTCTGCTGTCTGAATCTGCTCTTCAAGCTCCAAATATTTGGTCATACTGGCCTTTTTTTTAAAGGAGGCATACTGAATAATATGACCTCTTATAAACGCTTTAAGGGCTTCCCAAGCCACTCCAGCAGATGGTGTGGATGGTAAATTTGTTTCCTTATATAAATTGATTTGGTCACACAGAGCTTTATTAAAATCAACATCCAAGAGCAAACTAGAGTTAAGCCTCCACCTAGGTGTCCTATTTTTTTTTGCAAATGGGAAGGTGACCAAAATAACAGGTGCGTGGTCTGAGATATGTATACTGCCTATAGTACATGATACTGTGGAAGAGACAACTGCATTTGTAACAAAAAAGTAATCAATCCTGGATAAAGTATTATGAGGGGGAGAAAAGAATGTAAAATCACTGGCTGACGGGTTATGGAGGCGCCAAACATCAGCAATCCCCAAATCCTCACACATGGCCTTCAGTATATTTGTTGAGCAGCGAGGATGAGGAGAAGGTGGTTTACGGTCAAGGAAAGGGTCCATAACCTGATTAAAGTCACCCCCTAAAATAATAGGAAAATCCCCCATTTCTCCAACCCTTCTCTCAATTTCCCCAAAAAAGCTTGGATCATGTATGTTCGGTGCATAAGCATTAGCCAGAATCAATGTGAACCCCTGTATTTCTACTAAAATCAATATAAGTCTCCCTGATTCATCTCTATTTTCCTTTATGCATTTAAAATGCAGGCCTTTTTTCACAAGAATTGCTACTCCTCTGCTTTTTGTTGAGCCACTAGAAGTATGAATGTGCCCCACCCAGCCGACACCCAACTTTTTAATCTCTGCAACTGCTAGATGTGTTTCTTGCAGAAATGCCACATCACAATTTTTAGATCTAAGGAATGATAAACATTTTTTCCTTTTGGCCGGATTATTTAATCCCTTAACATTCCATGAAATCAGGCAAAGCCCCCTATGACTGTCAGTAGACATCATGAAAAGTATAAGCCCAGAGTCCTCTTGCTGGTAGATATAGCCGCACAGCAGCCGTGTAGAGCAATAAGTAAAGAAAAAGAACAAAACAACAGTAAAAGTCCAAGAAAATAAAAAGGGGATGAAGGAAAAAGATCATCCCACTACTCCTCCTCATCATGAGGGTGTAAAAAACAAAAAAAAAGTCATACTGGTCCATAACACGCAGAGAACAGCTGCCATCCAACCCACCTCCACTAAGTAAGAACAAATTAAGAACCAAGAGAAACAATTAACGTGTTCACAGTGTTTAACCAACACCCCTACCCAAAACCTGGCTTTCCCCTTTAATGGGCACTATTGTGAAATGACTGGGATTATGTAAACGTGCCCAATATTACTCAAAACAAAGTTAGCAGCTAGTATGAAAGAAAAGAAAGAGAACCAAAATATTACATTGTAAGGTTTACTGATAAACCAATGGCAGAGTAATGCAATGTGTGCACAGACTAACACCAGGTCTCAGTTAATGTCTCCAGAAAATAGGTGCATCATGCTGCTGCTTTTAACTCAGTTATAAATTAATTTAACCCCGACTTTTACCTGAGGTCTCTGTAGAAGAAGGAGAATCATAGTCCAGAACAAGCCATGAATGGGGGGCAACGTAGGTTGCTCTTCGTGAGGTAAGATGAATTCACCCAGTAAAGGTCACCAAACAGCCGCGTAAATCACCAGGGGAAGTCCGTCAATTAATGTCCGAACGGGTGGGGGGCGAGGTAGTATCCAGAAAGGCTCCCGTCTACAGTGTGTTTATGAAAGAGAGAGCTTGTTTGGGGTTATCAAACGTCTTCTGTCCGTCTTTCGTCTTGAACACCAGGGTAGCGGGGAATTTCAGGGCGAACTTAATGTGGCGCTCATGAAGCAGACGTTTGCACTGATTAAACTGACGTCGCTTTTCATCCACAATACGAGAATAGTCCGGGAAAAGCATAATACGATGGCCTTCCCAGGTGACATTCTCCCGTTCACGGGCGGCTCTCAGGATCCGTTCTTTGTCTTGGTATCGCAAGAATCTCACCATAAAGTGTCGCGGTGGTTTCCCGTCCGGTCTCGGTCGGGCGAGAGATCGGTGAGCCCGGTCAAGTTCGAGCCCTCTTGGGAACTCCAAGCCCAGAATTTCAGGGAGAGAGGCCTGTAGGAAAGAGAGGGGGTCCCCCTTCTCGCAAGACTCGGGGAAGCCCACGATCCGTAGATTGTTACGCCTCCCGCGGTTATCGAGCTCATCCACTTTTTGGCGTAATGCATCCAAATCAGCCATGCTAGCTGGCGGGTTGGCTTTCAGAGCTCTGTCGGCATCCTCCAGAAAGTCCAGGCGGCCCTCGATGTCATTGATGCGGCTAGTCAGCTCGGTTAGCTTACCATCCATGGAATCCGTGGCTCTCTTGATATCATTCAGTTTAGTTTCTTGCTGCTCGGATGTCTTCTGGAGAAGTTCATAAATTCTTGCAATATCCCTCGCCATGACGCTCTCGTTGCCAGCAGCGTTAGTATCGTCCTTTATACGGTCGGTGGTAGCATCCGAAGCAGCACCAGCGGCTACATTAGCATAGCTGACACCACGATGCTCTCCCGTGCTAGCAGGTGTAGAGCTTACATTAGCAGCTTTTCTCCCCTTTCTGTCCACTTTTTCATTTACTGGAGCCATGTGAACACTGTTAAATCTCTTAATACAGTATCTTGTCTCTCATTGGTAACTTTAAACGTGGAATGTTGAAGAGGTGGCAAGAGCGAAGTTTTCAAGCAGCCATTCTCCGACAGGCGTCACGTGACTCCCCCATCATTTTACTATTTTTAACATACTTATTATTATTCTACTTTGTGTTGTAATCCTTTAATTTACCTCTTTTCTACTTTTTCCAGTATTTTATTCATTTATTGCTTTTATTTTATTTACTTTTTTATTTATTAAATTCTTATGGTGAAAATAATAATGTCACAGGGGTTACGACGCTCAAAAGATGTATCCACTGATTAGCAGACGTCTCTTTCCTTATGTAAGTCAATGGGAAAAAGTTTTTTGGGACAAATGGCATCGTGTGACAGACTGTAATTCTACTGTTTGGGCACTTTGGAAACTGGTTTCAAAGCTCAGGACACTTCTTGGGGGGCTGGTTCAGACTCCTTAAGCAAATTTAAGTAATCCCAATAAATGCCTTGTAATTTTGTATTTACCACAAATTTGGCCAATCATTGCGGTTTCCTGTGAGTTTAACCCAGATTTATGTCACCAAACTAGCCTCTAGTTGGGGAGATCCAACATAAATGACATTTACCACCAAAAATTACTGCTTTCGGCCGTGAAAGGCTATTCACTGTTGTTCTGTATAAAAGCAAGGGTTAACTTACTTGCACCTCGTCTAAAGCTGTAAAACACAAACAAAAGTCAGCGATTGACAAACAGTTTTTTACCACAAAACACAGCTGGAGATTGGCTGAAATGTGTAGCCAGCAAGACAAGACAAATCACCATTACAGGGTTTTTGCAGCTACATCTTTTGCAAATACCAAAAGAATCAAAATGAGTTTGATTAAATATGCAGTTTGTGGTTACGATAATGTAGTAAAAATCACAAAGTTTAGTTTTATTCCCAATGGAATACACTGCCTTCAGTTTTAATCAATTGTACTGTAAAAAATTTTTGCAATTTTGACTTGCAAAAAAGCATTATAAATTGCGAAATGCATGGCAATTTTTGTTTTGAGTATATAACTCCCATTTGTGCCTTTTCTGCATAAATGTATGGAGTCAATATCTTTATTTTTTTCAAAATAAAAGTCCTCTTTTATGTTTTTATTGGGGCAGATAAATATGTGACTATTCTGTTGTTACTGTTATTAATCTGTTGTTATTGTTATTAATCTGTTGTTGTGTTTTAATGTGTGTTGTTGAATTTTAATGTTTTATTGTATCTTAATGTATTGGACTGCTATGACTACTTAATTTGCCCTCGGGGACTAATAAAGTAAACTATATAAATGCACATGTTCTAGGTGGATGTGTCCCCTGCATCCCCTCTGAAATCTTCACCGAGGGGTTCGACAATCTTGAGTTTAAAGCATAGATCACAAAGACACCAAGCCTTTGGAAAATATTAGCCTTGTCCAAGTAAAAGTCCAAAAACCTGTCTCAGGCCTTGTCAGTCCATGCTGAAGTTGTTTTATTGCCTTTTTTAGGGCTTGTCTTTCCTGCTCTCATACCTTAACTTTATCATGAGGCTGTAAAACTGACCTCAGATCAGTCATCTGCTTCCAGCCCAGACTGCACTGGATGCTCTGGATACTTGAGCGGATTAGTTTGTTTGGTCCGAACATTCAACATCTGTGTGTCATGTTTACCTCAGCAGTCTTGCTTTAATCTTTCATAACTGCCAATAAGCATTCACATGATTATTCAGAACATCAACAACAAACAGAAATATTAAACCTGGATGAAACATTGCCAAATTATTGTATTAAAAACTGGGTATTTACGTGTGACTTAAAAAAAAAACCAACCCAATAACATAGAAATAAAAGCAATAAGTAGCTTGGTAAGAGTTGTTTCACAAATTACAAGAAATAATTTGATTTCCAAATCAATTTATGCTTTACTTTCTTTCTTTATTTTTGAAAACTAATTTTCAGATAATTTTATTGTACCTTTTTACTAATTTATTGCCAATTTTTGGGTCATTTCTTTTGTCATTGCTCATTGTCTTCTTAGCAGGTTTTTGAAAGAAACAAAGCCAATTTGCTCAGGTTTCAAAGGGTTAAAGCAAAGTTTTAAAAAGTTTATATAGTCCCAATTTAGGCAAACGAGACCATCAGCAAGAAGACTGTTTCGACAGTTTTTTTTAATGTCGGTCCCCAGGTCTGAGTCCCAGAAAAATGAGACGAAACGCTTTACGGCACGCGGACATGAAAAGGCTATGTCCGTATTTTCCTGGACAAAGTTTCGCAATGAGTAATATGTTACGCCAGGTTCACACTAGACACAGAAGCACCACAAAGCCCGTCGAAGCACTAATTTATTTATAAGCGCCTTTCTCAGCACTCAAGGACACTTTACAAAGATAAAACAATTACAAATGCTGTTTTGATGCTGTTTTATGCTCTCTGGCACCTTATGTATACTGAAAGTACAAAAACACAAATTCAAGTGTGAATCACTTTAATTATATTGTGAATTAGAAAATGGTTAAAGGCCATCCGGCACCCTATCGGGCCCTAAGTTAAATATCCCTAGCTATGGTTTAAAAAAAGAGAAATAATATTAAAAATTTGATATGTCTTTCTTTCACTCCCTTCCAAAACAAAGCCACATGATTGACAGACCAAGATCTTCATGACACGAGGCGGTGGTGCTTAAAGTTACTTAAAGCATAAATTATGAGAAAAACACAGTTTGGTTTCACTTCAGTCTGTCTTTTATTCTCCAGAATAAAATCAAGAAATACAAATTCATACAAATATCAAGAGGACAGAAAGATCATAGCAGCAGCACAGTGTTTTAATGTTGCCATCCTCTCATGCACTTTTCACAGTTTAAGTCCAGCTCAGTGCAGTCCACTCCGAGAGCTACTGACATCCATCGTAGGGTTAACTTTACGGAAGCAGCCAATGCACAAGTCAGAAGTTACTTTTACTGCTTTTTTAAAACTGCAATATTGTACTACATAACTTTTGCAGTCATCTCTCCTGAGCAGAAACTAATTGTACCAAAGGGTCACAGGAAAATGTCGCTGTTACAGTGGCTACGTCTGCACAATACTGAGGACAAAGCGATTCAGAGGCTTTGGCATTCCACATCCATTCAGTCGTGTCCGATAAGTGGGAACTGAAATGGGATGCAGGAATTTCCAACTGCTTGTGGGTCTTTGATGGATACTGAAGTGCCCGAGCATCAGCACTTTCCTGTCTGGAGCACTGAGGAGGAGGAGTGTGAGAAGAGCATGTGAAGGCAGAGTAAGGCTTTAAGGAGAACAGAAAAGTACTTAAAAGACATGCTGCGTACAGCAGAGTGAGGAAGGAAATCTGACCATCTAGCCTTTTGAATCCTGTCTCTATACTTAACCCTGAAAGACTGTCTGTGCTGTAGAGGCTACAGAGTGAAATGAGTTTAATGAAGATTCAAAGGCAACATAGTAACAGATATACACCTGTATATGTAGGCACAAAGCAGACAGACGGTCACAGTAAAGTATCAGGAAACTGTAACATCTGAACACCGTAAAGAGAAATTAAAGTTTCAATTTTGCAGGTATTGGTTGAAAACTGCACATTTCTACATAGAAAAATACAAATACAGCCACCTTGAATTTCCTGTTTCTTCCTGATGGTATATGTGTGGGTCCTTGCCTGGACCTTGGCTGGTCCTTGGCTGGAATGAGATTGTGCACCGTCAGGAAACCAGTGGCTGGGAAATGACAGGCAGCCTTCAGGAGGGGGAAATTTTAGGTGGCTGCATCTGTAATTCAATAATAGAAAAAAACATTAAAACCTGACTTTCATTTGTCAAGCTTTTCAAAATAAATCTTAGGATATTCACCAAAAGATACTATTCTGTAAACAAGACAGAAATAAGGTCATTTTTTAAAATGATTAGAAAACATGCTAATTTTTTTTATAGAAGAGTGACATGTAACTGAGCAGCTTTTTGTTATCAAGGCGCAAAAGAGATCAACCCACATCCAGCCCGTTCTTATTCTGAAGTCATTACATACTGCCGCTTTTGCAGTGCTTTTGGCGTAACATCCCGACGCCAAAAGCCACCTTTCATGTCTGCATGATACGCCTCTTGAGAGAAGCTGAGTGTTTTCATATGCCTTTGGACATCACCTGCCATGGCAGCATGATATGCAGATAGTGGGCGTCAATTGAGAACGCAGCTGGACAGACAGTCACGTCTGCATGATACGCTCCTGGACAATATCAGGCTGAAATGCTGCTGCTAACGACACAATATAAGAAGTATGAAGGTCAAGTCAAGTCAAGTCAGTTTTATTTATATAGCCCATTATCACAAAACAAGGTTTGCCTCAGAGGGCTTTACAGTGTACGACATCCCTCTGCCCTTAGACCCTCACATCACCCAAGGAAAAACTCCCCAAAAAGAACCCCTGTAACGGGGAAAAAAAGAGGAAGAAACCTCAGGAAGAGCGGTAGAGGATAGTGAGGGATCCCTCTTCCAGGACGGACAGACGAGCAATAGATGCCGTAAATAGCAAGTGAAATACAATCATAGCAAAAAAGGAAAGAGAAAGAGAGGGGGAGAGGGGGAGAGGGGGGGGGCACAGAACAATAGAAACAGATGCATGTCAAATTACAATAATGGTAGGTGTGAAATTAGTAATTGCTCTCTATGATGATGTTGATAGAGATGATAACAGTCTCATGCATATGTGAAAGGGAGTTGTCAAGGTCCCTATGGGGCAGGCGGGATGGCCGGTGGATGGATCCAACAAACCCCAGACTTTCATGCGGGAGTCTTGTGTTCGCACTTCGTCTGAATCGTTTTTTCTATGCCTTACCATGTTACCTCTTGTGTCTAATCCTAACCATACGTGTGTCTTGTGACGTTCCAGCATCAATAACCCCATGCTGTGTTGTCTAAACATAACCACATGCAACATAATCCCCTTTATGTGTTTGTTTTGACATCACAGTAGCGGCATCTTACGTCAACAGCAGACGCCAAAAGATATCTAGAGTGTAATATTAGACGTGGAAGTCCACTGCAAAGCGGCAACATGTGACGACTCAGGATGAGAACGTGTTGTAAGAACACAAGTATTCACAGTCATCTTCCTCAAACCTGTATTGTTTTTTCTGGCCACATGGGGGCAGTACAACCAGCTGTAAACAAACACTGACATGAAGTTGTAAAGCCATAACCGCTAATACGTTAACAAACGATTACCTGTTAAAACATATAGCAGACACAACATTGGCTTTTATTTGGAATCCTGTGTCTGGACACCTGATAAAGTCTGATATTCACTCTGCTTTCAGTTTTGTTTTGTTCTTGAAGGAAACATCTTGCTCTTTAGCTGCTAAATGCTCCACCATGTTTGCTAGCTAGCGCTAACTTCATCAGCATGTTGTTTGGTTCTGGTGAGGTAGCATATAGTTTGTTTGTCATAGATTTTTCACTAAAACAAGGATGATGTGAGCCGTGAGACCAGAAAAACAGTGAAATTTCACCTAAAATGGTGAAATTTGGAGGCCATGAAACCCAAAAAATGACCTAGAAGATGCTAATGTAATGTAGAATTAAGTGGAAGTGTTGATCGTTTATTTTTCTTTGTTTTTGTGACATTTTTCACATTACACATACTCATCTCATCCATTGTTTAAATTCTGGGTCTTCAACAGGGGGTCTGTGACCCCTAGGTGGTCCTCAGAATCACTGCAAGGGGGCTACCAAAATTACTGCAACTTAAAGTTTTTATTGAATGTTTTAGTAAAACTTTGTATAACTGTTTAGTAAAAAGAACAATGTGTCTGGAAATACACATTAATATGAGTCCAACATATTATTAGGGAAGACAATTTGGTCCAATGAAAAAAAACATATTTACTTCACAGTACGCAAAATTAATGATGCTAACTACCCAGGAATTGTATTGCAACTAGCTAAGATAGTTAACGCTAAATCACAGTGTGGCACCTTTTCTCACATTTTCGGCAGTTATCTGTATAATTACAAGTATATCAAGTGTAAAGACTGAGCCATGATTGATTGTTTTGTAATTTTTTAAACAAGAGACTGACACACCATCTGCCTCAGAAAACAGCAAAGAGCAAAGAGTGAAGCTAATACACCTAACCATGTTACAACTGCTGCTAAATCAGCAGCTACAGGCAAGTACAGACGAAAGAAACCCCCAAAATATTCAGAGAATTATCTCAAGTGCAACTCAATTTTTTTTTAATGGGCTATATGTAGAAGGGGGTCCCTGCCGTCTCTCTTTCAGCTAAGGGGCCCTTATCCTAAAAAAAAGTTGATTACTATTAAAATAATAATTGGAGCAGCTTTAATTAAAAACTAGCCAAAGTTATCGCAGTATATTTTTGGTTATTTGCTCATTTAGCTGATTTTAGTTGCTACTTAGCCACATGAAAAAAAAAAAAGAAAAAGAAAAAGAAAGAAAGAAAAATAAATGACACAAAAAAGCAGACCAAAACCAAACACAACAGAACACAAGAGTGGAAAAAAAAACTCAAGATTTATTTGTAAAGCACTTTCCACAAAATGCCCTGTAAACAAATTAGAGGGACTAATAACAATAAACAACAACAACTTTCCTAAAAATAAATAAATAAACGTCCTACAGTCCTATTCAGGTTAGTTTCCCCATCGGCTTTGTGCGATGGCTGGAGTGTTAGAAAAGGCTCTACCTCTAAAACATACACATTAACCCGTCCTGCATCCACCGGCTCAGCCGCCTCTGCGGCCGTCACGCTGTTTCTACGGAAACAGAGATGCCGCGGTAATGTCTACTTTTGGTCCGTTGCCAGGAGGAGGGTCGACGTTAATAATACAGCACTAACTTTTCTTTGTAACTGCTGCTGGTGTGTATGGAAAAAAAGTAAAAACAAAACATGACGAGGAGAAATTAAAAACTAGCAGTTCATACTGTGATCTGAAAATGTGCTCCTTCTTCAACAACTCCCAAAAAACAAAACAAACAAACAAACAAACTCTTCTCTTTCCTGTTTGCATCTCTCCATAGACTGAAGCATATGGTTGTCTATCTGCTTTAATGTAATCCTCTTTAACCTTTCACCCCGCCTACCTCTACCCACTTTAAGGACCCCCGAAACACACACACACACACACACACACACACACACACACACACACACACACACACACACACGCACACACACACACACACACACGCGCACACACAATGATATATCAAACTGTGACAGAACATAACAGAGGATTTGAGTGATTAACAGTGAAACGTTTAAATGTCACCAGTGCCTTTTTGTCCAGAAGATTAATTTGTCTGTGTCCAAAAACACACGAGAAACTGACTGAGCTCGCAACTTAGAAATCCCCCTCCCACACACACACACACACACACACACACACACACACACACAAATTCTCCATCACATACGCACACACGACACAGACACCCATAACACTAAAAAGGGTGTCAGGTTTCCGTCGTTCACTCTGCTCTAACCCGACACTGTGTGTATTGTTACCTGGCTTTAACACAACATCTGAAACATCATCTCAGTGTGATGACATTTTAACGGCGCTCTGCGAGCCGGGTCCAGTGCGCTGAGATATTGATCCCCAAAGCGAAAATGAGGTCACTGACCTAAAAAATAATTAACAGCAGGAAAATACCACACACTCTGACTTTGGACCCACTTTCCAGTGATTTCCGACATTGGTGTACACACCTCTGTCAATCTGCAATACCCAGAAATCCTGTGAGGTGAGATCAGTAGACTGCACACAGCGTGCTCGTGTTTACCTCTACGGCTGGTCTGCTTTAGACATAAATATGTAACGCAAGTAGACTTTGAACGAGGACTGAGGAGAAAATTTTAAACTTTCTCCTTTCTCTGAGGGATTCCAGAAAAATGAGCCTTATTACTGTAAAAAAAAAACCCCATCTCAAACACACCAAGATCTCCAATCACTCACTTCCTACAGCAGCATAGACGACTTTAAAACCACATCGGGTCACAAAAACAGCAGAGAGCAGGGCTGAAACTCAGCAGACAGACACTGAGGGGTCACTGGAGTTAGTGACCGACACGTCACGCCGCCGACCAACGGGCAACAACAGACAACACAAGACTTTTAACTGAAAGTGCTGAAGAATTGTAATGACTGCAGGACCAAAAGTTTCCAATGCAAAGCTTCATGAATATCTGACAAACAGCAACAACTCCAACCTCTACTTTTTAGACGCAAAAGTTGGCTCCAGGAGATTAAAAGTGGATGTTTGCAGGATAAAAAAAAACTTGCTTGTTGCAAAGGTTTTAGGCTTGAGAGAGCTGTTTACAGCTGTTTGTAGGTCAGTGTCGACTCTGCGGAGGCCGACAGCCGCCTCTCAGACACAGCCGGCAACTTCTGCCACAGCTGACAGTTTCACCTTCATTTGCCACATAAGGCACAACATGCTAAATACAACAGGTGTCTCACGAGGGAGGATATTTTACATGGAGTTATTCACAAAAAACAGAAAAATAAAAACAATTCATTGAAATGCATCATAAAAAAAACAACGCATAACAGTCTACAAAGGCTAGTTAATGACTAAAAATAGTCCATACTCAATGACAACCCAAAAATGTCAGCAACATAAGAGAACCAAAAAAAAGGAAAAAGTTAAAGACCGCTAAGATGACGGCCTCAGACGCCTGCACGTTTCTGTCTTCATCAGGTCCTTATCAGCACCCTGCAGACAGGGTGTGTGTGTGTGTGTGTGTGTGTGTGTGTAATTGAGAGAGATTGGGGTGAGAGGGGTCAACAGAGGTCAGGCTCATCAGCTGTGATGTCAGAGCCCAGAGGTCACTGTTGATGCAACCTGATTGGCTGCTGGCTGTAGTGAAGGGCCTTTTAGGACTGCTGAGGGACCACCTCCATCATCTTCTGGCAAAAGGCCGTGGTCGAGACTGCAAAACACACACACACACACACACACACACACACACACACACACACACACACACACACACACACAAACACAAAAACACACACGCATGAATGATGGCAACTTTCCACAATGCCAAGTGAAGTAACAATAGGGGTCACCAGAGGCCAATAACAAGATATTATCATGATACTTGCGTCACGTTACAATATTGCACAATTCTGATAATTAGAAACATGCTTAGATAGACTGTGATAAATTATATTGCGCATGTTTTTTTCCAACAGCAACAGCATGTCCTGAATGAAAAATTTGTCAGCATCTGTTTTATCTAAAAAGATAAACTGAAGCAAAATGTATGTAATGGACCGAAAAAAACAACGGATTTATTATTCCAATAGGCTAACAAAAGTTTAATTTGTAACATTAATAGCATTAATAACTTTAAACATTGATTATTGGCATCCATACAATGTTGCAACACAAAAATACTAAGCGTTTTCCCCCCTCCCTTAGGTAACAGTTATAGATAATATTCATCATTATCAACAGATATTGGTTTTAAAATTAAATATCTGTATTGGCCAACACGCTGATTTTTGCCAATATGAGAAACAGATATTTTTATCTTTTTATTTTATTGACAAAGTTTTTTTCTTATTTTGCACAATTAATGAATATTACATTCATTGGAAAGCATTGTATTTCCTGTCTCCATGCTGGTGGGCATCATGATAACAGTATGCATAATATGATGTCAATTACACTAAAGAAGAGACTTGATGATCACTAAAAACAGCTGTATAAAGTGGATACACTGATATCGGCATCGGTTATCGGCCAAATGAGAATGACGGCAAAAAATCAAATATCGTGCGTCCGTAGTTACAAAAACGTGCAAAGAGACAAGTGTTGTACTCACAGATTCCATTCACCAACCACTTGGGTTTGCTCTTCCACCACACGCCGATTAAGTAGACAGGAATCCCGGTAGCGATGATGCCGAAGCCGATCGCACACTCCTTTGGAGTCTTCCAGAAGGAGACGATGATGAGGAAGAGGCAGGCGAGGACGAAACTCACCGGCAGCAGGATATTCACCTGCAGGGAGAAGAGGAGAGCGGGTTTTTAACAGCAACACTAAAGGATTCAAAATCAGAGGCTAAACAATGTACTGCTGTGGAGGGTCAGCACCAATTTTAGCCACCTAAAAAAAGTCCCACCACCAACACCTATATCAGTTTAAGTGTTTACTATATTTGCATTTTAAGTTTTTTGTACAGAAAATAGATGGAATTCAATGAAAAGCATTTAAGTTGTACATATAAAGGAAATTCTAAAAAGTGAGAAAAAATTAAAAAACAAATTAAACAAAGAAAGAAGAAAAAAAACAAGAATCCAAGCACAACAACATCCACACACTCCACTCATTTAGAGTGAAAAGTACACGAGCACATGAGAAAATTTAACAAAAGTAGCCCTTAGATCCGCAGGACCGTAAATCCATAAAATATGACAGAAAAGTTTGCCATTTGTGGAAAAACTTGTCTGTGTATTTATGTTTCTTATGTTTGATTTTTAAAAAGCGATGTCTTTCAGTATGTGAAACAGAAGGAGGGTTAGGGGGTTTCCACTGTAGGAGCGTCTGGCTATAAATTTGTGAAATTAATAATTTCTGTTTGCAGAGTTAAACTGGCACCACTCATCACAGGTGCTGAAGATGGAAATTAATGGACAGAGCTGTAAATGTATTTTGATAACAGATGACATCACAATAAAATTCCCAGACCAAAAGTCCTGTAAGGTATCTCACACTACATTTATAATATTTCACTATTTACTTTTTTTCTATATTTTCACAGCTTTAACGTCAGACAGAGATTCCTGACAGAGAACTAAAGCTGGTATATCGCTGTCTTAAAAGCCAGACTCCACTGAGAAAAATAGTAATTTAACATAGCTGGAAACAGGAGCTGCAGGTCTAACACTGCCTCAGATAATTAGTGCAACTTTGGCATTTAAAATAGTGAGTTTGGATTCATCAAAGTCAAACAATAACACTCACTGGCTAAATGATCGAGGCGGCGCAAGAACAGCAGCTCACATTCAGGGAACCATAATTACTGTTTTTCCTGCTGGAGTCTGGTTTCTTTGATGAGAGCATAGATGAGAACTGAAGCTGTTGAAAAGGGCTGTTTGAAAGGTTAAGCGGTCAACATTTTCTCAATATAGCGTGCATTTAAACTGATGCTGATTTTTTTTTTTTTTTTAGGTGGCTGACCCCGTCTACAGCATTAAATTGCTCAGCTTGCATATCTGACTCCAGCCTGCTTCTCCAAACTGGAGGCGTGCTGAGTGACGTCTACTGTATGTAATACACTGACTATGGATAAGTACTCCATAAAAAGCCACTTCAAAAAATGTTAATTATTAACCTTTAAATGAACAGTTGACATTTTCATTCGTCACATTCTGGCTGAGAGTTAGATGAGAAAACAGATACTTTGGTGTCCTGGCCAGGTACAGTAACTTCCAGTCACGTAACCTCCTGTAAAACCTGAATGTGTTGTTTTTTGTTTTTGTAAAGATTATTCAGCAAAAAAAAAAAAAAAAACACTGAGTTATAGGTAAGAAGTGAATTTTGTTACCTGCACAAAGCCAGGCGAGCTATTTCCACATTTCTAGTCCATGTGCTAAGCTGTTCTTCTGCTGCCTCTAGTTCTAGACCAGTGATACTCAACTTATGGCCCGCGGGCAAAATCTGGCCCCTGGTAGGGTGCTGGGTGGCACCCTGACCATTTCCTAATTCACAATAAAAAATAAATCAATACACGTTGAGAATCATTTTTTTTCTACATTTAGTATACATAAGGTGTCAGAGTGCATAAAACAGCTTGTTTATCAAAAAAAGTGTCACAGGAGGATCCCCACACTCCCAGTGAAAGGTCCCTAATGTCCCAAAATCCTAGAAATGTCCTAAAATCAGAGAAATGTCCTAAAATCCTAGAACTGTCTAAAATCCTAGAAACGTGCATCAACTGGCCCCTGGCCTCCTGTCATTTTGCAAAAGTGCCCCCCAAGTAAAGCAAGTGGAGTATTTTGGTTAAAGGCTCTTTTTTATCTTTTCATCTAACAAAAAAAAGCAAATAAGAATATTTCCGAAAAATGTCAAACTATTCCTTGGACAGCAACAGTTCCTTTGAAGGGATTGTTTGATCCATGGCACTTTTCATTAACCATATCCATACATTTTTAAAAAATTTGTCTCGTTGCTGAAACAGGTACAAACGGTGTCCTATCGTGTTCGACCCGGACGCAGGTTTATCTTTGCTCAGCACATTGTGGTGAGATATCAAAGCTACACGGCCCCCTCCCAACAAAACGACTCAAGCCACAGCGGTGTCTTTAAAAAGGTACTTAAAGTGCAAAAACCAGTGTCAATATGTCAAAATGGATGTACTGGAACAATTACGTAGACCTGGTCAAAAGGAGCAACATTAGCAATCATTTAAAGTCATATTTCTGGACACCTGATGAATATTAATCCAGTATTAAGTCTTCTCTTGGCTCTGATTTTGGTCTTTACAAAGTCCGGACAGAAACATCTGGCTCTTTAGCAGCTAATGCTCCACTCTGCTCCCCAGCTAGTTGCTAAATGTCTCTGCCAGCTGTTTGGGGGTTGGCAGATCATGTACAGTGCCCAAAAAAAATTATATAATTAAAGTGAAAGAAAACAGTAAAGCTGCAAGCCAGAAAACCAAAACAATGAGCTGAAAGGTGCTCACAAGAGGGGGAACTCCCGAGAGTTGTGACCTCTCACATTAAACCTGCCCACCATTCATATTACACACATTTGATTCATCGTTATCAAAATAATATTAATTATTTTGCACAAAGAACCTGTTAACATTGGGCCTTTTAATGCAATGGGATAGTGTACAATCAGCATTCACACCCGGGTCAAATGACTCTGTACACACACACGGTTTTTATTGTCTCCAGCTCCGATCAGCATTGATGGAAATACAACACCCCTGTGAATGTGTTAACCTCAGCTGTTCTTCAGCCTGTCCGTGAAATCAAACACACACACACACACACACACACACACACACACACACTCACACACTCACACACTCACACACACAGAAAGGCATACTGGTCTGTGCAGGACAGAGTGTACACAGTTCTGCTCTACCGGCAATCGAAATGCAGTCAATAGCCTATTTTTTAGCAGGTTTAACTGTGTTTGAAAAACCTGTGCATGTGCAAATTTTGGTGGAAAAGGGGTATTAGACAACAGTGTACTTTCAACTTTGAGGCAACAGTTTAAGAAAGGCCCTCTCCTATGTCACCATGACAGCACCCCCTGTGCACAAAGCCAGGTCCACAGAGAAATGGTTTGCACAGTCCTGTGTGAAGAAACTTGACCATAACCCTTTGAAACCTGAGCTAACTGGCTTAATTTATTTAAAAAACATGGGGAGACAATGAGCAATGAAATAAGAAATGATCCAAAATTGGCAAGATATTATTTGGAAAAAATACGAGAAGTAAATAAATAAATAATAACTAAAAAGAAATTAAAATAAAAACAAACATAGAGGGAAATGGCCAGAAAAAAGTGTTTAACAATGATAAATAATCCTTAAATATGTAACTATGATAATTCTAAAAACATTTTTCTCCCTAGCTTTTTCCTAAACATTTCTCCCCAGCAGTTAAAGGTAATTTTCTAAATATACTAATTTCTTGCAATTTGGGGAACATTTCTTAACAAGTTGCTCGTCGTCTCTCCCGCAAGTTTTTGAAAGAAATTGCACCCATTTGCTCAGAACTCAAAGGGTTAAACACTTGTGAAAGGTGTCTGAAAGCAGCACAAGAAAAGTGATATCATTCCAGGTCTCAAAGGGTTAAAACCATTCAATCTATCCTTTTGGATGAACTGGAACGCCAAATTTCGCCCAACATCGGTGTTGGACCTCACTAATGTTCTTGCAGCTGAATGGAGGCTTCAGCCAGGTTCCACTGAGCCCAAACAATCACTAATGAGTGTTCTGTTCGGGTGACCACAAACTTTTGGACATGTAGACTGGACTAAAGGTGTCATAGATCTACCAGATGAAGACAGAGAGAAGACATTGTCTCTTAACTAAACACATGAATGAGTCAATCTAATTGCGTGATTCTCCGGCGGCTCCGGATCTGTTGAACAGCAGGAATGTGACAGACAAAGAAAGGAGAAAGAAATAGAGTGGGGGAGTGAAAGAGAGAGACAGAGGTCAGCAGAGAGACAGTGCCACCACTGTCCCACCACTCAGTCACACACACACACACACACACACACACACACACACACACACACACACGCAAGCATGCACGCATGCACGCATGCACGCACGCACACATACAGTGTTAGGCCAATAGATCTATTTGCCTCTTTCACTTCACTGCCCTGACAGACTCCACCTCTGATCAACACACAACATCAAGCCAGCGGGCAGACGAGTAGAGTGAGGGCGGCCATCAGGCTCGAATAAGGGAAACACACATCACACACCCACACACACACACACACACACACACATATATATGTATATATACATGCACACGCAGCATGTGGAAGCTCACACACTCACATGCAAACAAAGTGTGACAAGGCACAATGGCGTTCAGTGTTTTGGAGAGTCCTGCAGCAACTGGTCAAGTCAGGAGGCATAGTGCGCTCCCTCCTGTACACACACACACACACACACACACACACACACACACACGCACATACACTACTACCCAGCAGGCCTCTACACCAGCTGACAAGCATCCAGCTTCTCTTCTGTCCTTTAATCTGCGATCAGTCTCTATTCATCTGAACTCTGCTGAATGGATCTTTTTGTTGGTGGCATGAGACAAAGAAGAAACATTTCCTGCTGCCAAAGCTAACTCGAGCGGGAGTGGATGGCGACAAAGTGAGACTTTCATGTCCAATTGTCCTCAACTGTCTGTCCTTGTCCTTCGATGATCGGCATCAGAAAGTCAGGAAAAAAGCAGTACTGTGGTTTTTTAAAAATTTTTCTTATGTTCTGATTGCATCGAGTTTGGCTCACCTTGATCGGTCGCTCCAGCTCTGGCTTCTTATAACGGAGCCACATCATCCCAACGATCGCCATGGCGATGCAGAGCCAGTTGAAGAAGCTGAAGAAGTTTATGACCGAGAAGATGTCTTTGGAGAAGGCGTAGAGCAGCGTCATCAAGCACTGGAGAGAACGACAGAGAAGAAATTAGGAGTGTGCAAGAAACAAAACACTGATCACTGTTGTGTGTGTGTGTGTGTGTGTTTAAAATACTTAAATATTGTTTTTGTTGCTTTATATCTTCAGATATCTCAGCAGTATTATCTGAATACTTTATTACCGCTGTAAGTCTGTGCAATGGTGCTCTTTTGCTTTAAAGACTCAAAGAGAGTACAGTGTAATAGTGATTGTGTGTATAGTGAATTAGAAAATAAAAGTGCATACAGTGAATATAAGTGAGGGCAGTGGAGTCAGCAGGGTGGGGTGGATCATTGACAGCAGACTGGGCAGGTGACCCTCCCGGGAACCCACGAAAAATAACCTGAGAGGGAAGGAAAGACGTGAATACTGAGTGTGAACAGACACATGATTACAATCAGCGCATTTTGTACCCACGATACAATTCTGTGTGTTTATGCAAGTGTTTTTGAGCTCTCACTGAGCACGTTTGCATGCACAAAATAGTCCATTTTTTTCACTTATTCCAAAATAAAAAACAATATTCCTACAAAACTGTTTACATGGGCAATGGAAAAGAATACTACACTAACACTCACATTTACATGCAGCTGTGCATTCTCTGATTTACGTGCCCTAACGTGTCATTAATTACGCTAAAATATGGAAAAGGAGAACAGCTGAAACCACATGTAATTTTGCTTCTTTGCATCAAAATACGATTTTATCGCCTTCTTAAAAAGGTCGGCGTTGCAGCATTTGTCCAAAAACCTGTCAATATTTATGTCTTGCATAAAGTTTGAAAACAGGTGTTTCTCCTTCTGACCAGAAATGTCTCTAAACTGCCGGCAACTTGGTTTGTGTACAACGTATCCATGACAACGCACAGAGATGACCGTAAAAAGACCAAAGGCTGTGTGTTGCAAGCTGCAGTTTTCCAAAATTAGCTGTATACATGTCCAAATAATGCTACTAAAGTGTAATTCGAAACATTTCAATGGAATATGCTGTTTTCATGACCCTCATCAAATGATTAGTATATTTGGATATGAACTTAAATGGGGTTTTTGTGTGTGTGTGTGTGTGTGTGTGAGAGAGTGTGTGTGTCTGTGTGTGTGTGTGTGTGTGTATGTTACCTGGATGATGTGAACAGAGAACCATTGACAGATCCAAAGCAGGACAGACCTACAAACACGGGGATGATCCACGCCATTGGACCGAGGTGGTAGTTACCAAAATCCTGCAGGGGACACACACACACACACACACACACACACACACACACACACACACACACACACACACACACACACAATCATAAGAAGTCAAGTTAAGTAGCAAAGTAGGTCCACTATCACCGGGAAGTGGCATCAACAACAGGATCACACAGTATATTCAAAACACGTATTTGTACCATCAACTTCTGTCAAATAACCGTCTGCAAAATGCCGCTCCTCTGTGGAAACGTTTATACTCAGACAGACACGAGGGTTAAATAAAAGTTGCAATAGCTTCCTGTGTCGGCTTGCTATTGGTCAGAGGCATTAGGCTGCAGCTGGTCCAGAGGAACGAAAAACAGAGCTATGATTTAGGTCTAAAACTTTTATCAATAATGTCACGGCCGTGCCTTTTTTTTGTGAGGACAGAAAACTGGAGATCCAATCAATGAACACGTTAAATTTTAAATGCAACATATTTCACGTAATGTTAGACATATTTGGGGATTTTTATGAGAATATTTGCACCTTAAGGTTTTTCTAGTTTCATGACTTTTCCAGGAATTTCATGACTGTGACGACCTTGTATATAAAGATGTACAATAAACCGGGTAAATCCCACTAAACCATATTCTTCCTGAATCTGATGGTAGTTTCTTGGTTCTGTTTTTGTTTTTTTGCTGTTTTTTTCAGTTCTTTCTCTGTGTTTTCATTCGTGTTGCTGCTAAATTTTACCCATGAAACCATTTTCTTGATTTTCATTCTCACTGAAACTGGCTTCAACATTTAAACCTGGTTTCCGGGTCACAGTGCGCAAAAGTTAAATGTGCACAGTTTACCGCAGTAAGACATGCAAGCATTGAAAAACAGAATACAGATTATAAAATGTGGTTTATCCATCTTACATTTACATTTTTTAATGAACTTAATATATTATAATTATTTTAGGAATTATGCATGACTAATATTATTTAAATTGACATTTCTTTTAGAAATCCTTGCAGACTTTCTGTAGTACTCCACAGTACCCCTAGAGGTACCCGTACCCTCATATGAGAAACTGTGATTAAAGTAACTGTTAACAGTAAAATAGTATGGACTATATTTGTTACCCTTCGCATTAGGAGAGCAGCAGAGAGTAAGTGTGTGCACTCACCACAGCCACGGCCTCTGAGTTGAGCATCTGCTCAGTCGAGAGGGTGGTGAAATACGCCAGGTTGGTGAGAACGTACACCGCCGTGACGATGGGCAGAGAAATGATGATGGCGCGGGGAAGGTTTCTGAGGACACACAGAGAGTTTAATCAATCACTCGTCTACTAAAAGGTCTGTATTTAATCATAAAGGGATACAAGTCGCCTATTAATACTCACTTGTAAGGCTCGATCATCTCCTCTGTGACAAAATTCAAGTAGTTCCTGTACGCAGAAGAAGAAAACGTTAGAGACATAGTATGCAGCAAATGCAGAATAAACAAATGAAACTATTTTGTATTAATCTGTAAGTGGAAAAGGATGACAGGTGAGTTGAATTTTCCCAAACTGCATTCAACACTTATAAATGACAAATAAATTCTACTTTATAAAGACACATAAAACTGATTTTTACAGCTTAAAGACAAGAAAGATGGTGAAAAGTGACAATTTTATTGATCACAAACCAGGGCTATTATAAACCTTAACAATACATTTCCATGACTTTGAGGCTTGGATCTGCTTGAATGCCTTCAAAGGCATGGTTTCTTTAAAAACTTTTTTTTTCTTAAAATTTTGGTGATTTTTAAAGCAAGAACTTTTGGCAATTTATATCGGGGAGTGTCTTTAAAAGCTTTTGGATTTTTTTCTTTCTTTGTTTGGGCAAAGAACTTGTTTATGTTTTTCTTTTTCAATGAAATATTTATTTTTAATGAAAAAAGGCACTTTTTTTAAAAAAATGGCTTTTCCTCTTTTTTTTCCTCAAAAAATGTGGGTGATTTTTAAGAAAAACATGCCCTCAAAACCTGCTGGCATGGTTCCTTAAAAATGACACCAACTATCACAGCCAGAAACTGTAAAAACAGAAATTATCATCGGATTTTCAGTTTGTGATGGTCGTCGAACACATCATCTGTTATAATACAGGTTTTATGAAATTAAATTCCATGACTTTTCTAAAACTTTCAAAGTGTATTTGGTTTTTCAAAACTCTTTCAGGCCTGGGAATTGCTATTTGTGATGTCCATGACTTTTCCATGTTTTTCATGACCGTATAAATCTTGTATTTTGCTGATAAGATACTATAATGTTATTTTTTCACAGTACTGGTTCTTGGTTGCATGTGTTCATTTCCGTCCTTCACCATGAGAGGTCACTAACTAGCAGGACGAACGCTTTCTGATCCTAAACAGGAAACTGGGTGATGAACCTGCAGCGCGTCTTGGAGCACAGGTGGGTCGATGTATAAACTCACCAGCCGCCGTAAGCAAACAGGCCACTGTAGAGAGCCAGACCCAAGCTGCCAAACTCATATGTGGACCCCTTGAAGGAATTTTCTGGAAGAAGATTTTCTGTTCCACCTGGAGAAGAGCAGGGACAAATAATTGAGTTAAGACCAAAAAACAACATCTGTCTGCAATATTTCTCTGCAGGCGAGTTCACCAGCCGACCTGAAGAACCCCAAATGTGGAACAATAAATGAAACAACGCTCTGTAGTTCCCCAACACACACAAACACACACCAAAAAGCCTTCGGAGGGGGTGAAACATTCGGCTCAAATCTGTCTCGGTATGTGGATCAGTGAAGGTCTTCGCAGTGAAATTCAGTTAAGACAGGCTGAGACGGTCAATAAGTGATCCAGACTGTGGCGCCGCTCCGTGGATCAACCTGAGACCCGGACGGATCACACAACAGACAAACAAAAGGGACCACAGGGAGAGAGTGAAGTTTTATTGCCTTGCTCAAGGGCAGAGCAGCAGTAGAAGAGGGATGAGGGAGCATTAATGTTATATTTTTCAGCTGATTTATGACATTTTGGTCACAGCCGCTCTCCTCTGACCTCCAGGTTGCTGCTGGTTCGAAGGGATCTGCAGCACATTCCTGACGGAGCGGCTCCCCTCGACACGCACACACATTCTCAGACACAGCGACGGTTACTAAACCAACAGCCCGGGGCAGTGTTGGTACTGGGAGGGTTAGCCCTAAGCCGCCGTGCAGCGTGGGAAACACTCGATTACTGTCTCTGTGACTTACTGCGCTCCTTACAAACAGGCTGATGATGATCACAGCATCCTAAGATCCTGCTGCGACACCTGGTCACTGCCGCCCCACAAGACAGGGAAGCTGTGCCGGGGGCCTCTGGGGCCCCACCTGTACAAGCTCATGTCTATAGCTGAGGAACCTTACGGCTGTTTCAACTTGTTCATAAAACCACCTAGAAGTTGATCGGTGTGATGACGATACGCCTCTGGTGACTGCAGCCAGTTCTTCAGGAGATCCGGTGTAACAGGACAAAGACCTCCTCTTACGTGTGCTGGTCATTTCGGCTAATCTCTACAAACATGTACCTCCATATAAATAATAAGCAATAAAAAATATTTTAAAATATTTAATATATAGTTAACTCGACATCAGACGATAGCTGATGGGTTCAGAGACTCTTGAGAATCACTTTTCATGGACAATTGTCAAAACTTTTCCGTAACTTTGCAAGAACCCAAATTTCCATATTGGAAAAGTACGTACTTCACTGTGTCTACGCCTCTTGCAAGCCCAGTTACAGTACTACACACACACACACACACACACACACACACACACACACACACACACACACACACACACACACACACACACACACACACACACACACACACACACACACACACACAGTCTCTCTTCCCATAACAAACCCGCCACACTATGTCACATAAACATGTGACCTCTCTTACGGGGGTTCGTCTCTTGGCCGGTGTTCGTGGAGAATGAGAACTGACATTTCCGCTCGTATCACGCCTGCAAATAAGTTCTTTGACTAAATGTGCCTTACTTGATATTGCGTGTCATTAATGCAGCTATTGTGCAATGCAATGTTCGTGCTGAAACGATGCATCGTGCTGCTCTAAGTCGATGTTGGAGCATCGTTATGTCAACAGCCAACTGAAGTAAAATTAAATCGCCGTTATGTAAAATTACAGGGAAGGTTATCCCTAAAAGATTGTTTCACAATTCATTTCATTATAAACAACTACTTTTTTATGACTTTTCCAAGCCTGGAAAATGAGACGGTGGAATTACATGACTTTTTCGGGTTTTCCATGATCGTGGGAACGCTGCAGACTGCGTTGGAGCCGTTTACCTACAGGCTACCAGATCCTGCTGATGTGGGATTGGTGAAAACGATTCGGACTACAAACAAACAACAATGGGAACTCGGAGCCCTACAAATACCAAAATCTTGTCCGGTTGCCTGCAGATACAGATCAGTTTACAGAGATTAGTTGAGAGTCGTTTGATAACAACAAATATGTTGTTTTCAAATGTCAGAAAGTACTTGAAAACACGTCACATTTTACAATCCATGATGTTGCTTTTAAAAGTCTTGTTTTGTCGAACCTAAAGTCCAAACCCCCAAAATATTCAATTTATAATAATAAAAACCAAAGAAAAGCAACTGAGATGCTGAAGCCAATCAATGTTTAAATTTTTCCTACAAAAGAAAAACTTCTGATGACTTTTTTATTGTCTCTGTTCTACTCCAATTCACATCTCTAAATACTTGTAGATAGTCCCAACTAATATATACTTGTAGGCAAATGTACAGCCGACCTAAACACAACCCCAATAAAAATTTGCATGCAAAAAAAAAAAAATAAAAAAAATAAGTCAAGTACGAGAACTATTTGGCACTCAGCCATGCACCTCTAAAGTATGACGTGTGCCTCGCAGAGCTTTAACAGCGGGTTTGACGTGTCTGAGAAGAAGAGGAGATGTTTTACATATCAGAAACTTGAGTCATATTTGCAACACAGGCAATTGCAAACCACTATATCTTTTAATTTCTCTGTCAACACAAAATGTGTCAAACACCAAAGTCGTCTCCGACAGCGCAGGTTCATGTGCGCACCAGATCACGTGTGACGATCGTACACCGCAGGCTTTTCTTTACACACAGATACACACGACTCAGCGAAACGCCCCACTGATTCCTAACCTTCACAGCTTCTTATGGTGGTGAAGTCTGAATCACCCTTACTCGTGCTCCTTCTCCAACCGACCGTTATTTTGTGAGATTAGAAAACGATTTGTGGTGGACAAACACAATCATGTCCTCCTTCAGTTCTCTTTGTGTTTCCCCCCTGATCACTTTCCACCACACCGGTCAGGAAACACTCAGAGCTGCGATCAGCCGGTCACATGATACCAGTGCCAGGCAGGGAAAGTGAGACACACACACACACACACACACACACACACACACACACACACACACACACACACACACACACACACACACACACACACACAGACAGAATGAAATATGCATGCACCATGCACAACACACACACACACTCAAAAGGTGCACAACAAAGACTGAATGAAAGACAGCCTGAGTTCCTATCATTACGCCGGTTTAATTAATCAGGACTAGAGGAAATTAGACCATTAATGCCGCCAATTAACATTTCAAAGTGCGATGACAGTTTTAACTAACTGATTGATTTGGTTTGTTTTGATCTGCTGTAACGATCTGTTGACCAAAAACAGTTAGTCAATGTATCCCTCCGCCCAGTAACTCCCTCTAAAACCACGAACTGTAGTTTTTACCTCTCTTGTTTGTGTAGAGATAAAACAGACAAGATAAGTTACGATAATGAGTGTGCTTTAGTGTTGGTGGGTGTATTTTTTAACCATTTGCTAATTAGCTTGTGGCTCTCGCTTCCTACTTCCTAGCGCACAAACATGAGAGTGGTGTCGATCTTATCAGACCCCCTGAGAGAAAACAAACAAGCATAATTCCCCAAATTTCAGATCTACTCTTTAAAAAGTCTAGTGTAATGATACTTTTGCACGCATGCACGCACGCACCAACCCCCCCAACTGTTATTTTTTAATTCACAACAGAAATAAGGTGATTTACACTGGGAATTGTTGTTGTACTTTTAGTGTATATATAAGGCGCCAGAATGAATAAAACAGCATCTAAACAGAGATTGTTGATCCCCCGAACTACCCGACCGAGGTCCAGGCTAAGCTCCTAATGTCCTAAAATCCTAAAAAAAAAAATTCCTAAAATCCTTGAAATGACCACAAATCCTGGAAATGTCCTAAAATCTTAGAAATGTCCTCAAATCAGAGAAATGTCCAAAAATCTTTAAAAATGTCCTAAAATCCTAGAAATATCCAAGTCCTAGAAATACCCTAAAATCCAAGAAATGTCCTAAAAACCTAGAAATATCCTAAAATAAAATCTGAAAAACGTCCTAAAATCCAAGAAATGTCCGAAAATCCTTGAAAATAAGATTCTATGATTTTAGGACATCTCGGTGTTTAGGATAAATACCTAGATGTCCTAAAATCCCAGAAATATCGTAGGCCTAGAAATGTCCTAAAATCCAAGAAACTTCCTAAAATCCAAAAAATGTCCTAAAATCCTAAAAATGTCTGTGGCTGTGACTGTCCCCTGGCCTCCTGTCATTTTGAGTATCCCTGCTCGAGTGTGTAGGATTTTGTCCATTCTGGGCTATTGTAGAAACAACATGGCGGACTTAATGGAAAAGGACCTGCTCAGTATGTAGATATAAACGGCTCATTTTAAAGTAACAAAAACACAACTATTCTCAGTCTCAGATGATTATACACTCATAAAAACATAACAATAAGTATTATATTCCCTTTCTGTCCTAAATTCTGCACACTGGACCTTTAAACAGTCACTCAAAACTGAAATTCTCCTCATGATCTCACTTAAAGACATGTTATCATGAAAGTGTGGAAAGTGCAGAACCTAAACAAAAGTCACGCACAGTTTTGAGGATAAGAAAGGTTTTGTTATTTGACTTGTTGCACAGTGATCGCTGGTTCTGAGCTAACAAAACAGTTTAAAGGATCACTTATTGCTCCGATTCCCCACATGCTGTAAAAATGAAGGGCGGCAGGTAGAAATACAAATTACTACAGTTCATGTTTCAAAGGTACACGGTGAACTCTGACAAGAAAACTCCCTTTATGTGGATTAAGTTCAGTCTAACGCATTCGGAAGAATGCAAACAAAGAGGCTGTGGATCAGGAAAAGGCCGAGGAATTACACAGATTAGACCTACTCTAAAACTGAGCTCTCCGCGCTTCAGGAAAAAAAAACTATTTGCTAAGACTGTTTTGGGAACCTCCCACTGCGCAAACACACGCCTTTCATTCATGAACACCTCGAGGAGCGCTGCTGTGTGACACAAAAGCGCAAAACCAAAAACGGGTCTGTACGCTAATTGTGTGTTTTATTAAATAAACCGTGTGAGTGTCGGCCAGATGAATAATAAAAAATCGGAGGGGAGTTCGGTGGCCGGTCAGACGGAGATCATTCTCTGCGAGTGTTTCACTTCCAAACAGTGCTGGCAGGTGTCAGATTGAGAAAGCAGGTTTTACTGCAGCTAATCAGATTACTCTGTTCTCTAATCTGAGACAGCAGCAGACTCTGACCTTATGAGCCGCAGCAGAGCTCCATCCACACACACTCACGCCGACGCAGTAAGTTTAGGATGGATCGGAACGAGCAGAGTGTGTGTGGCGTCAGTTTGGTTTATCTTTGACAAACTCCCGTCACCATGGCGACTCGACAGAAACTACTGTTTGTCTACATGATCGTGTAAATTGAGTAGCTAACGGTCATTTTGCAGGTCTGACGTACTTGCATGAAACGTTAAACTTTTGTTTTTGGCCTTTCATTCACACGACAACAGCGTTTTGGGGGCCTGAAAACACAAACTTTTGAAACTGAGAGTAATCTTAAGAAAATGCGACCCCGTGTCGCTGTGTAATCCCGTGAGAACGTAACGTCACGGTCGCACTTGTGGCGTTCATCTATTGTCATTACAAAGTTACACCGCCAACTACTGGCCCGGCATGCACACTACAGTGTTTTTGGCTGTTTTTGCTAATCCTTTTATACAAGGATAGTTTTCACAATTTTATAATATGAACACAGATTTTTTTCCAAATGCAAAGGAAAGGAAAGACTTTTTTTTTAAATTTAAATTGGATGATTTCTGTAAAGTAACCCATTGAATAAAACTTTTCCAGTCTGGAATCAACCTCCTCAAACGATTCATTTATTTCAGAGATTTAATGACTAGTAAACATCCTGTATTATATCTTTTCTTTGTTTTTTTCTCAGTTTCTTTCTGAATCAGCTGCTTAAACAATAATTTCACCCTCTTAATACAGACCTATAAATCACTTACGCTCCTGTAACTGCCAAACAGCAGCCACAGAGGGCTGCAGTGACGAGGCGCCGTCAGCTGAGCGTGTTGATGTAATCACAGCCACGCATCCTGTCTTTTGTCGAAATCTACGTAATCTCATTATCTCAGTCAAACAGTGATTAGAGGCACCGTGATGAAAAAGATGAGTGTTCAAGATTTAGGAATGAAGAGATTAGACAAGCTCGCTTTTGAAACAGCGCAGTATAGGACTAGAATTACAAATGAGTCGAGTTAGTCTTCACGCTCCAGCGACAAATATAAACAGGTATTAGGACGGGCCGCGTTTGCGTTCAGTTTATGTGGATTAAAATGACTCAAAGATTGAAGGGTGGATTCAGTTTCTGCTTCTTCTGAGGAAAGAGCTGGAGGAGGATCGTTTAAAGTTCGGGCGTGTTGTTCAGTCGAGATGGGATTAAGGAAAAACTGAAAATAGTTTTGTTATAAAAAATTGAAGTTACTAGTGAGTCATCATGAGAAAATTAGCAATAACTTTGGGTTTTAGACACACAGGAAGCTCAGAAGCACAGATTTCATACGACCGTTTCAAAAACATTAAGGACTCAATTTAACAAAAATCAGCAAATTATCACCAAGGTCTATTTCCTTTATTGTAAAAGCTTAGAAACTAACTTCTTAAAATTATTAACCTGCCTAAAACATGGCAACAAAAAGCCAAAAAATGCCACTGATGTGGTGTAAATTGGCCTGAGATTGACTGTAAATTAATCGACAGGGTTCATGACAGGGTTCAAAAGAGATGGCAATTGATTTTTTTTTTTTTTCTTTACATTTTCCAAACCCATGGGCCCGTGGCTTTCAAAAGGCATGTTTTCTTTTTTTTTAAACTTTAAAGAAAATATTTTTTTCTTTGAAAATCTTCAAAAAATACCCCACTTATTATAGCCAGACACCGTAAACACAGAAATTATCATTGGATTCTTTAAATTCTGGCCATCTGGCATTTTGGAAAAATGAACATTTGATTTGTTCAAGGTATATTCAATTTTCCACAACTTTTCCAGGCCTAAAATTTGCTATAAGCATGTTCCATGATTTTTCCAGGTTTTTCCATGACTGTATAAACCCTGAATCAAATGCAATCAAAACCCAATTAAAACTAATCCTATTTTACTTCTAAATTAGATTGCATCACTAAACTGCATCAGTCCACCGCGATGTGAGTTAAGGCCTCCGACATTAGATATAAGGTACATTTTAAACAAAATATGACTTTTTTCTCTGGTCTGTAAGGGCAATATTGTTTATCTTTAGCATTAATGGATTAAAAAAACATCAACATGCAAAGTCAGCTCTGTTTGATTCCATCTCATAACTTTGGCCTCACCGATAGCGTGTTTTGCAGCGCTGAATAACAAAACGTGTAACTACTCAGAGCTGCTCTACTATCATTATGTTCGGACCACCCACTGCGTTTACCGGGCCGCTCTGTCTAACATCAGGGTAACTTCCAAACTTCACATCCTCTTAGCTCACCTCACTCCAACAAACAACGACTAAATCACTCATCTGCCACTAAAATTAAAAAAAGATAATCTGCTTTAATGTCCTGACAAACAACAGTAATTTTTTTAATTTTTTATTTGATGGGACTCTGCTTAAATAACTAGTTACAGCAGATATTCTTTGAAGTTTTTTTTTTTTTAAAGTTTTTTTATTACAACCAGCCGCCACAAACCCCACAGCTTCCCTCTCTAACCTCCGTCTCTTTCTGATCCACTTCTGAACAACTCCAGTCAGTGTTGAGGTCCTGTTTACGCACCAGTCAGTCAGCTGATCTGTGACCTGTGAACTCTGACCTCCAAAACCCACTATGTGTGTGTGTGTGTGATGAGGTACTGAGCTCAATTTGGGCCTTTTATTCAAGAACCTCCATTTTTCGTCTTATAACCCTTACAGACAAAAAGAAATGGGTCTAGATTTGTTCAGTCTTGGTGGCATAAAAGACTTTTTTTATGATAGCGCCGGCTGAGTAAATGTAATGTAACATAGAAAGGTATATTTCAACGCCAGCATCAAGGTTAACGTTGGGCTCAAGGCCCTGACACACTTAGTTAACAGTCGGCCATTGGTCAACGCCGAGCGTCAGCGAGCATCTGTTGTCCTAGGTCAGTGAAACTCAACTTATGGTCCTCGGGCCAAATGTGGTCCCCGATATGCTGCCTGGTGGTCCTTCAATCATTTTCTAACTCACAGCATGAAACAGATAAATAAAAAAGTGCCAGTGGAGGATTCCCTGCACCCCTAGCTTAGCCCCTAATGTCCTAAAATCCAAGAAATGTCCTAAAATTCAAGAAACGTCCTGAAATTCTAGAAATGTCCTGAAATCCTAGAAACACTGTAAAGTCGTAGACATGTCTTAAAATGCTAGAAAAATCCTTAAAGCCGAGGAATGTACTAAATTCCTAGAAATGTCCAAAAGTCCTGAAAATGTCCTAAAATCCTACAAAAACATCCTAAAATCCTAGAAATGTCCAGAAGACCTGGAAATCTCCTAAAATCACAGAAACTACCTAAAATCCTAGAAACACCCCAAATCCTAGAAACTTCCTAAAATCCTAGAAATGTCCTAAAGTGCAAAAAAATGTGCTAAGATACTATAGATGTTTTAAAATCCTAAAAACATGTATGGAGTTGTTATGCTCGGTGCATAAGAAGAGAAACAAAAAACTAAAATCAAGAGGGAGCAAGATCCAAATAAACATTTTACATTGGGTAAAGTTTATTTTTATATTATATATTCATATATATTTTATTCAGTTTTATTTTTTTAGCCATTGAGCTATAACGGTTTGTATCGGTTTGTGTTATTGTAAATATCCTTCGACTTTTCATCTTTTTGACATCGTGTGAGGCCTTTGTTGCCTCTCGTTCTTTGAAGTCTGCGTGTGGGCTTTTTACAGTCGCACATTTTAACAAAATATCAGCAGGTTTCAGAAAAGAAAGACATCATAAACTTTTAATGCTGCCAGGAGGTAACAGAGTACAGAAAGCTGACCTGCTTCTGAATGAAGATGCAGACGTTAATTAAAGTTCTGAGGCAGGAAATGGGCACAGCAATGACGGTAAAACAGAGCGAGCTGACAATCGCTGAATGTATAAATCACATGTGGATAAATCATGATAAAAACAATAAGACATCTAAACTGTATTTGGTTTCTTTCCAACTTTAGACATTTTTGTTTTTTTGTTTCAGAGGCTTTAACCTTTAAACTGCAGGTTTGATGTTGCAGTTTGAGTGAAAGTGAGACTGTCAAGTGTCTCACAGCTTGGCGAGGGTTAACGTCAGGTGTGAGGGCCGAGGGTCAGAGGTCATAGGTGAGTTCGGTGCTCCAGACACGCAGGAAGGAAACACTCAGCTGAGAAAGGTTACTGATGTGCTCAGCTGCTCCTCACAGTCACCCCTCAGTCTGTGCGAACGTTTTCCTTCGGTCATCTTTCTTTTTACCAAAGACTTTTCCATGATGCCGAGGCAAAGTTTAAAGACCACACACTCTCTGATACGACCAGTGATACTCCTTATCGGATCTTTTTCATTGCTATCTGATGCTTTTTAAAATATGTATTGTTAAGAAAATAATGGATTGAGCACAGGATAGAACTGAATTTTAAATATAACTAATGGACTCTTCGTTATTTATGAGAGACGGATAGGTGGTGCAAAAAGGGGGAAGCATGTCAAATAATATTTAAGCAATAAAAGGGGACATATGTTCTTTTATTTCAGCTTAATGGAGGGGCCCACAACTGTAAATGGCTATATTTTGTTTTGTTTTTTAACCGCCACCAAGGCATGCTTTAAGAAAAAAATAAAAAATTGACCTCTTTTTTTTTTTTAATTATTGGCGATTCTTGAGGTAAACAGTCTGGCTTTTTAAAAATATTTTTGATGATTTTTAAAGACTACATTTTGGTTTTTTGGCAATTTTTAAAGAAAACATTTTTTTCCCAATTTAATTTTTTTTGAAGAAAACCTTTTGGCATTTTTTTTCTTGTTTTTCTTTTCTTTTTGGGTCTGTAACAACATTTGCTTTATTACTGTACCCAATCTGCAAGACTCGGTCTGCATCTCAAGCTCACTTATTCACATTCAACAGACATACTTGTTGACTTCACTTTTATTGAGTTTCCCCGTGTCCTTGTTTTTGGTAGTGCAGCAGCCGGCAGCTTCTCTGCAGACAGGAAGAGAGCCAGCCATAGAGGCACGACAGCTTGGCAGCACACACACACACACACACACACGCACGCGCGCACAAACACACAAACACACACACACACGCACGCGCGCACAAACACACAAACACACACACACATGCACGCGCGCACAAACACACAAACACACACAGCAGGACGGAAAGAAGCCTAAAGTTACCTGGTAAAAGTTTTTTTGTGACTGCAAACAAAGCAAACAGGTATTGGCATCTTCCGCATTGATGACTAGAAATAATGGTAGTCTGGTTTCTGTGACGCAGACCCAAATGAACCCCAAAATCTAGGTTAAGAGTTGCACTGCCTGCCTAAAGGGGGCAGAGTTTGATTCCCAGAGCTCCCTTCCTGTCTGTATTAGTCATAACAATGTTATCTTTTTAAAAAAAAAAACCTGATGATTTATGGTGAAAAGGACTCAAGTCTTTGTTTGATCAAACAGACTTTAAGTGTTTGTGTGACTCAGATGTCTCGCAGCTAATTAGCAGACTTCTGTGGTCTCTTCTCCCGTCTTTGGCTGCACTTCACAACATCCTGCGGCCTTAACAAGGGTCGGCCCGACTCCAGGGAGCTAAACACCGCATACCCAGCCTCCACAGATAACCTGCCCACATCAGGCAAAGACAACAGGCCTGGTTGAGATTAACTTCAGCTAGCATGGGATTACACTGCCCGAATTTGATTCAGATATCGTGTCAGAAGCACTGAAACAGACTTGTGCTGACAGGTTTAAACAGAGGAAAAAAGCATCATTGTAGCCTCCTAGATTACCCAAAATCTCCTCAGCTAAAGCTAAGGAAAAATTTGAAAAGTGTTATCTTTCACAGAAAAGCAATTGTGTTTTGCATATGAGACGATTGTTGAAACCTGAGCGAACTGGTTAGATTTAAAATTAAATTTAAAAAAAAAAAAAACATAGGGAAAAAAGGAAATGAACAGCAAGAGATGTCCCACAAACTGTGAGAAATTAGAAAAAGGTGACAAGAAAATGACCTGAAAATTTGTAACAAAAGAGGGAGGATTATAAGAAAATTATCAAAATAAAATAAAATAAGATAAAATAAAACAAAATAAAATAAGATAAAAAAATGTCCAGAAAACAACTGCTATAATATTATAAATATATTTTAAAATTTATGCTATAGAACAAAAATATACACATGTATTTCTTTTTTATTTAAAAACTTTTTGTGTTATTTCCTTGATTGTTTTCGTTTTTTTGAAACTTTTCTTTCTTTGCTTATTTTCAGGAAATTTTCTTTTAACTTCTTAGTGATTTCTTGCTAATTTTTGAGTCATGTTTTCTTCACTGGCTCATTACCTTTTACAGAAATCAAACCAATTTGCCCAGGTTTCAAAGGGTTAAATTAGCTTCAGCAGACATCATTTCCCACTAAGTGACAAATTGATGCTTTAATGAAATAATTTCAGGGCAGGGTTCCCCCACCGAGCGTGTCGCTGTCCGAGTGTCTCTGTCAGAGGAGGATATGAGCACGCACAGCAGGAAAGACTTCATAGAAAACACAGCTGCTCAAGTCAAATCAACCATTTCCTGTTTCGGGTCGCGTGGCACAGACTGCACCGTATGCTCCCGGCATGAATTGTTAAATCTGCTGCTGTGTGTGTTTTAAACCAACTGTCATTTATGTGGCATCTGTGTGAACAAACAACGAACTGTGTGCAAAGAAGGTTACTCCACGTGATACACTCAAAGATCTGACAATTCGACTTACAATACTCTTTGAAACCGACCGAAAATGGAAAATAATTGCAAATCTTAATTTATGTTTTCTGCATAACTAACTGTTCAGGTTACTAAAAATGTAGCTGCGTTTACTTAATTTTGTTAAACTGTTGCAACTTAAAAATGACACATGAAATTACCTTGTTCTTCTTAAGTATTCGCAACTTCAGTAAAACAAGTTAGTCTGACTTAACTTAATCATTACAAAGAGCATTTTGCCAATGATGAAGTCAGGAGATCAACAAGCTCTGTTTTGTTAACATGTTTAAGAAAATACATATGTGATTGATTAGTATTTAACCGGCAGAATACAGATATAAAACAGTTAACTTGGATTATGAAGTTGCTTAAACTTAGGAAGACTGATTTAATTAAACTTTTTAAGTTGCAAAAACTTCATAAAAGGTAAATATAGGTAAATATAACTAAATTTTAAGTGACCTTAACAACTAGGTATAAAGTAAAGAAAATAGTTGTATTTTACATTTTTCAAGGCAATTTGTTTCCTAGATTTTTTTTAAGTAAAATCAACTTGTCGGATTTTATTTTTATGATAAAAGTTTTTTAGTTTTATGATAAAATGCAGCATACACACTGTAAAACCTGACAAATGAATCTTAATTTTAAAACATCTGAAATCCGATTGCCTCGAAAAGGAAGTAAATATAACTTAAGTTATAAGTTAAGTTTTAGTTATGCTAAAGTACCTTTTTTAAAGCAATCAGTTTACTACAACTGTTTAAGTAAGATCAGCTTGCCAGACGTTAAAGTGCAGAAATCAAACCTCACTAAAGAGAATAAATTGTTTTTAGGTCGCATGCCTGAAGAACTGAGCAATATAAACAAAATTATTTCAAACTTATGTTTTTAATTATAACCTTTTTAAATTAATTAATTAGAATTAGAACTATAGAATTGTCTAAATTTTAACATGTTAAGTTCATATCTTGCGAAAAAAATGTTGAATAATACTGAAATAAGCATGATTATTTTATTTTATGATATTTCTGGTTGCTTATCGGTCACTCGTGGTGAGCGAAGTGGCCATAAAAGACGCTCGTGGCCTTCGGATGGAAACTCGAGAATGCGTGTGCTTGTGCATCTGTGTGTCTGTACGTGCATGCTCTCGTGTGAAGTACCTTGGCCGATCTTCACGAAGCCGATGATGATGATGAGCCCGAGTGCCAGGAGCTTGGCTGCGGCAAAGAAGTCCTGCACTCTGGTGGCCGCCTTCACACTGTAGCAGTTCACAAAGGTCAACAAGACTGCAGAGAGAGAGACAAAAACAGAGCGTAAGAGAGAGAAAGACTAAGTGGCGGCATCCTTAGGAAGCAGCTCTTTGGTTTCTCTCATGAAAGAGCCCCTAACACAATTTAACTCAAAATGTGCACAATAAATGCCACCACGGCATCTTCACTCAGTCTGTTGGATACTGTGAAAGAAAAGATTTCTTTAAGGGCACACAAAGAACCAACTTTTCTGCTGGTGTTTTGGATACAAAACAGCTTCAACCCATTGAAACCTGCAGCAGCATCACTTTTCTTGTGCTGCTTTCAAACGCCTTTCACGAGTATTTAAACCCAGAATAAAAGATGCAATTTCTTTGAAAAACAAGGGGAAAAAGACAGTGAGAAAATTTGTAGGAAATGTTCCACAAATTGCGAGAAATTAGTAGATTTAGAACATTATTTAATATATCTCTTAATTATGAAAAAAGAAAAAAAACACCCAAAGCTCAAGATTATTTGTTTAAATTGAAACACCTCAAAAAATCTAAATTATAAAGAAAATAGGGGGGGGGGGGAATCAAACCCTTAAATATTTAAAAATAGAAAAGAAGAATAGAAAATACAAATACAAGATTTTTTTAATAACTAGGAGAAAATGTCTAGGGGATTATTACACATATAAAATTATTTTACAGAATAATTATAATTTTTGTGTACCTTTTCTTTGTCATTTTTTGTATTTTTATTTTTTTATCTATTTTTTTCAATAACTTTCAGGGAATTTTGTTGTCCTTTTTTTTTCCAAATTTCTTGCTCATTTTTGGGTCATTTCTTCTTTTGTTTCTTCTTCCCATGCTCATGTTCATTCCCATGTTCTTCCCAAGAAATCAAGCCAATCTTCTCAGGTCTCAAAGGGTTAAACAATGTTTTCCTGAACCCCTCTCTGATATATTACCCAAATTTGAGGTAATGAAGTAAAGTGTGTGAGTGTGCATGCATATGTGTGTATTTGTGGCTCTCAAAGCATGCTGGGAGCTGGGGAAGAATTCACTGAGACTAATTCCTGCTGGAATAAAATGCTTCCCACTATACCCCTCTTCTTACCCCCAAATGTAACATTATGGTAACCACCCCCTCCTACACACACACACTCACACTCACAGGGTTGTTAAGGTCGCCTCTAACCTTGGACGCCATTAAAAGTGATTAACTAAAGCAGCAGGTCCCTTCAAAGCTCGTCAATCAGGTCGGGGCCACAACAGAAAATCGAGGCAGAGCACAATGAGGCTCTGTGTTAAAGGGACCAAGACAAAGCAGGAGGGAGTGCGAGTACAGTACAGGGACGGACACACACTTACTTACACACACACAGAAGCCAGCGTCCAAATACACACACACACACACAAAAGGGCATATATGTGCGCGTACATGTATGCACGAATGAACACAGTAACACCGTGATCTCAATTACACAAATTCCCACAGAAACAGGTCAACTGGAAGAGTAGCTCTCGCCAAAATAGACCTATAGAGCTGTGGATGTATGTGTGTGTGCATGTCTGTATGTATGTGTATGTGTGTGTGTGTGTGTGTGTGTGTGTGTGTGTGCAGATTTGGCTCCCAGCCCCACAATGACCCTGACCACCCCACTGCTTACACGGCAGGCATGCACACGCGCAGTGAAGCGTGCACACACACACACACACACACACACACACACACACACACACACAGATAACTGAGCCTCTCAGTCTACGGCTTTGTCATGTGGTCTCAGTCAGGATTTAGCCTTCAGTCAATCTGAAGATTAGGTACTAGGGTTACTAGGCGGCACCACATGCACTCACACACATACCAACATGCATGCGTGCACATTGTGGTGTGTAATCATGTATTCAGATAGAGATGCAGTGTGTGGAGGTGAGATGGTATGTGTGTGTGGGGGGTAATAATAACAAGTAATAAATTGTCTTGTTTTAAATATTTAATTAATATCAAGTTATTCTAAAACTTAGAGCAGAGAAAGGTGTAATGTTATAATTTAGAAGCCTGCAGGTAACAGGAAGTCAAACTACCTCCCGCTGATAATGAGCAAAAAATGGCTTTTCCTTGTTGAACTTGAGTTCACCTGTTTACCCTTCGAAACCTGGATCAACATCAGCTTCCCTGTGCTGCGTCCAGACACTTTTCACAGGTTGTTTAATCCTTTGAAACAAACTGGCTTGATTTCTTTGAAAAAAAAAAGGGTAAAAAGGTTTCAAGTAATTATCAAAAGCTTATTAGGAGACGTTTGTCATATTTAATGCTTGTCTAATTATTTCAGGCCCTGTGGAGCTGTGGTGGACAACCATGAATCTGCTGTCACCCTGTGCACAGATTAATGTCAACTGTTGTGTGTTTCTGTGTCATTTTTGTTTGTGTGTTTCCAAAGTTTTTACACTTGCTGCAACACACATTGCACTCTGTGATGAACAAAAAATTTAACTGAATTTATGTTTTGAAAGTGAGTTAAACAAAACTCTGAGAATGAAATAATACTAGTTCTATCCAACATAAGGTATACCACTACACATTATCATTCCTAGCGGTGGACACTCTGGTATAGTTGTCTCTCTGAGAGACATTAGTATATATAAATATTGACTGATTTTTAAACCATTATTTTATGCTGTGCTTGTGAAGTCTCTATTGCATGTGATGTTTTGTCTTTTTTTTTATATGGAGCCTGCAGTCTGGAATAAAAGATATGGAGAAAATAAACTTAAAGAAAGATAAGCATTTAAATTTCATCACCATTGGGTCATAGAAAATAGTCAAATAAAAACAAGAATGCTCAGCCTTCAGGTTTAATGTAATTTTTCTTGATATAACCTAATTAAAGTATTAGTAGTACTCTGAATACATCCTTTTTTAATTACTCTTATTTGATTTATTCTTGTTGACCTTTTGTTAACTTAATTTGTTCTTTTTGTTTGACTCTCTGTTTGGCATGTTTGTTTTTTATTATTCCCAAAGTTCCTGCCTTTGCTTTGTCTGTCAAAGCACACGTTTTAAAAATAAGAAAATTAAATTGGGTGCCACTTTATGTTAATATTAGCAAGTGATGCTCGCGAGCGTCCTTCACGAGAGCTGATGTAATAACGCGGCATTTTTCACCACTCCCGTTTGATGCTGCGCGCGAAGATGTGTTTTTAATGTGTGCGCGTGTGGTTCAATGGCACACGTGGAGACATGGCATTGAAGCGGCTCGCGCTAACTGTAGGTTTTGTATGTGAGTGGACTCAGCAGGTCGGTTCATTTATCTCCGTCAAATACAAGACGGAAGTGTAACTTAACACTTTTACATTCCTGCAATTGAAACACAACAAACAACACAGCGACCCACAAAATTGCATCATCCCCGTGCAGCTCGGCTCGATTCGGGTACTCACGGATGCAGAGGCAGGCCACGAGCTTGGCCCCGGTCTCGGGCACCGGGCACACGGGGAAAATGGGCTTCAGGAGGTAGGTGGCGAACACGTAGGCGACGATGTACTGCGAGGACGGCCGGATGATGAGCAGCTCGATCCAGAGTTTGAGGAAAGCCGGCAGGGAGCCGTACACCTCCAGGATGTAGGCGTAGTCCCCACCGGACTTGGTGATGGTGGTCCCCAGCTCCGCGTAGCACAGCGCTCCCACCGTGGAGAACACCCCGCAGACCGCCCACACCACCAGGGACAGACCCACCGAGCCGGCCTCCTTCACCACGCCGGTCGGGGTGACGAAGATGCCGGAGCCGATGATGGTGCCCACGATGATGGCCACGCCGTTGAGCAGGGTGATGGTCCTTTTCAGGACGACCCCCTCCCCCGCTGCCTCTCCTCCGACGGCGCGGCCGCCGGGGTCGCTCCCCGGTGTCTGGTTGAAGTCCCCCTTATCCCCGCCGCCGCCCGGGGACAGCATCCTCTCCGTGACCTGCTTGTCCTCCTCCCTGTCCGCCGACGAGTTTGAGTTTCTCTTTTTTAACCCTGACATACTGAGTTTCCTCTTTCTTCTTGCCCTCTCAAAGCTTCCCGCTCTCTGTCGCCGGTGTCTTCGTCCTGTCGGTCCGGTGTGCGGTGTGATGCCGGCCGGGCTCAGCCACGAGGAGTCCGCGGTGTGCGTGTGTGTATTTTGGAGTGACTCAGAGCAGCGTGCTTTCTCGTATCTCTACTCTGTCAGCGTACAAAGACACCGTGGAAATCGGCATGATGGCCCTCCTCTCCTCCGTCAAGGCCGGCCCCTGCTTTCAGCTCGGCGTGTCCTCAAACAAAACCGGCATCACTGTGGCCCTTTTCCGTCCTCCAGCGGCGGAGGGCGGTACTGCTCCTCCCTAAACACACCTCATCCACAGCCCCTCCTAATCTGGGTCTGAGGGACCCCACATGAGGGCCCCCAGTCATCGCTGCATGCAACCTGTGAAAGGAAGAAGTACGCACATCCTTACGTATAAATACAGTTACCACCCTGTTAAAATACTTTGTCACAAGTAAAAGTCTTGCACTGAAAATGTGACCTAAAGTATAATCCAGAAAAGTCTTGACAAACAAACACCCACTAAACTAAAAATTATTGGAAAATTGAAAAAAAAAACAAACAAAAAACACCCAAACCCTTCAAAATAAAAAATAAATAAACAAAAACCATAAAACTCTTAATTTTATATTTTTTTAACATAATAAAAACACCTTAAACCTTTTTAAAACGTTGGGAGAACATGTCTCAAACTTAAAATTATTAAGAAAAAAAAAAGACATCCACGTACATCTCAAAATAACATAAAAAACAACACCCAAACAAATTATTATTTAAAAAACCATTTGATTATCAAAAGAAATCACCCTCACACCTCAAATTTATTTTTTAAAAATTGAGAAAACACCTAAGAAACTCTAAATTATGAAAGGAAATAGAAAAAAATGTCCCCAAATCGCTGAATATTAAAATAATAATAGTAATAAACATCCAAAAACCTCAAAATATTTTTTAACAAAAAAAACCTTCAAAAAAACTCTTAATTATTCAAAATAAAAAAAAAAAAAAAACACCCAAAACCTCTACATTATAAAAACATACAAAATAACCTCACATTGTTTTTTAAAATGGAAAAACCAGCCAAAAACTCTTTTTTAATATAAAAAGATTTAAAAAAACAAAAAAAAAAACACATACACATCAAATAAAAAGAAATTAACACCAAAAAAAGTCAAAATTATTTCAAAAAAATGAAAAATAATTGGCAAATCAACTAATGGTTGTAGCTGTTCATTTACAACCTGTTTGGTAATTTATTTTTTTGCAAAACATCATATTTTATAAACTCTTAAAAAACATTTATGCAAAAATCTTAATTTGTCAAGATTGTTAAATAACTAAAGCATTCAGATAAATGTCTTGACATTGAAAGTGCAATGTTTCCCTCTCTAATGTAGTGGGGGAAAAATATAAAGTGGCATGAAAAGAATACTGAAGAAAAGTACCTCAATTTTGTAGTTAAGTACAGTACTTAAGTAAATGTACCTAGTTAAGCACCACAGAACAGGAGTTAGAATCAGTGAACAATGTGGAGTCTATCCATTTTTTCTCCGGCCAGACACCCAAACCAGCTGAGCCGGTTTTATGACGTTGTTATCTCTGAGAGGGACTCTGGAAATAGCCTGTGGGGAGTCGACACCCAGTAAGAATGGGAATCTGCAACATCTTGTGTCATTTATGGATCCGGTCCATCCTCTTTAAATCATTTCACCACCTAATTTCCTTCGCTCAGCATCATGAGAGTCAAGCAAAGAGTGTGACTCATTATTTTAAGCAGTGTAAAGTTTCAAGCTGCAGCAGCCGATTTGCATCACTGGATTGCTATGCAAACGTTGAAAGTGAAATAACATCCTTTTTTATGGAAATTCTAGTATTTATTTAGCACACTGTTTTTTTTAAGCATTGTTCCTTTCGTTATGATTTCTATCCGACATCACGGATCCAACAGACCATACCGCACTTCAGTGTTTCCCTAAAACTAGGTGGACGTGGAAGGTCCTGACAGAGCGGCACCATGTGACGAGTTCAGAGTGACAGTGTGTTGCAGCGACGTGGAACAGACGCACCAAAACAACCCCTACACACAAACACACACACACACACACACACACGCTCATCTGCTACAGAGCCGTGTACACCGCTCTGCTCTACTGGCACACCAAAACTAAAAATCAAACTGAATTTCAGGAATTTGATTAATTCATAGGAGAACACAAACTTCACGCTAAATGTAAAAGTGGGCCAAAAGCCTCTGAAAGACAAAAACGACAACACAATGTCAGCAACATTTTGTGGATTTTCTCCCTGTCATCATACCTAGAAATAATTATTTTATGATTTTTTAAAATATTTTGTAGATTTCCTCTTTTAGCAATAAACTCTAAACCTTTCTTGTACAGTGGATGTCACAATAGACTTCCTGTTCAAATTCTGCAGAATTTTGGCAACAAAGTAGCGCGATTATGTTTGACAAAGAACAGAAATATGATGCGTGTAAAGAACCAGACAAGTTTCGATGACACTGATCGCAGGCTTCATTCACCCATCAGATGCCCCAGATCTGTGACGAGAACAGTGAAGGCGGCTTCGCAGGAAAGGAGTGGCTGACTTTCGGGCAGGGTTGTGTGTGCGTAGTTGGATCCGGCTCTGCCTTTAGTGCCAGAGTTTTAAACTTTAGACGCGATATGGTGAGTTTAATGTTCTGGCTGAGTGTAACCCTTTAAGACCTGAGAAAATTGGCCTGATTTATTCCAAGAACAGAAGAAGAGGGAGACTTTGTAAGAAATTATCTGAAAAAAAAATAGCAAGAGATTAGTTAAAATTTACAGGAAAATGGTCTGAAAATTAACAAAAAAAGAAAAGAAAAAGACAAAAAAAACAAAAATACCTTTAAAAGTGCTAAAAAAATAAATAAATATATTTCTGAAACATGATTTTAAATGTGTAATTATAATAACTATATATATTCAGTTCTCTTTACATTTTCCCTTTTTTCTTAAAAAAATAAATATTTTTAACACATTTTTAGTATTTTTCTGTCTCTCTTTATAGGACATTTTTCTTATAACTTTTATTTATTTCTTGTTCATTTTTCAGATCATTTCATGCCAAGATGCACATTGCTTCTTATCAATATTTTCGAAAGAAATCAAACCAATTTGCTCAGGTTTTAAAGGTCTAAATGATGTGAAATGTGAAAGGCAAGAAAGCTGATGTAGATCCAGGTTTCACAGGGTTAGTGGGAAACAGACTTGCAATAATTTGCCTCTGACAGCTGACTCACACATCGCCTCCGTGCCACTCCCTTAAGATCACCAACTGATACACACACACATCAAACATTAGCCAACCACCGTGGACCACATGGGGTTTAAACTCAGTACTGTTGCGCCTGGAGGATTTCATATGAACAAGAATAGGCTCGTAGGCCTGTTGAGGTGGACTATGAAAACCCCCCCTGTGAGACACAAGTCTGAGCTGTGTTCTCACTACAAGCACATCCAATAATGCTCTCAGAATCAGCAACATCTTTTAAAATTACTTCTTAAAATTCATTTTTATAGACTTGCTTGAGTGTGATTTATTATTTATTAATTTTATGTTAATTTAAAAGGAATGTATTAATGGATATTAGTATAAAATACAAATGTAAATATGCCTGGTGTTAGCAGGACCCTTGGCAGTTAACATGTCACCTATTTTAATTCATCCATTTTATTTTTTCTTGTAATTTATTTTAATTTTTTATTATTTTTATTTTATTTATTTTTTAATTATTTTTTATTATATATATTTTTTACATTGTTAAATTTTTATTTATTTTTTTTTTATTTATTATTTTATTCTTTTTTTATAGTACTATCATTTCTGCATTGCTTAAATTCTTCGAATCGTATTTATTCATATTATATGGGCTATTATTATTATTATTATTATTATTATTATTATTATTATTATTATTATTATTATTATTATTATTATTATCCAGTGACACACACACGCAAGCCACAGACAGACAATTTCCTTTGCTCAGACTTGGTGGACACGGTCCACATGTCTTGGCCAGCCTAAAGCAGCGTCCTGATATTGTCTCTATCCGTCCACACAAAGCCTGAAGAATGCAGGACTTTCATGTCGGGCTGAGCCGCAGATCAAGAGACACAAATATACCTAAATCCATGTCTGTCGTCCCCGACTCGTCTAACTGTCTATCTTTTCAAACCTGTACAACAGCTCCCACAGACCCCCAAGAGACATGGGAATAAATGAAGGAGCTTTTCTTTCGGTCACAGTCGGAGGCTGACTTTAAAATATAATTTCATACACAGCAGTTTGATGTTCGTCGCACCTACCACAGCCCAATTTCTACACACCAATTTAACTGCATTTGTCATAGTCCTGCTATGTGAAGTCTAATGTTACAATCACTCTTTTCTGTAGTTTGTGAATCAGTACGCATTTATAATATTTCAATTGATTTTGATAAATCATGCTATCAGTTTATGGCATTTTCCAGCATGGGAAACATCAGTGTTGTGGTGGGCTTGAATATTGCCTCCATTTTGATCCTGAATCTAAAGAGGTGTTTGATCTTAAAGATATTATATTTTGGTTGTTGTCAATAAACCCAATTAAAGATTCAAACCAGCAATGAATTCATCCAACTTACAAGTGTTGCAGAGATACTCAACTTGCTTTGTTTGGGGGCCACACTTAAATGAGAGTTTTTAGGATTTTAGGACATTTCAAGGATCCTAGGAAATTCTGGACCTGGTACCCTCTATGGGCCAGATTTGGCCCATGGGTGCAAGTTAAATATGTATGTATATGTATTTATGTGTACCAAGTGCATTGATAAGGCTCTGGTGTGTAAACATCATTACGAAACACTTGGTTTCATATCAGCATTTGGTTTAGCTGAAGATGATTGGCAGCCATGATGCTGCCACACATTACGGCATGCTCGCATTATGATTTTAAGATTGATGTATCTTTCTCAATCACTCAGTTTCGAACAGAACTGCAGATGGTGCATAAACTATCCAGCAGTTTTCACACAGGGTCTGACCCGCTTGCTCACTGTGAACTGCAGCGAACAGCCTGCGAGTTCTGATCCTTTATGTTAATAATGTCTCATAATGAACATAACAGTGACTTATGTAAGTTCAAATTCTTCTCAGGGGACTCTCTGCAAGAGAGAAATGAGAGGGAACGCTGCAGTGATGTGAAAAGGTCCGTAAAAAAAGCCCTGACTGTGTGATGTGGGCGTGGGAGAGGTCCGGTCCTGGCAGCTGTATTAACATCCACTGTTTCCAGCTTCAGTACCAGGGAATCTGCATGTAGGCTGACTGCTGAAATCATCAAAAATGCAAACATATAAACAATCTATCCAGCCAACACAACACTTGGCAACAGCACAAGGACTTTTTAGTATTGCTTAGATGCTGAGAGTGAAGCCTTTGCTTTTAAAAATTAGTTTAACGTGCTTTTTCTTAACAGTAAGTGCTTTAAAAACGCATCAACCCTTATTTTTAGATTAGGAACGGATCAAATTACTATGTGTATGGTGTGAGGAGACGCTCGTAGTCACAAGCAAACAGAAAATGATCACCCAGCTCTGCAGCCCCCTCAGCCTCAGCGTTTCAGTACCTTTAGCTTCTGATTTTACGACCTGCAACTCTTTTGGTTCAACCTTGTTTCCACAAATAGCTGTTTTCAGCTGCCTGCACAGCACCATGACTACAGTGGCCCTGAGGGTCAAAACACTACATTTCCCAAATCACTACAATATTTTCCAAAATACCACATTTCCTAAAACACTACAGTTTCCATAACACTATGATATTTTCCCAGACAAAACAAAATGAAAATAAATTAGCAAACCATGAATATAAAAGCTAGAAGAGTTGATGTTCTATTTAATCCCCCTTTAAAGATTGCAAGAATTGTGTAGTGTTCATTGTATTTTTCCTTAATTTCGATTTACTGTATTTGGAGTATCTTTTACCCCAGTTTAAAGAGTTAAACAGGGAAACCCTGGTGGCTGTTGGATTAAGACACTGACCACAAACTGCAACATAACGGCAGACTGGTGTATTTAATCAAGCCAGTTATAAGTTCAACCCCAATATCCTTTTGCTAAATCATATTTTTTTTACAGTCATGTAATAAAAACAGTCCTGTAACAAACATTTTGTCTGCAGAAATAGCACAAGCTACTATTTTGGCTAATAATATTTTATATTTAGGTCATTATTTTATTGTTTATTATGTTGTTGCGTTGTTTATCATTTGTATATTATTTCCTCAGGAATTATTGCTAATTGTGCATCGTGTATGAAACTGATATAGTGAATTGAAAGCAACTCGTGTGATATTGTTAAAAGAGGTACAACAATGCACTCAAGCAAACCAGTTTAGACTCGAATATTTCAGTCCAAACATGGATCACATGGGTGGAAGCCCTTTGTCTAAAATATGTGAGGGACCAAACAAATACATCAGAGAGGCTGAAGAGCACTGAGATGAGTAAACCGGAGGAAGAGCAGCTGGCTTCGGGTTCAGAAGGAGAAGGGCCTCTCATTGTATGTTCCTGTTTATATCTCTGCCTGTATGCAGAACTGGAGGGGTTCTCTGGTTGTTGATCTAAAACGATTCCCATCAAAAAGAGAACAGAAGGACAGCAGGAAGACCAGTTCTCTAATGAGAACCTGCCTTCTTGATCTTCTTTTCATCTCTCTGCTTCACTTGGCAGGTTTCCATTACAGATCTGCAAAAAAATGAAGCGATATTTTTAAAATGCCGATAAAACACAATTGTGAGATGTCTGCGTTTCCATCGAGTAATGTTATGCGACTTCTCTCGTGATAACAAAAAGCATGGCGATAGATGTTCAAAACATTAGCAGGTTTATTTCTATTGCAGCCATCGCACTAGCCGTCATTATTCCCAATCGACGGTGACGTAAGCGTGTTATATAAGTTATAGTGGAAAGGCGGCCACATATGAGGGATTTCTGAGGTTTGAATTCAAAACTTCTTGATGATCCACTTAACTCTGAAGAGTTATGTGATGCAATAACAGCTCTTGTAGCTCCTGCTGCATCATGAGGAAGCCAGTTTCTACCGACAAGCATGTAACCATGTCATCATGTGACCTAGAAAAGCCAAAAAACTGTTTGCATTGCAGTTTTGCAAAATATGGCTGTTTGAATCGCCTGAAATACCACCTTATGCACAGTTTTTTTTTTAAATTGACATGTTTCCATTAGGCATATTTTATATACGCAATTTCAGTTTGTAAAAGTTGAGGGTTAATAGAGACCTGCTTAGTGATGGTCAATGTACATGACAGGGACAAAGCCAGACCTTCTCCCTCTGTCCACTCCTCGTCCCTATACTCCTACGGCTTAAATAAATACAGGCGGCCATGTTCTTTTTTCCCCCTTTCTGTCTTTTTTTTGTGTATGTAAATATACATACAGATATAGTTTTTCTGTTTTTAACCCTTATGCAACTATTGGCACATTTTTTGTTTTTTTAACTTTTATATTTGGATCATTTTAGCTGTGTTATTGTATACATTTTGGCAAAGGTGTTTATTTTATTTTTCTCCTTTAGATTTCCGCCTCAGTTAAAATATAATAATAAAAAAAAACCTCCCTATTAACACTATTTTTTGTACCACTGAAACCCATTAAAACTAATTCCACTATTTTTTTTTTATCAGATTGGACAAGTAACCTGTATTTTTTAAAATCCTAAAAATGAATGAATATTATTATTATCAGGACTGATGCTGGTTGACAAATATAATGCAGTGAAAAATTAAAAACATGTGTACCAAACATGTTAAGAGGGAAGTTTTTTTAAAACTGACATAACACAAAAAATATAATATAAAAAAATCAATATTGCCACTAATCATTGACCTATCCGAGACTGTGATAAACAATAACAACAACAATAAATATCATGAGTTATATGGAAAATAACCCCTATTTCATTTTTTAAAAAAAAACAGTGGCATCATGTGAACAAACAGGTATTTAATGGGCTAAAATCTTGAAAATGAATAAATATTTGGTAGTTATTATCAGGACTGATGTTGGTTGACAAATGTAACGCAGTGAAAGTTGAAAAAAATAGTTAATATCATATATTTATGGCACTTTTTAACACGGTACATTTTTGTACCAAATGTGTAATCAGTCAGAAAATTGAAACAGTAAATAACTTCAGTTCATCAAGAACTTTTCTGAGTTTTTGGATTGTTCCTTCAACATGGAGGCTTGCAAGAAAAACAAAAGCTTTCTTCACAAATTCAGCATAACACTGAAATAGTGATGGATATATAAATGAACATTTTGGGGTGAAGCATTCCTTTTAAAGCACATAAACCAGCCACACCTTTGCATTGGGTGACAAGAACCTCTTTCACCACCATGAACACATCCACTGTAGTTTATTTTCACTCAACCCCATATACACCATCCTGTCGCTGTAAATAATCACTGGAGCACCAAAAGTGGCTGAAAATCATCCCAAACAAATACATTACTACACCTGTTTAAGAAACATCAGCTAAAACTGCAAAGATGAGCTGTTCTGTGGAATTATGAAGACCTTTTTTCCAAAAATATCACTATATGTTTATGACCTTTAAAGGTTTTTCTGGGGTGCCACAGACAGGGTTACATGCCTCGTGCATTGTTTTCTTTCTGTGAGATTTGTTGACGATAAGAAAAACAAGGTAAGATTTTATAAGTTGTCATTCAAACTAAATTTCTAAAAATCAGGACAGAGAGAGATGTGGACCACAAATAAATATGTCTCAACCACAGCTTTTTGATATCTTGCAACATGTTCTCTTTAAGATATTATGTAGATCACATACTAAACATACCAAAAACACGTAAATGTAGGTCACATTATATTTAGCGGTTATGAAATGCTTTCTCATTCGCCTCCTACACAGACTCATGTGCATGCTCAGAGTTACACACATCGTAGAGTTCAAAGCTTCGGGGTCTCCAGTCAGTCTGTCCATTCATACAATCAGGGGAAGCCCAGTCGAGACTGGTGTGTCCCGGTACACTCAGACCCCCATTCCCCCGCAGCCAAGCACAATAAACACCCCCAGAGGTCGCCTTCAATCGCCGTGTCTTTGGTTTGATTCAGGTGGAGACCAAAATCACACCCGGCCGTGGCTACAGCGTATAAAAGAGAGTAAACAACCCGCCCTCAGGACCCCAGGCGACTGGGCGGGGGCCACTAAACATTTCCTCTGAGCAGGGGCCTTCAAAGGCATCAGTGGGGATGAGGTGGGGGTTGAGACAGAGGCAGTGGTCAACTGTTTTTTTTTTTTTTTCAAATTTGTTCTTGGCCTTGGTCGTGCTTAGAGAGGAGCTGGAAGAATAATGACAGGTTTCAAACATTTACCAATAAATTTCAATGACTTTTCCATGAGACTGAGGCAAATTTTCAAGACCAAAAACAGCGATACGACCATCGTTATTGGTGCTTTTTTATCACTACATAATGCCTTTTTAAAATATATACTTAAAAAAAGACTTCAGAACATGATTAGAATATTGTCGTATATTTAAATATAATTTAAGAACAGTATGTTATTTATGAAGGGGGAGGGCATGGTGCAAAAAGGGGGAGGCATGTCAAATAATGTTTCAAGCATTAGGGAGGGGCTGGTTTGTTATTTTGGCTTTAGGAGGTAGGAACATACAACTTTAAATGGCTGCATTTTGTATTTATTTTATAACTTTAAATGGCTGTATTTTGTATTTAGTTTACCACTGAGTTGATTTTGTAAAAAAAAAATGTGTCAATGTTTTTTCTTTAAATAAAATGTGGCTTGCTTATTTTTTTTATTATTTATTTTTTGTTTTTGCTATAAAAAATATTTTGGGAGAGGGCTTTTTTTTTCTTTAAAACACAGCTTGTGTTTTTATAGAGGTTTGTGAAACAAAATTCCATGACTTTTCCAAAACCTTTCAGGGTAAATTTAGTTTTCCATAACTTTTCCAGGCCTGGAAATTGCTATATGTAAATCCCATGACTTTTTTCATGTTTCAAGTGCAGTTTTTCATGACTGTACGAACCATTAAATGGGATATATGCATTTCTTAGAAAGACAGTTTACACTGCAGCGCCTTTAAAAAATTCAGTTTGGTATTTTCTCGTATTTCAGGTTTGGCTGCAATTTTCAACAGATGTCGCAAAAAAATAAATTGTGTCTCACAGCACGGCGAAGCACATTTCTACTCCTGTCAAACACAAAAACACACATATATAAATCTGTTTTACATCACACATAACTTTATTGTTATACACCATTTATCAATATGTCAGTTTTTTTTTAAATCATGTTTACATCTATTATCATGTGACACCTTTGGGTGGTTTTTCAACATTCCCCCATCGAGGAGCAGGGGCCTCCAGGAGCAAAACACATCCTGGTTGCACAGCTGGACGAGGGCCTAAAGGAGCCATCCAGGTGGAGGGGCGTAGTGAAGCCCTGCAGGGCAGGAATGTTGGCTGCACAAATAAACAGCTGACTTATGTTCTGCATGTAATGTACAGCATACACCTGCTAAAACATCACGCCAGGCTGCAGAAGGCAAGGACAGATGTACCGAGAGCGTAAAACATCATGAGGAAAATACAGCACGATGACAGCAGTCTGTGGTTTGCTCAGAAAGGCAGACAGTGATACAAGTGAGGAGAAGACACCGGAAACAAAACAGAGTTCATACGTATTTGTACCAATAAATGTCCATGACCTTTAGGCAAATTTTCAAGACTATACATTCTCTGAAAGGACCGTTGATAATGATTTTTAAAGGGGTTTAAAAGGCATGTTTTGTTTAAATAATTTTTACTGGTGATTTTTAAAGAAAGAAAATGGTGAATTCTTTCTTTTTTTTTTTTTAAATTTTGATGATTTTCAAAGAAAGCATGCCTTCCAAAACCGCACAAGTTAAAAATCACCAAAAATTACACGATTAATCCCAACCAGAAAAAGTAAAATAAAAAATTATCGTTGGGTTTTCAAATCTGAGATGGCATGAACTCTTCATGTAATATTATGCAGGTTTGTGACACAAAATTCCATGTTTTTTCCAAAACTTTCAGGGTATATTTAGTTTTCCAAATCTTTTCCAGGCTTCGAAAACCACTACTTACAAATTCCATAACTTTTTAAGGTTTTCCATAAACCTCCAAACTGTTGCTTAAACCACCTCAGTCACCTTAAATTGATTTCTGGTTTCATGACACTGACTCTAGTTTTGACAGAAAAGGCCACGTAGACAAACATTTTGTACATTTCTATTGGATTATATTGATATTCATTGCATTCAATGTTTAAAAAAAAGGCATAAAAAGTAAATTAACATGAGTAAAATGCCATGAAACATGAAGGCGATCATGGTGCACGATTCAAATACATCAATAAAATACAGCTGTACAAGATGAAGGCAGCACTCGGTCCCTTGTCTTCATGTTAGTAACATAGATTCTGTATTGCATCATTTGTGAAGAAAGAAAAGCAACCGCGCAACATTCCCAAAACGCACAAACTTCTCTCCTTAACCAGCAAGTCTGCAGCCTTCACGACGAGTTAACATCACTCTGAGCATTCAAATATTTTCAATACGTATCCAGTTAGTCCATTCAGTGTGTGGGGAGCCCTGCTGGGGAGACGGAGCACAGTGTGTGAGCGTCCCCGCAGGAGGAGGGAGCAGCTATTTCTAAAGAGGTAGAGGGCCAGTTTGGACAGTTGCATCGTTCCTCTGGGATTATACAGACAGCCGTGACCTCTCACCCCCTGCCAAAACTTTCGGATAATCTTCTAAGCAGCCAGATACACTTCCCGTTGATGTGTTTCTCTGGTTTGTAGTGCAATAACAGTTTCCTGCCCTGAAGTAAAAGATGTGAAATCAGACAACTGATCATTTTATGTTGCGTCAAAGTCGAAAGTTTCATTCGCCTTCTCTCCAACTTCTCATCTTCCCTCATCTCTAATAGTGCTGCATATTAAGATTCACCCGGCGCACCACAACTACCGAACATGAGCCAGAGTTGGCAGACTGCCAAATTTCTTTACATGATGCAACGTTGCATGAGCTCGCTCTTATTCTGAAATCCTCATCTGCACTGTGTGTGCGGCGCTGTTGGATTAGGTGAACAACGCGCTTCATTTACTTTAGCGTAGCGCTTCTGAAGCTCTGGATAAGGTACATTAAGTGTACCGTAAGTAGCTCAAAAAGGGCTGCAGTGAAAGCGGTTCTGTTCCTAAAGTAACACTGGTATTTGTAACTACGCTAAGAACTACAAAACCAGCTTTAGCACAGAGCCTTTTTCCATAGTATGTCACGTGGCTCGCAGAAAAAATGTTTCAAAAAAACAATAATCATTGCGTATTTAATATCTCAGGTTCAAACTGAGCAAATTGGCTTGATTTCTTTCAAAAACATGGGAAGAAGGCAATGGGCAACAAAGACAAGACAAAACCCCAAGTCAGCAAGAAATGAATGAAAAGTACAAAAAAATTACCTGAAAATTAGTTTAAAAAAAAGATTAAAAAAAATAAATACATAAAGGAAATTACCTGGAAAAAAATACTTGAAAATGATAAAAAAAATGGTAACACAATTTTAAATATGTAATTATGATAATTAGCAATAAATACAGTTGTTCCTTAGCTTTTTTTCCTCTTTTCCCTTGACAATTTCCCCTAATTGTTTTAAAAATAGTTTTCTAAACTACTTTCTTGCAATTTGTAGAACATTTCTCACCAAGTTGGTCATTGCCTTTTTTCTCTGTTTTTTTTTTTAAAAAAAAAATCGCATCAATTTGCTATGGGTTCAAAGGTTTCAATACTTGTGGAAGGCGGAAAGCAGCACAAGAAAAGTGATTTCACTCCAGGTAAATGAACATCATTTCCCATGAACCCGTGCTTTAGACATGTCTGCAATAACAGTAAGGAGGAGGGAATGCAGTAAAAGATTTTACAGCTATAAAATTGGAATAATGACTTTAAAAAAGAGCTTTGCTGATATTTTTGGGATATACAGACACATAATGCCACTCCAGTGAGTGATTTTAGATAACATGCCAGCATCGTGGAAGCTAAAAAGGTGTGACATTAAACACAACAGTGTCTGCCTCTCGTGTAACATATAACAGACGTGTCAGCAGTGCTCTCTAAAACAATAAAAATGACATAAAATTGCAATAAGAGGGATGCATGCATCTTGTTAAATCTCCCACGGTGGGTCGCACACATAACACGGCGCCAAAATTTGCTCGCAAATTTTCTGGTTAGCTGCAACTTTTTTAATAGCAACAAAGTTGTTTAGCTTTATAAAATTCATATAGGCTCAGAGTTCTTACAGCAGCTGCCATAGTGGATGCTGATTTAAATGAGACTACGGGAAGTAAACAACACGAACACGGTTCATTTTCTCAGAAAGACACATGAAAGAAATCCTTAACGAGAGGTGGCATTGAGTTAGAAAAGCCAGAACAACAGAAGCTCGCCAGGAAATGACTTCACCTCTCTAAAGTGAAAGCCAATATAAACATATTTTTAGACGCAACCAGACAGGCGAGCTGATACACGAGGCCGTTGTGGTCAGTTGGTCCCACTGTATCATCTGTCAATCTCAGAGTTTCCTCCTTAATATCACGCACAGCTATTTATAGTAGAATCCTTGGTGTGTTTTGACTTAATTTTAAAGTTAAAGAAATGTAGTTTAAGAGTAGCTAAGAGATTTAACATTACAGTACAATATTAGTTGTAACTCTTTAAGTCCTTTCACAACCCGAAACAGCAAAAATAAATTTCTCATCATGTTATTTGGATACATTTGTGTGTGAAAACAGCAAACAAACCAAAATCAGACGAACCAATGAGAACAGGAGTTCTCTCAAGATATAGACGTGATTCAATCAAAGTCTCACTTAAAAGTTTCATGAATTCCTCTACTATGTTCCTGAACTCATGCTGTTGATTTTAGACCTTACTCATTTAATCCAATTCAACCTGAAAGTAAACAAGGCGTGAATCATTGCAGATATCCACTTAGCCTTGACCGTTACTATGGGCAACCACCAAACACTGTACCTGAACCACAGTGTATTGGAAGAGTTGTGGAAGATACTTTTCGTGTTCAAACGCGTTTGTGACCTGTGCCAGTCAAAGTCTGCCAGTATTTAAGGCACGGCGGTTATGGTGCTTGACACTATTGTAAAAATGGAAGAGATCTGCTTCTTTCACTCAAAATATTGCTATGCACATGTGCTGCTGTAACTTGTGCTTATTAGCAACATATTCAGCTCTGAATGAAAGACTCAAGGCTCAGAAGAGTTCATTTAAAACTCTGTTGTGACACATGTAGTTTCTGAATGTCAGTTGTACTGTAGACAGTATAATCTCTTTTAACAGATGAAGAAAACATACATTCTAATCGTCTTTTTAATGTATAGATGATAAAATTAATGATAAAACCAACAGCCCACTATACACGGTTTAAAAAAAGCCCTTGATGATATTAGATATATGATGTATTTCCACTCCAGTCAGTTAAAATCTCCTGGGCTTTTAGAAGCAGCTGCAGCCTCTTTATATGGATACAAACATCACTGCTGGGGAGTGACAGCAGACTCTGCTGTCGCACCCACCAGCACACAGTGTCATTCAGTTTTTACCTCGACTCAGCTGCTCTCTGCACCAAGCTGCAGTACATCCCACGTACAGTAACTGAATGAACTGAGAAAGGTGTAATAAATACGATAAAAACTATGCATCCTCCACAGCAACCATCCCTTATTGGTTATTGGTCTGCAAAACTCAAACCAAAATGAGAAAAAAAATCCAAAGAAAAAAAAAAATCTCAAGTGCTGAGAAACAGATGCATCCCTACACCCTCCATGTAAAATGGTTTGAAATAAAAAATAAATACAATCTGTTCACTCCATGAGAGAAAAACAGTAATAAGTATGACTGAAGATCCTCAGAGGAGACTTTGTCATACTTAAAATTATGTTTTCAAATGTGATGAGAAACATTGTGTTGCGATAAGAGTAAAAAGAAGAGAGTTTGGAGAGTTTGATATGTGCACTGTGGTCACTGTGCGGTGTGTGTTACTGTGTCCAGCAGCGTCAGTGGGTGTGCTTGTCGCCTTCGGCTGACGGTGCCTCCTGGAGGAAAGGAGAGAAGGAGGAGCGCACGGTGCGACCGCAGAGTGCCTGCTGCACACGGAAGTTGTTCACCATACTCTTCTGTACTTCCTCTTCAGCTGAGGTGAAAAGAAGGCTCCGGAAGACCGCCAGCTACAGGGTGCAAATGAGACAGTCAGAAACTTATGAAGAGTGCTAACCCTTTCAAACCTGAGCAATTTGGCTTTATATTTACAAAACATGGGAAGATGGCAATAAGCAACAAAAGAAGAAATTGCCATAAAAATAGCAGGACATTTGTAAAAAGTTCAAGAAAATCATCTGAAAATTAGTTTAAAAAACATATAAGGCAAACAAGACTTATAATAGTTCTGTATCATAATTTTAAATATGCAATGATGGTAATTATAAATCTATTTTTTCTCTAGCTTTTCCCCCCCTAGGTATTGCCCTTGCTTTTTTTTTTTTTTTAAATCTAATTTCTACAAATTTGTGGACCATTTCTTATCATCAACACCCACCAGGGGCAAAAGGAGAGAGTTAAAAACTTTGTAAGAGTTAAAAAAGGAAAAAGAAAAGAAAGACAGACAATTATCTCTAAAAATATATGTAATTATGATAATTAACTATAAATATAGTTTTTCCCTCGTTTTTTTTTTTGTCTTGGCCCTGAAATGTTCTCGTCTTTCTAAAAATAATTTTCTAAATCTACTAATTTCTTGCAATTTGTGGAACATTTCTTACCAAGTTGCTCACTGCCTTTCTTTTTCCATGTTTTGCTCAAAGTCAGATCTTTATATTACATGCGAAAGGCATCTGAAAGCAGCACAAGTGATGCTGCTCCAGGTTTCAAGGGTTAAACAGGTTGATACAACACATACTCAGGCTGATTCCCTTCGTCGTCTGTGTAATACTAGCAGAGGGTAGGAGCCTTGAGGCACAAAATGATGCCGTGCAGGTTTGTTCAGCTCAGTGTAACTTTCATCACTGTTCAAAGAGTCGACACACGCCAACATGATTAGGAAAGTGAAATGTGGTCACAGAAAAGGATTTCTGTTTAGCCTCTGGAACCACTTTTAATATCACCGTTAAAGCATAGCTGCTACTTCAGGCTGAGTTTCACCTTGAAGGAGACAGGAGCCCTCTAGTGGTTGCTTCAGCTCTGCTTAAAGCTGCAGTAACTGATTTTTTGACCACTCGGAGGCAGCAGAACATCTGAAATAGCCCTCATTGTTGTTATGGGATGTGTGAGCTAACAGTTGTTTTCTAGACACTCAGCAGAGAGAAATATTAGCATTCATGTCTCTGGCCACCTGTTTAATGCAAGTCCGAAATTTAATTTGTTTTCAGTTCTGTTTTCTCCTGGAAATTGAATCGCTACAAGTTCCACTATATCCACCAGAGCTAGTTGCAACCTTTGTCTGTATACCGTTGGGTGGCAGGAGGTGTATCAGAGTTTTTAAGATGAAAACTTAAGATAAAATCTCCATACTTCCTGTGTTTTAAAACAAGAATGATTAAAGATTGTAAGCCAGAAAACCAAACCAACAAGCTGGAAGAGAGTAAAAACTCTACATAACTGCAGACTTGGATTATATTTTTCTGTGGGTCACTGTAAGCAATACTTTTTACTTTACACATAGTCATTTAATCCACTGTTAATATCATAAATGTGGATTACAGCAGCTTTAAGATGAACTAAACCAGTGATATTAAAGGGACAGTTCACCTTCAAATCAAAAATACACATTTTTCCTCTTACCTGTAGTGTAATCTGGATTGTTTTAGTGTGAGTTGTCCAGTGTTGGAGATATTGGCCGAAGAGATGTCTGCCTTTTCGCCAATATAATCAAACTACATGGCGCTCAGATTGTGGTGCTAAAAGAGCCGAAAAATTCATTTGAAAAACTACACAGCAATGTCTCCTACCAGAAATCATGACCCGTTTACTCAACTCAACCTTGTTTTGAGCAGTTTCATGTTCTAAACTATTTTCTTTCTGCAAAACTACACCCACCAACCCAAATACTGCGCAGAGGGACGCATGCATCTAACCGTGGACTGGATCCTCATGCTCGTGACTGTATGAGATGTAAACATTAATGGCATCCTCCTCAAATGAAAACTGTTCACAACAAGATCGAGTAACTGTGTCATGATTTTTGTAAGGAGACATTGCTGTTGAGTTTTTCAAATGTATTTTTTGGTGCTTTGAGCACCACAAGCCATCTAAGTCCATTATATTATATATTGAAAGATCTCTACGGCCGACATCTTCAACACTCTGCAAGTCACACCAAAAAATCTAGATTAATTAATAGCGCTACAGGTAAGAGGAAAAATATGTTTTGATGTATTTCAGGGTGAACTGTGCCTTCAAGGATGTAGCTCAATATAAAAATATAATAAACAATAACATCAAGTTAAAAATTTTCACAAAAATCAGTGTGAAGAAACACAAACACACCTGGTCATGGCTGACTTCTATGTGTTGCTTCATAACGATCCAGGAGACGGACTCCGTCAGAGGGGGCGTTGTCAGAGAGCCGTGGTAGGTCCAGTAGTCATCAGTGTTGGTGGGTAACAGACAGGCAGGGTCGAACCTGGTAAACTCCACTACGCTGCCCTACAGAGAGACAGATGAGTACACACAGAGTTATTTAAGCTGTATGTTGAATTAACTTAATGTTGCAGGAAAGAGACATCGCTGTTCACACACAGGTTCGAATAATTTAATTATTCTATAATACAATAAATAAGATATTTAAAATACCATTATAATTATAACAAAAAATGTGCTAAAATACCAATCTGTATCCTTACAGCGCAGACTAATATAATGACAGAGGACTGAAGCTATCATGTAAATATTACAACCTTCATTATCTAATCATTATTCATTATAAAATAAGTCACATTAGTACTGCACTATGAGTGTTATACAACTGTTGCATTTCCTCTTACTGGGCTAACACCTGCCTTATCAGACATTATTAGCGATAAGAAGTGTGACAGCAGTGATGTAAAAGAAAGGCAACCTTTGACCTCCAGTCAGTCACCTCAAACACGTATAAAGGCCAACATAGATATGTATAAACCTATTATCAGGAAAATATATCTCAATAAAGACCATCGTTATGTAACATCTGTTAGTAAATACAAGGATGCTGATTGTTTTAGCATTAAGATGTGTGAATTCTAAAGTGGCAAATTTCTAAGTAATAAATAACATAAAATAATGTATAAAATATTTCTTTACCCCCTAGTGTTTCCAGGGCTGACACTGTGCAGTTGTTTAGCATGCAAAAATGACTTATAAAGTAGGGATGTACAAATATCAGCACATCATCTGTATTGGCAAATTAAATATCACCCCAAAAAGACACAAAACTACAAGAAAAAACTTAAATTATGGGACATCAATTAGTTGAAATATGACCCATTTGCCCTGCTAATGTCGAATGCCTTAGAGAGAGCATCATCTAAGACTGCTGAAGAGGGAAAGAAGCGGATTTGTTTAAAATTTGTTATATAAAGAATAAATATTTTTTTACATGTAACCTTGGGTAAAGTAGTTTAACTGTTTACCTAATAAATGTGTACATTTTGAAAAGCACTGTGTTTTATGTATGCATCTGCCACCAGTGGGCTATCACAATAAGAGTAGGGGGAGTGACTTTACATTCTCTGCAATTACATGGAAAAACATAAGTGCATATCTAGAAAAAAAACAGGAAGAAACCAAGGCACTCGTCTAGGAAAAAAAGGACAATTTATTACACCGTGATAAAAGCATTTTATTTTATTTTTTCTTAAAGACTAACGTCTTGGGTTTCTCTTTGTTTTTCTATAATTGTTCATGAACTTTACCAAAGAGCTTTTGTACAATTACTAGTTTCAAGTAGCTCTCCTGTGTTTTGGCTTTTTATCACACGTGCATATATTGTTATCAGCAGCTGGTCAAAATGAGTCAGAAAATATCGGCAAATTAGCCAATATTGTGCATTCTTAATCCTAACAATAGCTTTTAATAGGTTTTAAAAAGTGTCACCAGTACTCACATATTCTGACTCCTGTGAAAGAGACCTGTCTGTCCTGCAGCGTCTCTACTGAACCACTAGACGGCATCGGTATTTACTTTCAAGTGAAATGTGGTTACCTTTCATTACCAGATTTTAAATCGATTTTTTTCATGGTCACAAATAGGGTCACTATCTGATCAGCACGTCATCCTAAAAAGATGAGGTGTGTATGTGTGTGAGTGGACTGACCTTGTGTCTGATAGCAGGCAGAGCGTCGACCAGTTTCTGCAGCCCCTCGTGTCTCTTTCCCACCTACACAGGGATTAGACGTTAATCTGGGTTGTACTCACTGTTTGAACTGCATATACAACACACACCACATCATGTGTACAGCACTGCATCACATAAACAGGTCAAGCTGCAGAACGTGTACAGTGTCAACAACGTAAACTGTATCTGTGTACTTAAATCAATGTTTACTCTGTAATTACTGCAGGGATATTAAAGTGTGTGTGTGTGTGTGTGTGTGTGTGTGTGTGTGTGTGTGTGGTGTACCTTAAGAAAGACCCCAATGACAGCTAGTCCGTTGTCCTCCATCACTGCCTCCTCGAACAAACTGTACTTGTCAGAGTTCCAGTGGACCAAGTGGAGCTGAGAAAACACACAGCATACAAACATCATGAGTCTGTCTGTGTGTGCGACCATACACCATGACCTTGACCTTTTAAACACCTCTGCCCTGATCACAGGTCCACTCATTCGGTCCTTGCCTTATTTTTTTTCCTTCAAAATAAGAGTTTATTCTTTGACTGTTTGATTTGGAATGAGTTTTGTCTTTTTAACATGACATACCATTTACTGTAAACTAAGAAAACCTAGAATTACCGCAAACCCGTCAAGATCCTTACAATGAGCAGTTTCAAGGTGGACACCCAAGATTGGTGTCTCCAGTTCAGTATCTAAACCAAATGTCTCCCCGTCTCTTCCTGATTCATGGTGTTGAGAAATGGTGTGTCTTTGCAGAACATAATGATGTCAGAGTGAAGGTGACCTTTTTGATATATATATATATATATATATATATATATATACACACTCATCACTGTGGAATTTTGTCATAATTAGCTCATGAATTCTTGAGTTATGGCCAAAAACATGTTTTTTGAGGTCAGAGTGATCTTGACCTTTAACTTTTGACCACCAAATACAACTCAGTTCATTCCAGAGCCAAAGTGGATGATTGTACCAGTTTTGAAGAAATTCCCTCAAGAGCTTTTTGAGATATTGTATTCACAGGAATAAGACGGACATAAGGTCACAATAACTTTGACTTTGACCTCCAAATTGTAATCAAGTTGTCCTTGACTCAAAGTGTAAAATAAAAGGGGGGGTTCTTGAGGTATCACGTTGGTGAGAATGAGACACACAAAGTCACTGTGACCTTTAACCCTTTGAAACCTGAGCAAAATGGGAAGAGAACCATGAGCAACTTGAAAAAAAAAATGACCGTAAAAATTAGCAATAAATTAGTGAAAAGGTACAAGAAAATAAGGTGAAAGTAAAAAAAAAAATAAAATTAAATAGAATAAAGGTATGTAAAAAAAAAGACCTCAAGAAAGATATATATAAATACATAATTAAATACAGAGAGAATTATAAATATAGTTTTCTGGACATTTTGCCCTATTCTTTTTATCATATTTAACAATCCCCACAGCTAATTTCTACATCATTTAAATAAAGGTGCAACGTGGTGCATGTGTAAATGAGGATCAGGCATTTTTCTGCATGTAGAAAACTACCAGTGACAGTAAACTGTGGCAGAAATAATGTGAAAATATAGATTTAAATTAATTTTCTATGATCAGGTATGAAATATACATGAAGATTAAAACATTTAGAGTCAAGCACAGCTCTAATCATCTGCACATTGTCACTGACAGCAAAGACACGTGTGCAAAAAGCATCCATTCACAAGACAGCACAAAGATGTCAGTCATCACTGTAATTTGATCCTCTGCATACACACACAGACATAAAAAACCTGCTGAGTGATGACAGCATGGACACGGACACATTCCCAACACCACCAACAAGGGCTTGGCTGAGGACACACATGCACAGTCAGTGGAACCTGTTGTTACGTAAGTGTGCTGTTAATGGAACAACATGAAAATAGATGTTCTGTGGTGGAACGTGAGCTTGGACACCAGTTTCAAATACCACCTGCGGAGAGACAAATACACTGTCTTTGTTTGATGTAAATTTACTGATATAAAAAAATGGCGAAATACCGCTGGATCAAAGACCCTGGCAGCGTTTCTGATACCAGTCAGCTAGTACAGAAATAGCATGATAAATCTCAATAACAATACTCTCAGTATTTTTCCAGGCATAATTTCAAGGACACTTCAAGGAATGGAAAATAAATGGGACTGCAAAGTAAGTCAACATTTACAGTGTTTAAACAGTGCAGAGTTTCATTTGCTTTCTTCCAGATCTCCTTTCTTCTTTTAACCCTTAAGAGACTCTCTCTCTTACATAGTTTGTTGAAACCTACATAACTTGAGTCTTTCCATTCAATGACCTGGTCACATGGTCACACACACACGCACACACACACACACACACACACCTGCCATACATGTGACTGCAGGGCCTCTTTGCTAAACACGCTTCATTAATCCAGCAGAGCAAGCAGGTCTTTTCAGAGCAACAACTGAGGGTGTGTACAACAAAGCTAAAGATGCAGCGATACTGCTGTTAATGAGGCGCTTGTGCAGCATCATCAGTCCAGCCCTGTACTATTTAATTGCTCCAAAAATGAATAAATCTATTGCTTAGTATAATATCATTCCTACAAAGCACAGAATATGACCGTGGCTACAATATCCTGAATTTGATGCAGATCATGTAAACAGTGTATTTTATTTAGATATTCTGAATTCGAAGAAATCCCAATACAGATATCTCTGTTAATATTCCATCCATCAATATATATGTACAAGCCTTATTTTGATGCTTTTTTTAAAACCCTTATGTACCCTTAAAAACTGGGTTTTTTTTACTTTCCAGAATAATTACAAATTGTGATGTAAAAAATATTAGTGGTTGTTAGTTTATTGGTAAAGCTATTAGAAACAATACTTTACAACTATTATCACTGAAAATTCCTTGACTAGAGCTGCAAAAATAGTTAAAATTGTAATTTGATCAAGGTCATATTGTTTTGAGGGCTTTATTGCATTAGCAGAATGACAGGTTATTAGATCCAGGTATTTCTGTTTCTATATTTGTTTATATCTGTCTACACAATGCAGTGATCCCTCAAATACGGTTATCAGACACTTGTGACAGAGATATGTAATGGAGGTAATGGAACAGAGATTGTCATTGGATTTTCAAAAATCTGATGGTCCTTCAACACATCATGTGTTATTATACAGGTCTTTAAAACAAAAATTCTCAAGATTTTTCCAAAACTTTTAGGGTATATTAGGTTTTCCAAAACTTCTCCAGGCCCTGGAAGGTATCTGCACATTCCATGACTTTTCCAGGTTTTTCATGACCATAAGAACCCTGCTCATAAATGTTCTCGACCATATTGCAGAAAAATGCAGCATCCCAGCAAGATTTAAGTTTCACGCTGACCACCTGCTGTGTGCTAATGTATGAAAGTTACAGCACAGTACCTCTGCAGGGAACAGTTTCCTGTCCACAGTGTGCTCTGACCCCCAGGCGTTGCTCTCCCCCCAGTGGAAGTGGAACTGGCACAATCTGTATTTGTCTTGCAGGGGGCCTCCTTTCAGCGCTGTGCCACAAAATAAAGGGACGCATAGGTCAATGCATCATAGTTTGACTTCACAGATTTTGCAGTCATTATAAAAGAATAAAACACGTGTCCTCCAAAGGAATCAGATCATATTTAAAACAGGGTTCCTAAAGCGTTAGGCAAGTTAGATTTAAGACTTTTTAAGACTTTTTTAATGCTTCCTTGCAAAAATATAAGACCAATTTTACAATGACTAAAACTTATTTTAAAAAAAAAGAAGCACGAACCAACATCATTTATTCAGAGTTAAGGACAATTTAGACCCAAATGTGTATTGTAACATATAACATGACTTGGCGATTGTGTTTTTGTAATTGTGATTTTACAATGCAACGTCAGAAAAAAAATGTTGGAAAAAATACTGCTTCCAAGCATCTTAGCATTTTTATGACTGTTGACAGATGTATTTAAGGCATTTTGATACCAATCAAGGCTTTATTTTTACATTACTGAATTCAATGCCTTTTAAGTATTTTTAAGGATTGGCAGGAACCCTGTGTAACTGTCTTGTCTTTTTTTTGTTTCCTCTTTCAAAAAGGAGGAAATGATGACAGGACATCTGCTGAGGAACTCATTGTTCAGACAGTAACACTGACCTAGAAACCTCTGAGAAATATTATATAGCAAAGACAACAATAACCAACGCAGCATGACTTTATTGCGCCTGTAAACTGTTGATCACCGCCAGTAATACTACAATCAGATAAGGAGGGTAACATGCAGCTGTAATCATAAACATCCATTTGAAGAATGAATCTGTACTTATAGTACCTGCATTGTTTCTTTGTTTATTTTACTGGTAATAAAATACTCTTCTCAAGGTTTCGCTGTTACAAACCTGTTATTGTTCTCAGCACCAGACTGAGCTCATGATACACAGACTGAGGACATGTGACACCTATAAAGCAGCTAATTTTGCAGCTTTAAAACATTTTTATTTTGACCAAAATTAAGTTTATATTTAGTTTTGGTGGTTTGGAAAGTTATACGGTGATTTTGGTATAGCCCCGTAATTATACCAAAATTATAAACACTTTGAAGACAACAGTTGTTGAGGTCAGGACAGACACGCGAGTCACATGACAGTCACCACATCCACGTGACGGCTGTGGTTTTTATCAGCAGCGTTAGGTGTAGCATTGATTACAGGATTTCACAACCGACAGAGGGCTATTTAAGGGGGGTGAACAGGGAGATAATCCTCATATAGATCAAAACATGCATTCCCCTTCCTGAGATCTACTTGTTCCCAATCTAGTGGTCAATACTGAGGAACAAATCATTATGTTACATCCTAGATTTCTTTTTTTTTTTGCAAGACTGAGAGGCTTCAAATATATCTTCAGATTTTTTTAAGACAATAAAGAAATAGAAAACACAGAAGAGTACTTACTGGACTTGTCTGCTGTGTCATCGTACTCAACCAAAAAGGAGTAGCCGTTGTTCCAGATCTGTTGGCAGGTCTGCGGGTCGTAATCAGTGACCAGAGGCTTCAGCTCCGTATCGAAGACGCTCTTTCTCACAACGATGTCAATTGGAGACTGACGATCGCCTCCTGGTACCGCGAGGGGTCCCTGCCACATGGGATGCACTGGAGGAGAGGAAGAGGAGAAGAAGACAGAGAGGAAGTTCAGAAAAAGAGAAATTTAAACTGATCCACAGACAGAAACTTACAGGGTCTGCTGTCCATGAAAAAGACTGGAAACCAAAAATGCTGACACCCACTTTTCATGTTGTGCTCTGCTGCTTCCCGCATCCTAACGCAGTCCATTTTAAGAGAGAAAACTCCTTACTATATTAATAAAAAAACTACACGTGTCAGGATAGACACACGCAACCCTTCCTCTTCCTTGAGCCGTTAAAAAGAACTGAATGAAAGAAGGAGCAAGTGAGCAATAGTACTTCCTTCTAGTCCTCTTACTGTTTTTTTCCTAAAAGGAAATCACAAAATAAGAGAGAAGTGGGCTGGCTGTACAGAAAGTGACACACGGAATGTCCTGGCACGCCCCCAGCTCCCCTCCACAGCGGGGGAATCAGACCAGGACCTCTGGCCGGTCAAACCGCCAGCTCAGGCCAACGTCTGTCAAGGGACCTGACTTCTAATTACTCGCTCACTTTCCCTGCCTCCCTCTGCCTTATTTTCCTTTAGCCTTGAAATCCACCCAAACGACAGAAACTCCACTTGTACAATGTTCTACTTATTAAATCAAAAAAGCTCCGTTTAAAAGTTTTCCTCCCTCTCCTGACCAAAAGAAGAAATCTTTCAAGTGTTATCAAAGGGCGCAAAAGCAGTCTATTGTTTTCCTCTCCATTCATCCAGCTTAGGGCTTGAGGTTTCCACTGAGAGCCAAGCGAACAGGTCTGACTGGGAGATGACCCTCATCTTCATCAGATTTCAGCTGCTCCTCCTGGGGGAGTTGGCCGCCTGACTCTTGTTATGGCACAGACACAAAATAACTGCATGCGAAGCCATTTATGTTCATTTTGTCAGCTGTGAAGTTGTTCTGATTCGTGTCAGTGTCACCGTGTCACTCTGCAGTGCTCCTGGAAATGTCACGAAGAGCTCTAAAAACGCCTGCTGAATCTTCTGAATCAACTGCCACATGAACCTGAAAGTACATTTGATTCATGCAAACGCATCTGTCCTCAGGGGTCTTGCACATATTTACAATTGGATTCAGTGTGTTCATTTCTTGGATCTAGAAAGATGACTGGATATCATTCATTTCTATAGAAGTTGCTCAGCGGTGCACTGCTCCTGCACTGTGTGACCCACTGAGCAGCCGTACTGCAGACTTCCGCCAGCAGAGCCGACGACTTCAGGTTTAGTGCTTCGTTGACTGAAATGGGGATAAAATTATTCAATTCTGTGGCTAATTTAGACTTTCAAATTGATACTTGAGCGAACGTTTAAAATCCTGATAGTGAAACAAGTCATTTAGCAGGGGTTGCAACTACGGTTGCAGAAATATATCAGTTTCAAGGTTTACCTTGATATAGAAGTAGACAGTTGTTGTACTGTGTATATTTGCTATCTGTGATATTAATGCAACTGGACTAATAATCTCAACTTTTTTTGCTATTTTTTAAAAGGGAGACTTCACATATGCTTCCATTGAATAATGAGTTTCAAGTTTCAATTCAAGTAATAAAATGTTTGTTCAACCAAAAATGTTTTTGATGTGATGAATACTTAAAATAAATGCCTTCTGAGGAGAAACACATTTTATTGTGAAGCATTAAAATGTTGGTTTGCAATGGCAGCGCATTAACACAGCCTTAACAGGACTGTGGGAAAGCAAAGGTAAAACGGCTAATATGTTAAAGCATGAACACAAATACTTGTTTAAATTCAGTCAGACAATAAGAAAGAGCAAAACATATGGAAACTTCTTTCAAAGAGCTTTTTGTTTAATTGCAAACACAGACACAAATGTGTTGAGCCAGTCAGTTTGACTAAAGGTACGGCTTTGGTTTGAAGGAGGAGTCATATTCAGTTCTTGACAATATTTTCCAAAGCTTGGGTTTTGGATTTGTAAATGTGTTTTTCCTAAACTCCAGGCAGTCACTGGTTTCCATTTTTTTCTGTACAGTGTAAAAATCAACTTGCAGACAGCAAGTGCCAGTGGATACTTATTTAAAAACTCTCCCATTAAATAAATTAGACAGCAATGAAAGCAGTCAAGATGTCCACTGTGAGACTGCAAGTCTTGGGACGTTCATTTCCGTAGCAATAAAAATATAAGTGGAAGTTAGCTTTTCTGGGATTTTTGCTCCCTGAATAAAGGTTTTCTGACTGTACTTGTGTGCTATCTCTAAAAAGATCAACTCAGAGTTTTCAGGTTGTAGATTAAGGTTGAGTATAAGGTATTGGGTTTGCTAAATGCACTGAAGGAGGCAAGATTTGTCACCAATCTGAGATGAGGTTGCACCTGAGAGGCTAAACTTCAAGATCTGAGCTCTCATGCGTTTAAATGATGGCTGCATGTTTCCTTACTTCAGGGAAGTACAGACTCTATCACTTTCTTGCAAGTGATGTTTGATATTTTTACCTGAGAAATGTAAAGATACATTTACAAAGTAATATAGCATGAGGACAGATGAAAGGGCAGGGCAATGGACTGACAAAAAACCTCTCATTTCTAGTAAACCACTTCAAAGCCAAACCAAAAGCCTTTTAATAAAGCTTTGGACAGACAGTGCCCAGTACAACAAGCTTGTTAAAGTTAAATATGAACTCTATTTATCATGGGTGAACATAAAAGCTCAGCCGCACTGCCCTATTTACCACTTTCAACTGTTTTTTTCTTCTTTTTTTGGATGTCGTCTCTGAGGTTGAACTTGGCATGAGATGGTGAACAAGACAAGGTTCGAGTTATTGGGTGCGGTGAGGAAGTTGTTGGTACTCGTCAGACGAGCTTGGATGTCACGAATATTCAATGGACACATCAAAAGCAAAGATGATGACTCATACCAGAGGTCTGACATGTAAAGCAGTGATATTCAACTTAAGGCTCGCGGGCCAAATCTGGGCCCTAATAGGGTGCTGGGTTGCCCCCAACCAATTTTTAATTCATGATAAAAAATAAAGTGATTCACACTGAGAATTTTTTTTGTACTTTAAGTGTAAATAAGGTGCTTGAGAGCATAAAACAAATAGAGCTAGAACTAGATAGTAGATCATATAGACCCCAAAAGAGTCCAAAGCCTCTAATGTCCTAAATCCTGGAAATGTCCTGTGATCTTAGAAATGTCCTAAAATTATGAAACATCTTAAAATCCTAGAAACTTTTCCAAAATCTCAGAAATGTTAGAAAATCCTTTAAATATTCTTAAATCCCAGAAACATCCTAAGATGCTAGAAATGTCAGACATTCCTAACGTACTAAAATCCAAGAAATCTGCTTCAATCATAGAAACATCCCAAAATGTCCTGAAATCCTAGAAATGTGCTTAAAAATCCAAGAAACATCACAAATCCCAGAAATGTCCTGAAATCCTAGAAACGTCTTAAAATCAGAGAACTTTCCTAAAATATTAGAAACATACTCAAATCCCAGAAACGTCTGAAAATCCTAGAAATGTCCAAAAATCAAAGAAATGTCCTAATATCCTAGAAACGTCTTAAAATGTGAGAAATGTCCTAAAATTCTAGAAACATCTATGGGGCTGCTGTAACTGGCTCCTGGTCTCCTGTCATTTTGCAAATGTGGCCCTCAAGCAAAGAAAAATGGGTTTCTCTGTTTAATAAATCCATTTATTCATACAGGATTGCCACTGACTTTGAATTTTTCCTTTAATATAATCTATATATCAAATCAAATGTCAAGCTTCAATAAGGATTTCGTGGAGATGTGATGAAGGCATGACATAATTAAAGTGTGTTAAATTTTTTGACGAAAACAGACTCTGAAAGTGCATTTGATAACATCATTCCTAACACTATACATGTGAGTTGACATAAAGGCCCCTGCATGTAGGTCAAAGGGCCTCAGTCGCCCCCTCTAGCAGAGATATCGATACCTGATTGAAAAACCTGGAGCTGGATTTCTGTTTCAAACACAGCTGGATCAACAGAGTCTGTTAGACCCAAATCCAGTAAAGAGGACACTCCAGTCCAGGCTTTCCAAAACTCTCCATGCACGTTTTCAGATGACAACAAAAGTGACCATTAATTGAGGCTGTGTGACCAACAATGTTAGGCCTAAAAGCCCCCCAAAAAGCCCAAAAACCAAATCACTGACATTTTTACACACACATGCCACCGGAAATATCTGACATTAGCATGTTTCCGTGTGATACTGAGCTGCTGTGTCACGCTGGAGGGGAAAAAAACAACAAAACAAATGTGAAAAAACTCACTCTGCGACAGGACATATTTGCTGGAGCACGCCGTGAGGTTGCATCTCCTGACCGGTGTTATCCGGTGAGTCCTGGCGTGTTTGACGAGCTGACGGTGGAGCTGAGAAGCCAGAGGTCTTATTACGGATGACAAAGTCACCATATTGATCAAGCTAACGTTAACGAGCTTCAAAACGAGCGGCTGCACGAGGCGCTACAAACCCCCTTTACCGGCTGTCCTCGCGGTGGTTCACGCGAAGTTAACGGTTGGCTAAAGTGTTTTTAAGTCCGCGGAAGTTAGCTCTTAAAACAACACCGTCGGCTGGTCTCCGTCTCTGCCTCCTAATGTTACCGTTTGCGTTGAGGCGGGGTGAGGTCCGATTCACACACATTCAAAATGTGACCGCAAAAACAACAACAACCGTTTCTCCTGAAGCTGTGGCGCCACTTTAACCGGGTTAAAACGTGTCCTTGTCGGTCCAGACTCTCGATAAAAGATAAGATAAACGGCCGCTTTTGCTTAACTGTTTACTCGGCAGGACAGACCGGGGAGAGGGGGGCTGCTGGGACCGTCCTGACCAATCAGAGGCCTCCGCTGAGGGGCGTCACCGATGATGATCATAATGATGATGAGGATGAAGATAATTTAAAAAAATAACGTTTTTTAAATTATTTATTGATTTTTGTACCCCTGGCATATGTTCTGTATTATTATAAATTGTTTATGCTGTTGAATTTTGTAAACCTGACATATTGAATTCAGTGTATATTGTTTATTGGGAGTATTCACTTCCTTTAGTTTAATAAAAGTACCAGTGGTGGAATTTAGCTTATTACACTTACTCAAGTAATGTATTTAAGTAAAAATTTAAGGTATTTGAAATTTACCTGAGTCTACTCTTTTTATCCTGTCTTGACAGACATAGACAATTTGGGGGGCTATTTTTATTTATTTTTTTTATTTTTTAGATCTCTGAATTGGTTACTTTGGCAACTATTTTGATGAACATTTTTGTCATTTCTTTTTTTTAATAGTTTTGAATTAAATGTGTGGTTTTAATTTTTTTTCTTTTTATTTACTGGAAGAGTTTCACATTTTTGTGGGTTTTGTTTTTATTTGATTTAATTATCTTTTAAAATTTTGATTTTATTTATTTTACTTTTATTTTTTTATTTTATTTTTTATTTAGGTAAAGGAACTGAAATGTAGTAGTACAACACTGTGAAAATACTCTGTTAAGAGTAGAAGTCCTGCATTGAATAATAATGATAATCAGGAAAGTGTACTTTATGTATGGACAGTAAAATAACTCAATTCAGAAAACCTATGACAAAAAAATCAAGACTATTCAAAAAGGAAAAAACAAATACAAAAAAACCCTCAACTTATTCAAAAGAAGGAAAATAAAGTAAAATAAAATAAAATAAATGTTTATCACAATAGTTGCCAAAGTGACCAACTCATAAAGATCTAAAAATAAAAACACTCCCAAACACAACTGCTGGGTAGTTTAATACATAACTGGTCATTTAAAGTCAAGTGTGTGTGTGTGTGTGTGTGTGTGTGTGTGTGTGTGTGTGTGTGTGTGTGTGTGTTGCATCATGGTAACTCTTCTCAACAGTGTCACACTCTGTGCAGCGCTGACCACATGACTGGAGGACTTTAATCCCTGAACCAAACAAACATAAAATTTGGGACACCAAGAAAACAAATTCATATGCTGATGATGGCTAACACAGATAAAAACAAGCTGGTTTCTGTGATTTTAGTGTTTACTTTAGATCATTTTCTGAACCTTCAGACAGTCGTGACAAACAGGCCCTGAAAATGACATAAATTTCCAAAACTTTATAAACTGGCCATATGGATTATTTTCCAAGGTTTCCACAAATTTTCATGAACAAAATTTCTAAACTTTTCCATGTCGTTTCAAGGACCTATAATATTTTTTTTCTTGCCCCTCATGCCAGGCATACAGTATATATCAGATTCAAAATCTATTAATTATAATTTTTTTAAATTATTTCAGAAATTAAATGTTATAACAAAATATTTTCATGTTATAACAAGGTGTTTGTCCACATTTTTACAAGATATCTTTTTATTGCTAAAAAAGTGTCTTTTCTTGTTAGAAAATTTTCATTTTAACAAGATATTTTTAATTTTTTTACAAAATATTTTAACATTATAACAAGATGTTTTCACTTTATAACAAGAAACTTTTGTTGAAAAATTTTCATAATAACATCAAAAAAAGTTTGTTTTTTCTTGTTTTAATTCATCATGAAAATATCAAGAAAACTTAAAACAAGAAAAGTTCTTTGTATCACATGAACACATCTTGTAAAAATGTGCAAATATCTTGTTATAACAAGAAACTTTTCATGTTATTACCTAGCAGTGATCAGTTTTCTTCTAGCCTGGCACTTATACACTTTTGTATGGAAAGTTCTCCACAGAAAATTACTGTGACAATTTCATACATAGAAACTTCCATGACTTTTCCAAAACTTTCAATGGTTTTTACCAATTCCATGACTTTTCCAGGTTTCCCATGATTGTTGGAACCCTGATTTCCCCTAGCTGTGTTTATTCAAATGGGATGGATATGTAATGTGTTTAAAAACATGCAAAATGATTGTATTTATCTTTTTTTTCCATCAAAATGAAAGAGAGAAAAACAAGAAAAACACAAGAAGCCTCTGCATGAATTGAGTTTATTGTCTTCATCAAATTGGTCCAAATGGCTCTTGTAGCCTTTCAACAACAAGTCAGATCACAATGAAATATGAAACTATGGACACAGACTGAAAAAGACAGCAGGAGCTCAACTGCTGCACTTTGTGTGCAAAAAAGGTTCCTCTGTTATTTCAGTGCAGGACTCCACCGCCATCAGATTCACCTCTGCAGTATGAAAAACAACGACTGGTTCAGGTCAAACCACTTCTCCGTCTCTGGATCTGTCTTTAACCGTCTAAACAAGCAAACCCTCTCTGCTCCAACAGAACCAAGTCATACTAATAAATAGTGACTGTAACACGTTAACATTTAACTATTTCTAGCCTGGATCTAAGCTGCGTGTGCTTAGCCGGAGCCTTTAGGATACAGTGCAGTTTGACAGAGAGGCATGTTCGCGCCGCTGTGCTGCTCCACGGCTGTTTCTGAGTCACTTTTTTTTGATTCTCCAAGAGCGGGATGCCTCACTGTGGCGGTGTAATGGAGGGCATGGTTACAAATTTGCAGCCAAAACATGTTAAATCTAGAAAAGAGGTAGCAAACTAACACCCCCCGTGGCACAACGTGGCCAAACTCTCCGTCAGTGCCTCTGTGCTTCACCAACCCGATAAAAGACATCAACAGCACCGACAGACTCGCGGGTCTGTCCGTTACCGTCCTCTTCACGACTGAGATCAATATTACAACCCAAGAAAAATGTTTTGGTTTTTAAATCTTTTTTTTTTTTTTTTTACCTGACCACAAAGCACAAAACACCCTGACTTGTGTAGCATGAGAAATACAGTACGTTTATAAAAAATACAAAAAAAAGCACTTTTTTTAACCATCAAGTGAACTATTTTATAGGGACCAGAAATAATAAAAATAACAAAAAAGAAGCTGTATGTGTTTTCCAAAACGTTTTAAAATGTAGAACCTATTTACAGCATCATGTCAGAGCAGAGGGAGTATGAAAGCACAAACACAGAGTTGAGGGGGAGGAAGTGACGAAAGACCAACCAGGGCAGTAAACTGTTCGCAAAAAGAGGTGTTTTATTCAAACCTTCTGTCAGTCTTGAGTCAAAACGAAACGCGTTCAAAGAGTTCGCAGTCCTTGAGGAGACCGGGAGGGAGGGGTTAATCCAGAGCGATGATGTCGTCATCATCATCGTTGTCAGTGGGGGCGGCTGCTGCACTTGATTGGTCCGTCCGGGGGCGCTTGCTGGAGGCCTCGCCAGTTTCTACATCCGAGTGCCTCCTCTTGGTGCCGCTGGTCGCTGCTGCAGCGGCGGAGCTGGACGACGCCCCTTCCTCCTCGTCAGAGTCAACGATCATGACGTCATCCTCCTCTGCTGGAGCTGAAAAGTGGCGGATAAAAGTGTTTACAGATAACAGAGACGCAGATGTGAAACTGTTTCTACAAAAGACAAATCTTCAAAACCAAAAACTGACTGCAATTTGAGTCTTTACTATGTTTAAAAATGTGCTAAATGTCGGTTTATAGGGTTCATAAGAATTTTTATTTGAGGCAAATTTTGAAGACCAGTCGAGTATAGATTTTCAAATTACATATTATTTAAAATGTAAGGAATTCAGAACGAGATTACAACTGAATATTTAAATATAACTTGTCAAATATTTGTTTAAGCTCTGTTGGGAGGAGCATACAACTTTAGATGACTGTATTTTGTGTGTTTTATACTGCCGATTTAAAAAAAACCATGAAGGAATTTTTTCTTTAAAAAAAAATTGGCCATTTTTTTTCTTAGACTTTTTTTTTTGGCGTTAAAAAAGAAAAAAAGTTTTTTTTTTGTTGTTTTATTGGATGTGTTAAATGTTGTTGGTTTATCTATCCTGATCTGCATGACGTTAAATTTGGTAAATTATTTTTATAAAATTAAAATTAAAAAAATATATGTATATAATTATCAATTTTTTTTCATAGCATCCTCCTGTTTTATTTTGATTTTTAAGTCTTTTGAAAGATTGCCTTGAGACATTTTAATGCCAATAAAGGCATTAATTTTAATATCTTTTAAGACTTTTTAAGGATCTTAAGGATTTTAAGGATGAGTGTGGTAAAAAAAAAAAGGCTGCAATGCCATAGAAAACTAGTGCGTTGGCTAATCAAACAGATGCAAAAGCACATTCCTGGTGGATCAGATCTTTATGCAAACGCTATATTTCTACTGTTTACCTCGAAATCACAACGAAGGAAAAAAATATTGCCATAATAAAATGACATAGTTGTAAATCCTGTCTTGGAATATTACAAACCACTGTGTCGTGTCTTAATGTTCAGATTCACTGATGTGATTCTCTATTAAAAAAAAAACAAAGACGAGTAAACACACGTACAAAAACACACACACTGGAGCATCTATACAGTTCAGCATGTGAGTCCTGCCCGGTGTATTTAACAAAGAAACAGGCCACACAAAATCAGCCGTATTGTGACGTGAACAAAGAAAAAGGTTTCTCTCATTGCTCACCTTTAGAAGAGGTGGATGGCTGGGCGGAGTCCTTGTTGCCGTTGGTGATGCTGTTAACCTCTTCCTGGTTAGTCTGCGGGGGCGGAGCTTTGTCTGGGGCCTCACCTACGACCTCAAACTCCACATCCCGCTCTAGTTCCTCACTGCCAATGACGACACAAACATGCAGCTTTTCCAGTTTTGTTCACTTAAGTCACCATTAAAGCAAAACATGAGAAATAAGGCCCATTTCAACTCCACTGATGCATTCACATGCACGGAGGTACATACGTGTGCAGGACATTTACGAGGAGTGTGTAGTCTTGGAGGAAGTCATCAACTTGGAGACGGCTGCCGTTACGGATCCCAAAATCAGCAAGAAATTTGCTGTTGTTGGCTGAGGAGAGACAGACAGGATGAGGGGAAAATAAACAGATTTTTTTTCTTTTTTAAACCTTAATCAATTAAAGTAGAATAGACAAATACAATATCATGACCAGAAGACAAAATGACTGTCTCTGTGTAAAATGCTTCTCATTAGGAGAGCCACTCAATAAGCCCCTATGGCATTTTTTTGGGCTCCTACTGCACATTTCTTGTCTTGTCTTTATTTCCAAATTATTATGTACTGCATGAATTGTGTTTCTTGTAATTAAACTATTATATCATTATCAATTATGTGCAATAAAATAAAATAAAATACACACACACACACACACACACACACACACACATAATAACAGTAGTAATACACATGTTGGTACAATTCATTATTCCCATTATTTGTACTATTTCCCAAACACCTCATCACCAACGCTGAAAGTTTAAGACTGAAAAGAACAAAACATTTTCACATTTGTAATCACAGATTTTGATTCGCACTAAGGTTATACTACTTTAATTAAAAAGCCTTAATTATTTTTTTATTTTGTCACTGTTTCTCTCTGAACTCTGTATGTCACATTATCATATATTTTCTCTGCTGTGTCTCATCCATTTTCTTAGTGCTGTAGCAAACTCCTCAAATCCGAACTGCTAGTCTCCAAATCTATAATTACAAACCCTGGAAAATAAAGCATGAAAGCACACAGAGATGCTATTCACTAAACGCTTTTTTAATCTCCTCCTGTCTGGTCAGTGTGTTTTAACTCGGTTAATTCAGAGATGCTCCTACAGCGTCCTCTAGTGTCCGAATGTGGAACCACTTAACACAACATACAGATTTCTGTTTTTTTCTTCCTTCTCACCTTCTGTCTCTCCTTCCTCTGAGGAGATGAGGATGGTGCCTTTTCCATCCTCTATCTGAACATCTGGAGCCACCATGCCAAACCTCTCCTTCAGGATCTGATCAAAACATAAAAAGACAACAACAAGAAAGTAAGGCAACAGTAAACATCTCAGCCCCAGGAAATACCATTTGAGTCCATAGCAATGTTTACAAATAAACAGCAATAACCCTTTCTAACATTTCTGTACTGCAGTGATCCTCAATTTACGGCCCAAGGACCAAACTCACTTTCAGCGGTTAAAGTGATTTACACTGGGAATTGGTTTTGACTCTTAGTGTACATACCTTGCCGAAAAAATAATTTGTTCCTCAGAAAAGTGCCAGTAGAGCCCCTGCATCCTCTGACAAAGGTCCTAGTAAAGCCACTAATGTCCTAAAATCTGAGAAATATCCTAAAACCTAGAAATGTTCTAAAAATCTGAGAAATGTCCTAAAATCCCAGATATGTAAAAACAAATCCCAGAAATATCTCAAAATCTGAAAAATATCAAAAAACAAAAGAAAAAAACTCAAGAAATGTTCTCAACTCCCAGCAATGTCCTTAAATCTAAATCGCCTGTCATTTTGCAAAAGTGGCCCCTGAGCAAAGAAAGTTGAGTATCTCTGCTCTACTGTACTCACATTAAATACAAGCTTTTATTGGCCGTATTTGGTGAAATAGATCACGATCCAAAAACAGAGTAGGAATATCTGGGTGCAAACCAGTCGAAATCAGACCAGATTTCTGAAAACATCCCTTTCGTTGAGGCAGGTTAGTTTTATGTGTAAAAACAAGCTCATCATGTTACCCTGTCCTGCAGAGAGAGGACTGTGGTTTTGTGGACGTTGAGTTTGACTGTGACTTCGGGTTTGCTGGCGCATACGTAGCAGTTGGCGCTGGGCGGATCGAGGACACATGGGACCAGCAGCTTCTTCCTAAGGTTAGGACACTTGTTCAGGTAGATCTGGAGAAGAGTCAAAGAAAGAAATAAAATGAAATGTGAAAAATAAACAGAGCTGGCAGAAAGGATTCACAGTTTTTGACTGAGAGTGTAAAAAAACATCAAAATCTTTTAAATCGTTTCCAAAAATATCGGCTCCATACTCAGCAATCAGCATACACCACGACAGCTAAAAGTGTTTTAATATTGGGATTGTTTAGCCTGAATTTATTATCTCCAAACAGGTGTGGGTGTGTGTTTGTCTGTCCAAAGCTTAACTTGCAAACTACTGTTACAATCAGCTTAATATTTTGCATCTACATTTATGAATGTAAGTGCAAAGATCCTTATGGTTATGATCCACCATTGTTGTAAACCTGATTGATTTACTTTTTTATACTGCCACTGACTACTAACAATTCACTCTTCTGGCCAGTAGGGGCCACAACATTTCTGGAAATAAGGATACAAGATGAAAAAAATCAACATCTTGACAGTAAGGGAGCCAAAAGGGAAAATGCAAATCCAAAACAAGGTAATTGGAAGAAAGTTCGTGCAGCTAGACTTTGAAATCAAAAGGTAAGCTGAATATTCAAGCAAACTGCAAAAGTAAAATTAAATTAGTTTAGTAGTAAAGATGTTTTGATCCATGGCAAATATCCAGGTCCTGAAAACTGCCTGGACTAACCGTGCGACAGGATTCTAGCTCCCCAGACAGGATCTTCAGCCCCTCCAGCACAATGAGTCCAGCGATGACAGCGTTGGTTGTAGCAATAGCTGGGATGATGTTGCCCGCCATGGCTGAAACACACATCAACAAATGGACCAAATATAACTCCTAATTATGGCCATTTATCTGAATGAACTTGCATAATGAACTACAAGTGTGTAATGGAAACCAAACAACCAGACCTAATTCAGATCATGCACAAAATGTTCACTGAATTAAACTCAGCTATAATGAGACAATTAGTGTTGGAAAGACGTGAGACAAACAACTTACACTTAACATCAAAGCGACTCTTGGTGTTCATGCTGAAGATGTGCATACGGAGGTTGGCTGCTGCAGTAACAAAGTCCATGGCTGGAGGGTCGTCCTGACAACAAGAGGAGGAGGCGAAGACACTTAACTCACATTAGACATTAAAAAACCCTACTAACACTTCACTGTGGCTGTGTATTTCTCTAAAAACAAAATTGAGATTATCAACAAACTCAGACTTGAAGCTTCTTTTCTTTAAACCCTTAAATAAAAAAACTTTGTCAATGATATCCGAACAACTTATCTTCTCAGATTTTTACAGTAAGTGTGTTTTCGTGTGTTACCTTGTCCCACACCAGCTCGGCTCCTTCTCCCTTCTCCTGCAGCTGTGTGCGGAGAGTCTCCACGCTGTGCTGGAACAGCTGGCAGAGACCCCAAACACCCAAAACCTGCTGGTCCTTCAAACCTGTACCTATAGACTCCTCCTGAGGACATGCTGGGACACACAAACAAGTACGGATGAACATAAAGACACACAAATGAACACTTAAAGACAGCCGAGAAACAGGCATACAGGCTCACAGTGGTCATGCCTACATACACACAATATTGTAACAAGAGTAACAAGGCTTTTAATTTGAAGGGGAGGTAATCACGCCGAGCCACGCTGTGGGCGGCTACGAACAGTCAGGTTGTTCTACTGCAAAGCACAGCAGGGAAAAGCTGTTTACCTTGTTGTCATGTCTGAGGTGTGCCAGTCACAAAACACAGTAAGAGTTTGAATTTCTCTTTTTTTTTTCTCATGTCTCGTCACCCGTGGCAGTTTTTTTTTTTTTTTTAACAACAGCTTTTTTACACACCCAGTTCTGTTCTGTTTGTGAGAAATAACATCTGCTGCTCACCCTAAGGCTAAATTGGAGTTAACATTTTGGACAAATGCTAATTATTGTCCTGTCCTGTTTTTGACTATTGCAATGTACAACAGTCACACCTGGAGCTGCAATACCATTCAAGTTTTTGGTCTTGCTGGTGCGAATTCAAGACTTTAGTTCATCTAGTGTCTATTTTAACACAGACAAGAGGAGACAAGTGAGCAGCAAACAAGCAAAAAGCCCCCAAACTTCATTTTAAAAGGCCTGACTTATTTTTAACAGACATACCACTGTTCTCTAGCTGATGCCAGTCCAGCGGTGTGGGAGCTTTCCTCTTTTTCCACAGCTTGTCCATGGTCAGCAGGTACATTATGTCATCTTTGAACAGCTGAGGAGGAGAGACAATGAGAACCAAGAGTGTCACTGTCTGTCTGTGATGACAGTACACTGACAGACGACTGATTGAATCACTCAGACAGCTGTGTGTTACATTTAAAAAATATTAGAGCAGCACATTTTAAACCCAGCTGAAGACCTGCCCCTATCGACCAAAAAAAAATCCAATTCCATCACAAAAACGTAAACAATACACTGTTGTTTCATTTCACGTTACGACCAAGGACGAGTGTAAAATCAGAAACCAAAGACATTTTTACTCCCTTAATGACTAATCCCATTTATGTCCTGTGTCTTTAATTCATGAAAACTGGTATTGTGTTGTTAAATTCAGTGCTTGGCTTTACCGACCTCACCATGTGAATAAAGACGTTTATAACCACAGATGCTACAAGCTGCTCTATTCACATTTATTTCATAAAAAAGAAAATATGAGTATCCCTTACACTTTAAAGGTCTGCGTTTTAATTTCTGAAACAATCCTATGAGCTTTATTTGTCTGACTGGTACCTTGTTGAAGAGTTTGACAGGGTCGTATCCTGTGGATCGGGCCCATTCCTTGGTGGAGACTCGCTTGATGTCCCCGTCCTTTTCTGAGGCTGTGGCTCGAGCTGCCGTGTCTTCAGGGTTCCCTGTATACAGAACGCACACACATCTTACACTCGGGGGGCGCTTCGAGTATTTCTGTCTTTATCACTAGCCAGTCTGTTGTGTAAACGAACAAATCAGCAGTTAAATGCTGCAGCCCAAAATGGAGTGAATATAAGAGCCAAAGAAATATAACTCAATGGGAAACAAACGTAAAGCCACGCTCTCACTTACATGCAGCCTCTGGGTCCGCTGTGTCGGGGGACACCTCTTGATCTGCATCCTCTTCTCCAAACAGCTGACTAGAGCGGCAACAGACAAACAATAAAACCACACTCAGAACACAAAACACAGCATACTGGCCTCTTTTGTTCACATATTTATAGCCAATCTAATGTGAGCTAATTGAGCAGCGTGCTTATATTGGTACTGTTGTCCCCTTAAACAACTATCATACACATTTTGACCCAAAAATCCACCGTTTTTCCAAAACAATTTTTTTTTAATTTAAAAAAAAATTCTGAAACAAGCATCAATACTCCTTATCGGTTCTTTTTCATTGCTATTTAATAGTGTTTTAAAATGCATATTATTTTAAAAAAATAATGACATCAGAACAGGATTGGAACTGAATGTTTAAATATAATTTATGGACTGTTTGTTATTTATGAAAGGGGAGGGGATGGTGCATAAAGGGGGAGGCATGCCAAATATTTTTTTAAGTCTGGGGAGGGGATGCAACAGGGCATACAACTTCAGGTGTATTTTGTTCGTTTTACTGCCCATTTTGAAGAAAAAAATCAAGGCATGTTTTAATTAAAAGATTGTGGTGCATTTTGAACTGTGGGACAGCAGGTTTGAAAGGCATGTGTCTTTAAAAATCACCAAAAATTAAGTCATTTATCACAACCAGTAAATGTAAGAAGAAAATAATTGTTGGATTTTCACATTTCCAATGATCCCATAACACGTTATGTGTTGTTAGACAAATTTGTGAAAAAAAATCCATGACTTTCAGGATATATTTAATTTCCCAAACTTTTCCAGGCCTGGAAACTGCTTTTTACAAAGTAAATGACAGGTTTTTCACAAACCCTGCTTGAATGATGCTCGTTATGATGAGAATGAGCCTTACTTGAAGAGGTACTTGGCCCAGACGATGCAGTGAATGGGCTCAGATGGCGTGTTTCTGATGGTGCATCCTGGGAAGGTCTTCTGGGTGGGCTTGGGTTGGCACTCATAGCACTCTGTCAATCCCTGGAGAACGAGGACAGGGTGGACAGGGTGGAATAAAAAAGGAAAAGAGGGGTGACAGAGACAGAAAGAGACAAAATGAGACAGGATAATCGCTGCACATTAACCTTTAACAGGACAAAAAGCAATAAATGTTATAAAAAGTAACCAAATGATGGACATCCTCTACCTTCTTGATGACTGTGACTTGTCCCAGGTATCCAGCGGTGCCGCTCTCTATCAGAGGGATGTCTGCCGCCAAACACATCCTGTTCACATGGTTACGGGCCGCTACGGAGACAGAAAGTGTTTTATTTGCCTCGTAATGAAAAAGTGTTGCAAGTCAGGAGTGAAAAAAAAAAAATCCGAGAGGTGCAGACATGAGAGAGTACCTCTGTTATCCAGAGCGTTCATCACCAGCATGAACTTTCTGAAGAACTCTACGTTGTAGTCAGGGCTGTTAGAGGGTAAAAAGAGACAATCAGCTCCAAATCAAAAGAAAAACCATCAACCAAACACACCCATATAGCAGTAACTATTAACCCTTCTGACAAAGAAACTCACTTCATGATGCTGTCATGGTAGGCAGTGATATTTGCAGTGGGACAAAACTGCAAGGCGCTCTCCTTGGCCACCTGCAGAACAAGAACAACGCAGCTGACTGACAGGTTCATACAAATTTTTACAAATTAACTTTAAATTAAATTGACTTTAAGATAAATTTTAAAGACCACACTTTCTCTAAAACTAGCATCAGTACTCCTTATCGATTCTTTTTCATTACTATATAATAGTTTTTTCATATCATTTAAAAAAATATTAAATCTAGAACAGGATTAGAAACGAATATTGATATATAACTATGAGAGGGGAGGGGGTAATGCAAAAAAGTGGAGGCAACTGGGGAGGGACTGTTTTTCATTATGGCTTTAAGAGAGGGGTATGCAACTTTAATTTTTTTTTTGTATTTATTTTACTGCCTTTAAAAATGTCTACCATTTTTTTTATTTTGAAGGAAATAAAAGGTGATTTCTTTTTTTTTCTTAAGATTTTTGATGATTTTTAAAGACAACATGGAAGACATGTTTTCTTTTCTTTTTTTTAAATGACACCATTTATCAGGGACAAAAACTGTAAAATAAAAATTATCGTTGGATTTTCAAATTGCCGACAGTCCTTGAACACATCACGTATAACTATGCAGGTTTGTGAAAAAATCCAAAACTTTTCAACGCCTGGAAATTACTATTTGTTTGTAAGTTTTTCATGACAATACAAACCCCAGATTGAATCAGTAATGCACCAACAACACAGAAAATGATTTAGCCTACAATGTGGCGTTACAGAAAGCATGAATACTGCAGGGTGTTTTCAACATAACACACTGTCAGCTGCTCCAACAAGATGAACTACAACACTAATTCCCAGTCCCAGTGTTTACATACCTGCGCTTTGGACTTGCCAACATGCTTCTTCTGAAAGAGGAACTGGCGGTTCAGGTTGCTGACATCAATTGTGTCCAAGTCAATCTGCAGAAATTAACAGTGTTATAATTCAAGTCAAGCATATATATAAGGTGATATGACAGTCAACTTGCAAGCAACCTGTCACATAAGTACTTGCACATTTTTTGACCTAGCAATTTGTTTACATTACAGTTTTGTTACAAATACCTGCCTGTGCACATGATAACAAACAGGAACTACATAATAAGGGTTAAGGATGAAACAGTTCAAGCCAGGTTTCACAATAAGCCATGGTAATATTCCTAACAATTAATATCACCTTTTTAAATCTGAACTATCATTAAAACCATGTTTGATTACCATGCTATGTTAACTCACAGTAAATGCTGTCCAGCATCAGCCAAAGTTCACAACAGTCTCCCAGACACAAACCAGTCATGCTACTGGTTCCTTGTCCTCATCTACAGTGACACAAACACTCAAGCATTTCAAAGAAAGGCTGTATTTAAATGTTAATGCACGTTTGATATGGTTTTTGTGTGTTTACATGGTACAGGCATCAGCAATGTCATCATTCTTATGCAAAGAAAAAGGTGCGTAGTGTTGCTTAATTTATGCTTTTTTTAATATAAAACTTGGTGAAATTATTTCTGTGTGTTTATCAGTGATTTTTGGACATGTTCAGCACATTTTAAAATACCATGGACACAAGATAGTTGAACATGATGGTGTGGATCACAGTAATCATGATATGAAGTTTTTATACAGTTTAATCTCTCATTAATTTAATCAACCACCTAAATATGCACTACCATTATAAGCACACTTACTGTAGTAACAGCTCTGTTTTAGCCCAGGAACTGGAGTATAGTCTCATTGCTGAATGGTTTTGTTTTATTTTTATGTCTTTATTCATATTCATCACTCAAAAGTACTGGTGCCTACACTCCCCCCTGCATTAACAAAGTATCTATCGCTCTACTACAGTATTCTCCATACATTTTTAAATATGGGGATCTCACTCAGTTGTACTTACAGACACCTGTGTTAATTTACTTGGTTCTACAGTATTGAGTTTTTTCGGTTTATGCGTATAGTACGTGATTCTGTGTCATGGCTTTTGTTATGACTGCGGATTGTGAAAATGACAAACTGAAGGTCACAAGTGTGAAACCTCAGTCAAAACAACAGTACTGACATGATGGAATGATCATCTCTCAATCTGTCATCTCAACCCCTTTGTAAACTGTTTTTATAAGTGCTATATAAATAAAGTTAGTTGATAGTTAGCTTTCATGAATTTCATCCACAGATCTCTATGACTTTTCCAGGTTTTCCATGACAGTGAGAACCCTGAGAAAGATTACTGTAACAATGTCACTGCGCACAACCAGAATTTCCATGACTTTTGCAAAACTTTCATAAATTTTTACTAATACCATTAATTTTTTTAAGGCCTGCTAAACGTGACTGTAAAATTCAATGACTTTCCCAGGTTTTCCATGTCAGTGGGAACCCTGAGAGAGATTACTGTAACAATTTCATTACACACAGCAAAGTTTACATTAATCTTTCAGTGTTTTTTTTTTACTAATTCATTGACTTCTTTTCAGGCCTGGAAAACGTGATTGTGAAATTCTATGACTTTTCCAGGTTTTTCATGACACTGGGTACCCTGACAGAGTCACAAATGCTCATCCCCAAACATCTGATGGCTTGGAAACACAAACATCCTCAACTAACTAACTAACTAATAACAAGTGTAACGATACCAAAACTGCGCAAAAAGCCAAAATATTCAACATTTTGCAGCATAATTTAATCTGGCAATTTAACAAATGGGTGTCTGAGTGTGTCTGTTCTGTTGTTTAACCAGCAGGCGGTCTAGTTAGCCGGCACAATATTAAACTAGTAATCTGGCTAACGTTAATGGCGCCAAATGCGCGAGATACAATAGCTATAGCAGAGCTCATTTTTTACAACTCAAACCCGGGCCTTTTCTCCGAACTTAACACTGTGGGGCAAAGTAGGTACCAAAAACCCACCGTTAACACTCGTATGTTTTTATTTTTCAATGCCACGTCCCAGGAATTAGCCGCACCCCGCACACCTCCAGCCTATACAACACAAAGACTTAGCATGCTAACCAGCTAGCTCTCACACACACAAACAAACATAAAGTGACGGACCACTTCGATGTTTTTGAAGCCGGTGAGGACGAGGTTCTTCAGGAGCTCGCAGCCGATCCCCCCGGCTCCCACCACCAGCACCTTGCAGGTGGAGAGGGAGTCAGCCAGCTCTTTTCGGAGGGAACCCACCAGTTGGACCATGTTTATCGGCTAAAACAGAACCAGAGCCGCGGCACCGAGAGGCTAACGGTTAGCTATTTCTTCTTCTACACGACCCGAGGACCCGCCTACTTCCGGGTTACTCGATAGATACTGAGGTGGCTGTTTGTTGTATTAGCGCCATCTGCAGGACGGCTGCATATATAAATAATAAATAACTAAATAAATTAATAAATAAATATAATTTTATTCTTTATTTTTTTGGTGTAGGCCTTCATAGATCCAACATCTTCAAACAAACTTGTTTATTAAACCTGGGCAAATTGGTTTGGTTTTCACATGGTAGAAACAAGACAAAAATGTACATTTGTATTTATTTATATACTGTATTTATTTTATATAAGTACTTATGTTTAAATTTTATTGATATATTCTACACTTCCTACTTCTTTTAAGACTTTTGAATGGGACCATCTGTAACGGGGGATCAATAAAGTATTTCTGATTCTGATTGATTTATTTCAAACACATGGGGAGGAAGCAATGAGACACTTGGCAAGAAATGATAATTTTAAAAAACCTGACCTGAAAATAAGCAATAATAGAAATGTATGACAAAAAACAAACAAGAAAATTATCAAAAAATGTGCTGAAAATTATTATTATTTTTTAAAGTTTTTTTTCTATGATGAAATTTTATATATAAAATTAAGGTACTTATTAATATAGTTTTCAGGGCATTTTTCCTTTTTTTAAAAAAAAAAAATATTTCTCCCCACTCCAACCATTTTTTCTGGTAATTTCCTTGTCACTTTTTACTGATTTCTTAAAATGTGTGGGACATTTCTTGCTAGATTGATTGCTTTTTTCTCCATTTTTTCCCAAAGAAACCAAACCAATTTGCCCAAGTGTCAAAAGGTTAAATGGCTTATGAGAGGCATAAATACAAGAAAACTGATATCAATCCAGGTTTCAAAGGGTTAAACAAATAAAAACCAAATTTTAAACCATTCATTACTTCTATAAATGTAACATATTATTACTCTGTTAAAATTGCATTATATTTATAGAAGAGCTCATTGTGACTTGTTCAGGGCTTGAAACTCAAAGTTTGGACTCGGGACTTGTCAGCTTTGACTTGGTTTGACCCGGACTTTCCTGTCTTGATGTAAGACTTGGCTTTGTGCTTGAGTGCAAACTCTTGGTACTTATGATATTTCTGACTTACAGAACAACTATGTCCCACCTCTGATTCATTTAATTTGAAAACTTGTGTTATTCAGTAGAAATATAGGCCATTACTTGGCTTGACATTATTAAGAACATCCACCATAAACACTGTTTTAGGGAAATTCCAGGAAGAAAGCAGAGTGACTGTGATGCAATAATCATGTGACCTACAATGTCCAAACATGTCCCATAAGTCAATGCCTTGTGGTAACCTATAGTAACCTCACATAAAGCACTTTGACTCTGGTGTTTAGCCTTTGGCTGCGTGCACGAATGAAGCTCAACAGTTGAACAGAGTGTATATTATAGTCACACTCAGTAAAAGTAGCACTAATACATTTTTTATAGGACTTAGGGACTGTTTGTTATTAATGAAGGGGTAGAGGGAGGCACAAAAAGGGGCAGACGTCAAATATTTTTTTAAGCGACAAGGAGGGACCTTTGTTTTTTTAATCTGGTTTACAACTTTAAATGGTTGTATTTGGTATTTATTTTACTGATGTACTTGCAGAATTGAAAGGCATGTTGTTGTTGTTTTTTTTAAAAAAAATACCACAATGCCATGATTTATGATAACCATATCTCTAAGAAATCTTGTTGGATTTTCACATTTCAGATAGTCCTTGATAACTTTGACTTTATCTCATTAATCAACCTAACCTTCAAACCTTCAGATCCAAGCGCAGAAATCATCTAACTAATCACGGCATAAGAATGACCAGCTGTTGATAAATGTGTTGATAAATAGGCTCACTAGATTTTAAATCAGTAATAACATTTTGCAGATAACGTTTTGGACCATGTTTTGAGATTTATACAAACACGTTTTAAAAATATAAAGCCCAAACTTTTGCAAAACATTCTCTTAATTCCAAATCATTTTCAGAGCTGGAAAACAGTTTTTCTAATTTCATGACTTTTTAAGGAATATCATGACTATGGGAACCTTGGAAATCACATCCCAGCTATCCCCTCCTCTGATAAATAAAGAATAGTCCCTTACTTACAATGTTTTGTTTGGTTTTGTTTCCTGTTACGAGAACAAACAGTTATGAAATATTGTAATTATAATGATTTGAGAATTAGTTGCTGTGTTAATGAACCCTGTAGCGTCGCTAGGCTACTCTGTATCCATAGCAACAGCAAGGTGTGATGACGTTCTGATATGCTGCCTTTCGGTACTGCCAAAAATTTTACCACTTAGTTTACTAGTTTGGATTAAATGTCAATGCCACCGATGCATCAAAGGTTATTCTGTGTCAACCATGGATACATGGGCAGTTTAAATGGTGCATTTAGGGGTCAGGGAGCATGAGAGCGTTTGCAAAAATTCACTGTTTAATCCGTAAATATAAGCTTTTTTTTTCTTTCTAAACTTAGCAAAGCACAACTAAATAAAGTCTGTGTTTTGGTTTGTGAAACAAGCTATCAAAAGTCAAATGTATTACTGTATATTATACTGATGTGATAATTGAGACTATGCACGAAAAGTCTTGAAGTGCTGGAGTTTACTGGAGTTTATACGGGACTTGAAAGTCGCACCAGCTGACCGGAATGTGTCAGTGTCCGGAGCCCCACAGCTGGACCAGAGAAACCTGGAGACCTGGACTCTGCTGGTGTAAAGTGGAGTAGGAGCTTTGCATCTGAAGTAAGTTATCTCTTATAAATGTTTTACCACAAAATACATGTTTAAGGTCTTTGAAGCGAAAAGACAAAAAAAAAAAAAACAAAAAACTTAACTACTTAAATGTGAGTTGGTTTTCTAGATATTTTTTGTGTCCAAAAAAAGCTCTCCTGTCAATGCTCTTTGTCAATCATTGACACCGTGTTGTGTAAATAAATACGCGTGATTTGTGAGAATCAATAGTGCAATGGGTAGGCGACACGTTTTATTTGCCCCTGTGCCTGCATGTGTCTCACATCCGTGTGACAGTTTGATTAATCATCATTGTAAATATTTAAGAGCAGGTTGTAGTTTTACAGTTTGTTAGGCAATGCAAGTCTGAACTCACGGTTTCTCCTCCTGTAGCAACCGAATACACTGAGACAAACATGGGATCCGCAGGACACCTCTGCCCGGTGCTGCTGGTTGTATGTCTGTTGGTGCTTCATCACTCCTCAGCTTTTTGGATCCTCAACGTTGTCTTCCCACCAAACGCCAAATCCAGATTACCGAACAACAGCACTCCACCACTCATTATCGGTAAGTGTAATGTTTACTTAGTAACACTGAATCTATCTGAAACTACCTATCCAGCTTGGTTGACCATGTAGGCTGATTTATAGGGCTAATAGATAGAATTAACCCAGAAAAGTCTTTAATGTTTTTAAAAAGTCTTTAATAACCCTAAAAAGTCTTTAATAACAGTGAAAAGTCTTTAATATTCCCCCAAAGTCTTCTATAACTCGAAAAGTCTATAACCTCAGAATCTTCCAAAAGTGTATAGCCTAACCCCAAAAAGTAAAGTCTTTAATATCAGTGAAACGTCTTTAAAAAACCCAGAAAGTTTTCATTATCCATGCAGTCTTTAATATCTCCAAAAAGTCTATAATAACCATAAAAAATCTTTAATAAGCCAGAAAAGTCTTTAATAACCAATGGCAAGTCTTTAATTACAACAAAAAGTATTAAATATCTCTGAAAAAGTCTTAACATACCTCTGAAAAGTCTCTAATGATCCTGTAAAGTTTTTCCACAAAAAAACTTGAAATTGAAAAGTCTTTAGAATTCCTGAAAAGTGTAAAATATCCCAGCAAAATCTTTAATAACCCTCAAAAATTCTATTAGCCTATTCTAAACCTTTTGGTTTATCAGACACTTTACATGTTTTTTGTGCATATTTCAGTTTTTTTCAGGGTTATTAAAGACTTTTCAGAGAGATCAAAGACTTCTCAAGAAAATTAAAGACTTTTCCTGTGGTTTTTAGAGACTTTTCAGGGATTTGTAAGACTTTTCAGGGTCATTAAAAACAGTTGAGAGCATTAAAGACTTTTTTGCATTTTTTTAAAAGACTTTCCGGGGTTATTAATGAATTTTTGGGGATATCGAACACTTGAAGTTTAAGAAATTTTTGGGGGCATATGAAACACTATTCTGGAGTTCAAAGACTTTTAGGTGCTAAACACTGGTTTGGTCTTTCTGACATGGTCCTGAATTGGTTTAAGTCCTACCGGGACTATTTTGTAGCCTATCAGTAGCTATAAATGAGTGTGTCCCAACAATGCGTGGAGTCCCACAAGGGTCAACTGTTGGACCTCTGTTATTTAATTTTTACATATTATCATTAGCCTATCTATCTATCTATCTATCTTACTGTCTGTGTATTGATGTCTAGGCTATCAGTGAGCTTGTACATTGTACTCTGTACATTTGACCCTGTAGCCTATTTTACTGTTTGTGTCATGCCCATTTAGGTCATACAAAGGTTTTTAAGGTACAAAGGCCAAAACGTGATCTCAACGGTCATGCTCTTCCCCGGCTCTGCACACTTCAGCTGAAAGCTTTTTTGCACTCTCTCTGGCCTCGTAAAGGCCATGAATTTGGCTCTTGACCAAAGTTTAGTCAAGACACATAATGTATGACCCTCTTACCTTTTCTCAGACCCCCAACTAATGATTTCTCCTAGGTTTTTCATAATGATTTGTATATCATGACCCCGAAAGCTATGAATATTTTCCCTTTTAGTGACTGGGGAGAAATGCATGATCCTCCCTCCATCTTAAATAACCATATTTCACAGTTTCTAGCTCTATTAAATGATGCTGTTTAGGAGCATTTTAAAGAAAATATGATTTTAAAAGCCACTTTGCAGGTTTTATGGTTCTGAGGGGTTTTAAAATAAATACAAATACAACCCTTTGAAGCTCAATGCCCCACTGAAATTCAGGTTGACAATATTTTAAAATGCCTAACAAAATTAGAATTACATGTTTTGTGGACGTTAACATGATGTTTTGCAGATGTTAGGTTTTGTTCTCTATACCTTTCATCTAAATGTAATTATTATTTGAAAGATTTTGTATTTTGGTTTTATAACTACACACCTTAAAAATACCAATATATCAACATTATCTTACATCAAAATGACGTTGGCATTACATGTCGTCCGGACATTGAACTTTTGTTGATCACAATGAATTCAACCAGTTACGTCTAACAACGTTGGTGGCCGGCTGGAAAGGTCAATCACTCAGTGGAAAGCTGCCAAGTTCATTGTCCTGATGTTGTAGATGGTAAATGTTTATATACCTGTATGTCTGTGCTTTTCCCTCTCATCATGTCGTAAGCAGCCAGTTTCACAAAGATAAACTTTGACTGTGGCTTAAATCAAACTTGAGATAGACGTCTAAATACATCTGTTGCCCAAAATCACCCAGAAGAACTAACTGAGAGTAATTTGCAATGAATTCTGAGTACGTTAAGTTTTTTTTCAAACTTAAAAACATGTCCAAAGCAAGTACAACAAAATATGTTGGGGTTATTAACTACTGGCCTTACTACAGTTTTTGCCCCTTGCTTGTGATATTGTGCAGTAAATACATCTGCGCATCCTTCTTCATCTTCTACACATAGTATATCAGATGTCGAAAAAAGGTTTTTGGGCAAGCTTGGTGTCAACTTTTCTGTGTCCTCCTTTTCATTCATCATCATGTTTGACATTCTGTGTGCAAAGTGTAACATTATTTAAAGATAAAACTGATTTGTTATTTGAGACTGCAGGTTTTGTGTATGCTGCTGTTACCGGGAATTGGACTTTGTTGTTCATTTTGAGATTACACTGCAGGACATTGTCTCCTCCCAAGGCTTACTGTAGGAGTCTTTGTTTACAGTTAAAAGGTCATTGTCCAAACCGGGATCTATGCAGCTGCAGACGAGCTCCAAGTTGAGGGTTTCCACATTTTGAAAAGTTGAGAAATCACTTGCAAATATCTGACGAAACACAAAGAAGCCTACTGTTCAATAAAAATAAACATTTTAATACCCACTTTACTAATATTCCTATTATGCAGTAAATAGGACAAGTTAGCTGGTGAGCACTTAAAATAAGATGAGGCTGACTTGCAACCCCTGTTGTTGCAGCTTGCATATCTCTACCAGAGTGAGCTTTCCCTCACCAAGCTTTGCAGAATGTTTCATCTGAATACGTGTTAGAGGCCTGAAAAGGAACAAATCTTTAATATTAATAATAATATAAACACTCCAAAAAAAGTATTTAAATTCATGTCATAGAACAATGTATTTTATATTCTGTTAAACATCTTGTGACACCTCAGATTCATTGGGACCCACTGAAGTGGTTGAAACTCGAGTAGGGAACCACTGCCCTGTAGTTTCAGTGCTCATTTCCTGCCTTTAGGTTCATTTCCTGCACCAATTTGGTCATTTTCTGCATCTGTGTGGTGAAAATGTCTTTATTTTCATCAGAATAAAAGTGTTGTTCCCGTTTTATGTTTTATGTGGGTGGGACAAATGCACTTGTTCTAAATATTAAACAACAGTGTGAATATAAATCTATGTTTATGCTCCTAGGCATCCTTTTGCATCTCAAAGTGACACACGATTTAACATCTCTACAGCCTCTTTCCCACTGCACAAAAAAACCCCCAGCAAACACCCGCCAACTCCTGGCCTTTTAATGCAATAGAAAAAAGTGTACAATCGGCATTCATACCTAGGTCAAATGACTGCAGTATAAACAGGTATTCAGCGTCTCTGGCTCTGATCGGCATTAATGGAAACACAACACCTGGGCGAACATGCTCATTTCAGGCCCTTTTCTGGCAAGATGCAATGATGCACCAACACTAATTACCGTCTGTCTCCACCTAAGCGGCGCTCAAACATCGATCCAAATTAGTCTGCACTGCACCATCCATGTTGCTGTCTATGCTGTCTTGCCATGACGTCGAATGTGACACACCAAAACAACCCACACACACACACACACACACACACACATGCTTGTCTGCTGCCAAGCTGTCTACATTGCTCTGCTCTACTGGCAATCGGAGGCTAGTCTATAGACTATTTTAGCAGGTTTATCCATGTTTAGAAATACAGCATGCATGTGATTTGGTGAAAAAGGGGTATGTGATGCACAGCTTTCTCCAGGGTGAAATTGAGACACGTGGTTAATGCGTTCACAATCATGTTTAGGCAACAATATTGGATAGCTTTACTAAAAAAAATCATGTTTTGGGCTAAAATAAGTATGTAATGTGTCATAGATACGTCTTGAGTGATGTAATACATGACAGAAAGAACTGCTGAAACAGAACTGGCTTTTGGGGTCACATAGGACACAAACAGCAGCCTCCTGGCTTAAAGTCTGTGTTTGTTGGACCCCCTCACACTTTACACTGTCTTTCTTGCTCTGTGCGCTACATCAGTTGCTCTGAATGTCATATTGCTGTTGATGGGTTTACATTGTAGGTAAGCCCAGTCAGTCTCAACGAGACTCCAAACAATACTTTTAGTATCCGTGTCACACACCAAGGTTCAGTTTTTGATGACCTGGGAATGAGAAGGCGCTGACAGTACACTTAACCTTTCAATGCTCTTCAACGATGTGATGTGTTTGTGTGTCCAGTTCCAGGGAACTTGGGGAACCGTCTGGAGGCTAAGATAGACAAGCCAACACTGGTCCACTGGTTGTGCTACAAGAAAACTGACAACTGGTTCCCGCTGTGGATTGACCTCAACATGTTCATGCCGATAGGTGTGGACTGCTGGATTGATAACATTAGGTAACGCTGACAGACCTTTAATGCCTGTCCTTGTCTGTGTTTCATATTACACAAGCAAATTAGTTTTGTTCCTTTTCAGATATAATTAGAGTCATATTAGAGAATGTTTTGGCCCAACTAGACTGACATGAATTTTCACATTTGCGTGTCCCAGACTTGTTTACAACAGGACGGCTCGGCGATCAGCCAACTCACCGGGGGTGCAGGTGCGGGTGCCAGGATTTGGGCAGACATATTCCACTGAGTTTCTTGACAATAACAAACTGGCTGGTGAGAAAAAAATGTTTGCACAAGTGAATTTGGGATGTGTGGATTCTGTCGCTTTTTATGCATTTCTTTGTTGAATAATAATAAAGATTTCATGAAAGCAGTGATACAGAGGGTTTATCCATTTTGGTCTGTGTTGATTTTCTTCTCTAGATTTCTATTAAATATCTTGCATGCACTTTGTGCCTCTGCTGCTTTGTACCAAGTTGATTTAGACATCTGGCACTGATTGAACCTGCTGCTGTTTTTTGCAGGTTATTTTCACACTATGGTGCAACATTTGGTGAACGTGGGCTACACTCGAAACGAGACAGTCCGAGGAGCACCGTATGATTGGAGATTAGCTCCTAGTAAGTAGCAAAACTACACATGCACCCTCACACGCACAATCACACTGTAACTGACCTGCTGAAAGAGATTTATACAGTATCTCCAGCATGTGTTAACTTTTACATATGAAAATCACAACAGTAGAGAAAAGGAGCCTGCAGACCAACTCAGCTTGTCCGTTTAAGCAAAAATGTCTTTTGTAGTTAGTTGGGCTCCCTGTCCCTATCGTGATATTAGTAAAAAAACATTAGACGGAAGAGCACAAAATATTACTTTTAAAGGCTCCTGTAATACAAAAACTGATTTAAAGCTCCGCAAGTCAATAGTGTTGATATTAAAGGTGCAGCAATAGATTTTTTTGGCCACCAGGGGACAGCGTAACAAGCTCTAAACACAACACTGACTTACTGATGTATCACAGTATAAAGCAACAAGTAACAAGTAACGAGCAGCATTAGCTTCCCCTTGAGTCTTGTCTCTGGCCTCCTAATAAATTTAAGTCCTGTGAAAATGTGTGACTATGTTCACCAGCAGCTCCCTAACAGTAGGCGTGTTTCCATTACAAATGTGTGAAAAAAAAAAGTGACACTTTCAAAATGTTGATAAAACACAATTGCAAGATGACTGTGTTTCCATTGAGTGAAAAAATGCGACTGGAAAGGCAAACCTCTTATATGTGGGAGCAGCCACGTATGAGGGATTTCTGGGAGGTGATAGTCCAAGATTTCATAGAGGAATTGTAGATTCAAAACTTCCTGATGATCGGCTCAACTTTTCAATACTTATGCAATATAATAACAGCTCTTGTAGCGCCTGCGGCATCATGCCCAGTTCCTACTGACAAGTGCATAGTCATAGCATCATGTGACCTATTCGCAATTCAAATATGCGCAATTTGAGGGTTAATGTAAACCCACCTATTGTCTATCTGCCTCTTTGTATTGGAATTGTAATGAACAGATTTGATTTGGATTTTGGGAGTTCCTCTGACCAAAAAAAAACAGCTTTTAAGCACAACACTGATTGAGTCAGGCCAAACTCTATTTATGCGACAATTGTCTGATGATGATAATGCTTGTACATCACATACTCATTCTTACACTTTTTGGAGTTCCTGCCGTCAGCATGTAACCCTCCTCCTCCTCCCACAGATGAGAATGCCGAGTATTTCACAAAGCTGCAGGGCCTGGTTGAGGAGATGTACGACGAGTACCAGGAGCCCATTTACCTGCTGGGACACAGCATGGGCTGCCACTACGTCCTGTACTTCCTCAACCACCAGCCTCAGTCCTGGAAAGACAAGTATATCAGGGGCTTCATTTCCCTGGCAGCTCCATGGGGGGGCGCTGTTAAACCACTGAGAGTCCTGGCGTCAGGTAATGACAAAGTACAGTGCTTAAAACAAAATATAATTCAACACAAGTACTAAACACTACTAAATTGGCATTCACTTTGAAATGTTAATACAAATTAGTTTAAAAAAAAGTATTCTTATATTAAAAAAAGAACCACATAACAGGCTACTAAATGGATCTGCACTTTAAAATGTGAATACAAAATACTTTTTTTTAGAAATATTTCTATAGATCTTTCACGTTTTTCTTATCTTTATTATCAGTGATGATCAAATCCATCTAATCGAGCACGTCCTGAAAACTTGTACATTCTTGTATCTCATATTGCACCTTTAACTGTGACTTACAACCTCCACATTTTTGACTTGCCGTTCAATACAGGTGAAAATGATGGAATCCCGATGATTTCCAACATCAAAATCCGTGAGGAGCAGAGGATGGCAACAACTAATCCCTGGATGCTGCCGTCTGAGGAGATCTGGCCAAAAGACCACGTGTTCATCTCCACACCGAACTTTAACTACACACACCAGCACTACCAGCGCCTCTTCACGGACATCAACTATGAGGACGGCTGGTAACTAACGACTTTAATGTCCCTTTATAGCCTTGATGGACAATAGCTGCACCATTATCCTGGATTTGTGACTTTTTCACGATAAACAAAATGTTGATTATGACTGTTTTGAATTTTTGGTCCCTGTACAGGGCGTGGACAGTCATTAAAAACCCATGAAATGAAATTAGCATATAGCAAATTCTAGGCCTGGAAAAGTTTTGTAAAACTAAATATACCCCGAAAGTTTTTGAAACGTCATGGAAATCTGTTTCACAAACCTGTATATTAATACATGATGTTTGCCAAGGGCCTTCAGGATTTTTTAAATCCAACGATAATTTCTGTTTTTACAGTTTCTGATTGTGATCATTTTGGTGATTTTTGAAGAAAACATGCCTTCCAAACCCCTGAGCCTGCAGGATTGCAAGGCATGTCTTGAGGGAAAAAAAGCCAAACTTTTTGTTAAAAAATCGCCAAAATTAGAGAAACTAAAACAAAGCCACAATATTTTCTTTAGAAATTGCCCAAAAATTCATGAAAAATAATGGTGCCAAAATGTTTTCTTCAAAACTAACCTTTTTTTACCTTTTTTTTTTTTTTAAAGGCCACATTTAATAAACAAAACATGCCTTTCATTTGCTTTAAAAGTCAACTGTAAAATAAATAGAAAATACAACCATTAGAATTTGTATGCCCCTCCCCTAAGCTAAAATTAAAAAAAACAACATAAATCTCTCCCCAATGCTGAAAAAAATATTTTAAATGCCTCCTTGTTTTTGCACCACCCCCTCCCCTGGCATATATACCGAACAGGTCTTTAGTTATATTTAAAAATTCAGTTCTGATCCTGTTCTGAATTCACTATTAAAAGAAATAATATATATTCAAAAAGGCTATTATAAAGTAATGACAAAAGAACCAATAAGGAATGGAAACGTGTATGAACCCTGCTCGTACCATTTAATAACCCTGTTTTCCTTTTGCTGGTTCCAGGTACATGTGGGAGGACACTAAGAACCTGACCAGTGGTCTCCACCCACCTGGTGTGGAGGTGTGGTGTATGTATGGCGTGGGGCTTCCGACTGCGGTGACGTATGTTTACGACGAGGACTTTCCCAACTCGGACCCGGTGGACTTTGTTTACGCTGATGGGGATGACACAGTGGACAGTTTAAGCATGAGTCTGTGCAAACGCTGGGTAGGGCAGCAGGAGCAGCCTGTCCATGTGACGGAGTACCGAGGGCTGCCCCACCTGGACATCGTGTTCCACGAGAAGGTGCTCAACCAGATCCAGGATATCCTGGATGGCAAATCAGAAACGCCCAAAGAGATTGACGCCCGAACTGGAACCAAATAGCTGAAAACAGTATTTAAGAGTTTAAAACACGAAAAACACACAAAGTGCTTGATCTGTATATAATTGACTTTTGAGTCTGTTTAAGTGTCAATAAAAAACACATTAAATGTAGGTACAACATTTATTATCCCTGCCAGCAAATAATCTAACCCTGACCCTCCAGTCTATAGCCATGACCCTCTTATCTGAACTAAAGGCTGAAGACTTGCAGTATGTGTTTGTATAGAGTGAGATGCAGTGACACTAAGTTTTGGTTTTGAAAACAAAATGTGGCACTGAAAAAGAAAATATTGGCAATAAAACAAGGGGATTAAAAAATCTTTTATTGTAATATTTTTCAAGTTTTGGTGTGTTTTTCAAAGATTTTAATTAATCTATTACCAGACCCCCATAAAGCCAACTTAAATGTTACCAACCTGATTAAATCTTAAAAACAAAGCTAGAGAGAAAGGGACTTAATATAATCACAATAATAATAATAACTTTATTTATATAGTATCTTTAAAACAGAAGCAATACAAAAACAAAAACAGTCCTACTCAACATGAGAGACACAAAACAAGGGTGGAGTTAAGATAAAATTAAAACAAAAGGACAAATAATGCAAGATGCAGGACGCAAAATGTAAATATAAAATAATACAAATAGAAAGACCAAAACAACAAAAGCAAGCTTCATCAAGCAGTGACAAATGTAAAAAAACAAACTTAAGCCAATAAAATGACACTGACAACATCAGAAGATTGTCATTGAAAAACACATCAGAATACATAAAAAATCAAAACAAATGCTTAATGCCTATGTTTTATGTTTCAGTAGACTTGTATCTGTGCTACCTTTTCAATACCAAAATTTATCTTCTATGCCCAAACTTTGTGTCACTGTTCTAGCTCCACAGGTTTGACGCTGATCTGTTTATTTCTATATCCAAGCTGTGGTTTGTTGTGTCTTCCTTATGTTTGCTGGTGATCAACTTACGGCAGTAAGTAATACACATAATTATCACAATAATAACAAACATAGTATATTTTTTAAAGATGGTTCATTTAATGTTGTTGTCTGTGTATTCAGGCCATTTGAAATTATATCACATAGACCTTAAAAGTACACAATCCTGCTTTGTTTACTTTTGATGGATGATGTGTGAATCGTCACGTTATTATTAATGCTGTTACAGTCATTTCTCCCACTGCAATAACGGTGCAGAGACGCCCAGAGTGCAGTTAAAGTGTGACTGTAATAAATAGATAGGTTATAGGGAACTTACCAGTAGCCTCTATTTTATTGTGTATGATGTGACTTTAATATTTCTGTTAGGATTTATATATTTTATATATATGTACAAAATCTTTTTGAAAAATTAATATATGATCTTTTTTTCCCCTCAGGCTTATATACAGTAGCCTATACATGCATATTAAACCAATGAATATTTACTGTTGTGTAAACATGCCTAATGTAAATGTTTTCAATTGAAATAAAGCAACTAATTAAAAAAAAATCATGTGTGTCAAAGCCAGTACAAATGTCTAAAATCAGTGATGCTCAATTTATGGCCTGCAAATAAAGTGATTCACAATGGGAATTGTTTTCATACTTTTAAAGTGCCAGAGTGCATAAAACAGCATCAAAATAGAGCTTGTTTATCAAAAAAGACCAGTGGAGGATCGCTCGCAACCCATGACAGAGGTCCTAACTAAGCCCCTAATGTCCTAAAATCTTAGAAACGTCCTAAAATCCTGGAAACGTTCCAAAATCCTGGAAACGTTCCAAAATCCTAGAAACAAAAACAAAATCCTAAAATCCAAATGTCCCAGAATCCTGTATTTCTTAGGGATTCTAGAATCATTGAAAAATCCTAGAAATGTCCTAAAATCTTAGAAAACTCCTAAAATCCGAGAAATGTCCACAAATCCTTAAAATATCCTGAAAACCTAAACTCATACAAAAATCCTAGAAATGTCCTAAAATCTTAGAAAAGTCCTAAAATCCTTAAAATGTCCTGAAATCCTAAAATCGTCCAAAAATCTTAGAAATGTCCTAAAATCATAGAATCAACCAAAAATCCTAGAAATGTCCTAAAACCCTAGAAAAACCCTAAAACCCTAGAAATGTCCTAAAATCATAAAAACGTCCTAAAATCCAAGACATGCCCTAAAATCATAGAAAAGTCCTAAAATCCTGTTGCAAGGTGGATGTAGCTGCTGCGACTGGCCCCTGGCCTCCTGTGGCCCCCCAAGCAAATAAAGTTGAGGAGACTCAAATCTCTTGTCCGTAGGACTACATCTGCGGTCGATGACTTTTGGCTTGATTGGAGTTGCGTTGCCGGTTGGATTGCTCTGTAATCAGGACCTCGTGATACCGCCTTCTTGTACACTGATCGGTTACATTGTGGTAAATCTTATCAGAGGGCTTTTAACAGCAAACCGACACCGCTGCAGATCTACACACACCGAGGAGGAGATCATCATGACCCATTTGCTATGAGACATCAGGAGCCATGGCGGCTTGGCACCGGATAACCGCCCTCTCCTCGCTGCTCCAAGTCGGTTTGTTATTGTTGCTGTTGTCGGCTCGGAGCAGCGCGAGACCGCTGGACAAATGTCCCGGCGACAAGCCTTGTCAGCCCCTGAGACCCCCGGTGGTCCTCAGTAAGTGTTTTCTTCAGTGTTTTACTGTTTCTAGTCTGGTTTAGCTCTCTATTTATTGCCAAATTGTTGCGCAACTCAGTGCCATCCTCAACAGCTAGCTACGAGGCGATATTCAAGATGGGGCCAAACCTCCTTTTAAAAACAAATCAATTTAAACTTCCCGTGTATGTCGCAAACCTGATATGAATTTTAAAGTGAATTTTTAGCTTTTTTAAAACCAGTAGTTGGCAGTCTTAAATTCGGCTATCAAAGATGAATAAAATTTGCATGTATGTCGATTAAATTTAAACTTTTTTA